>NC_083765.1:56794958-57109125 GCF_963514075.1 Conger conger
TTACTTTACGAGTGTTGGCCTTTATTTTTGTCTGCTGATATTATGGTAAAAACAAACACCAGCACACCTGCTGCTCTCCAGTACCAGGAGTTGGCACCAGAGCTCTATAGGCGTGTTGATAAGCGTGTTATGTTGACGTTAAGCGTGTCTTTCACCCGCTCGTTCCCGCAGGCTGTCGGAGTGCACGGACAGCGAGGCGGAGACGGTGATGCAGATGCTCTATAGGCGTGTTGATAAGCGTGTTGTGTTGGCGTTAAGCGTGTCGTTCACTCGCTCGTTCTCACAGACTGTCGGAGTGCACGGACAGCGAGGCGGAGACGGTGATGCAGATGCTCTATAGGCGTGTTGATAATCGTGTTGTGTTGACGTTAAGCGTGTCATTCGCCCGCTCGTTCTCACAGACTGTCGGAGTGCACGGACAGCGAGGCGGAGACGGTGATGCAGATGCTCTATAGGCGTGTTGATAAGCGTGTTGTGTTGACGTTAAGCGTGTCGTTCACTCGCTCGTTCTCACAGACTGTCGGAGTGCACGGACAGCGAGGCGGAGACGGTCATGCAGCTGCGCAGCGAGTTGCGCGATAAGGAGATGAAGCTGACGGACATCCGCCTGGAGGCGCTCAGCTCCGCCCACCAGCTGGACCAGCTGCGCGAGGCCATGAACCGCATGCAGGTGAGCGCTCCCACAGTGCACCGGGGCCCGGCTCGGGTTTCACAGAAAGGCCCGCGCCGGAACCACAGGAGCGCCAGGGGAGGTGTATGAAGTCATTTCCACATGAAGGGCCCGTGCCACGGCTGTGAACCGCACACAGGCAAGGAGTTGGCACTGCTGAAGGACCCAGACCTGCAGACACACAAGTGTTACTGAACAAAAGGAGATCAGGGCTTTAGTGTGCCAACAAGACTTGCGTGCAGAGTAAGTCTGTAGGTTCAGCGGATGCAATTATGTGTGTGTTATAGACCAAGGAGCTTCAGGGGGTATCAGTGTACCGTGTACAAAAAAGAAAAGACACACAAACAGCACAAGCCAAATATGAACATATTAACTTTATTTGCCTTTGGTTTCACCTTAAAAAGGAGTAAAAGATACACACAAACGTCAGAAATACAGTGATGGAATAAATATGGATGGAGACATGCTCGTTTAGCTCAGATGTGTATCAGATGCAGGGGCTGATGTAGCGGTTAGCCTGATGTATGCGGGTGTGTTTCTCCAGGGGGAGATAGAGAGGCTGAAGACTGAGAACGACCGTCTGAAGCTGGAGAGCCAGGGCAGGAGCAGCAGGGCTGCGTCCCAGGTCTCCATCGCCTCCTCTCCCCACCCCTCTGCGGGGCTGTCCCAGCACAGCCTCGGCCTGTCAGAGTCCACCAGCCTGGGTGAGCCTGAGCCTGTGTGTGTAACGGACTGTGTGTGCCATTGACTGGATGTACCAGTGACATGTGGCAGTGAGTCTGTGTGTTTCTGTGGTTGAAGCCCCAGTGTACAATGATAAGATCCACACAGCTGTTGGGCCCTTCAGCAAGACCCTTCACCCCACATTGCCCCTGATTAATCTCATCAACTGTTGCTTTGGATTAAAGCGTCAACAAAATAACTGTAATGTATTCTATTTGACAGAACAGCTGCTGAGGCTTTTATCAAAAGTGACTTATAGTTCATTAGATTAAGCAGGGGCCATTTTCACAGCATGCTGTGTTCAACTCAAAAACGGAAAACAAAGAGAAACGTGTATCTGCATGCAGCTGCTTTCCCCAACTAAAACAAAGTGAGATTACTCAGTGATAATGAAGTGTGTGCGTGTGTAGGTGTGTGTGTGTGTGTGCGGGTATGGGTGTGTGTGGGTGTGTGTTCCACAGGCTGCTCTGGTTCAGCTCTATGTTCTGGCTCTCTAATGAGGCCGTTGTTTGTGTTTGTGTGTGTGTGTGTGTGTGTGTGTGTGTGTGTGTGGGTATGAGTATGAGTATAGGTGTGTGTGTGGGTGTGTGTTCCACAGGCTCTAGGTTCTGGCTCTCTAACGAGGCCGTTGTTTGTGTGTGTGTGTGTGGGTATGAGTGTGAGTATAGGTGTGTGTGTGGGTGTGTGTTCCACAGGCTCTAGGTTCTGGCTCTCTAACGAGGCCGTTGTTTGTGTGTGTGTGTGTGGGTATGAGTGTGAGTATAGGTGTGTGTGTGGGTGTGTGTTCCACAGGCTCTAGGTTCTGGCTCTCTAACGAGGCCGTTGTTTGCGTATGTGTGTGTGTGTGTGTGGGTATGAGTATGAGTGTAGGTGTGTGTGTGGGTGTGTGTTCCACAGGCTCTAGGTTCTGGCTCTCTAACGAGGCCGTTGTGTGTCCCTGTCCCTCAGACATGCTGCTGGATGACAGTGCTGATGGCAGCTCACGCAAAGAGGGCCGGCACGTGAAGATCATGGTGGTTCTGGAGGAAGACGTCAAACGGAAAGAGGTTAGAGGAACAAGGGTGCACAATCTCTGACTGCTGAGACATAAATACAGAGACATGCAATGTGTGAATAACCATTAAGGCAGATTCATTAGCAAACACATCCACTCAAATGTACTTCCCAGGTAGGGTTGTGGCATAATCCTGTGTGTAAGACCATGCTCCCTCACCAGCCGTTGTATTGTCTGAACAGGAGTGCAGACCTGGCCACTTTCTCATTGGCTGCATCGGGGTCAGCGGCAAAACCAAGTGGGATGTGCTGGACGGAGTCGTCAGGCGCCTCTTCAAGGTAACCGAGAACAAACAAACATTGTGTTGTTCTGTATGAAAGCCTCTTCACGGAGGCCACTGGAGAGAAGCGCCGTGGCTAACCTGTGGCCCCCCCGTCCTGCAGGAGTACATTGTCCATGTGGACCCGGTGAGCCAGCTGGGCCTGAACTCAGACAGCGTGGAGGGGTACAGCATCGGGGACGTCCACCGCACCGGTGGGGCCGAGACCCCCGAACTTCTGCCCTGCGGCTACCTGGTGGGGGAGAACAACACCATCTCCGTCACGCTTAGGGGTACGTACACCATGTTCTGTCCTCTCCGTCACGCTTAGAGGTTCGTACACCATGTTCACTGTCCGCTGTCATGTTCAGAGATACGTACACCATGTTCACTGTCCGCTGTCATGTTCAGAGATACGTACACCATGTTCACTGTCCGCTGTCATGCTCAGAGATACATACACCATGTTCACTGTCCTCTCTCACACTCAGAGGTACGGACACCATTCGGAAGCCTTAAGTCAGGCACATCCAATTCTGAGCTGACTGGGCTAAACAAGAATCTCAGAAATGACCTTCAAGCCAAAATAATAGACCTTGTCATGCCAGGTTTGGCCCTCACGCCATGGGTTCTGTCTCAGTCTGAACTTCTGTCTGTCATTGTTTTTCCAGGAGTGGTTTCTGTACTATTCTTGGTCAGGAAATAATCTTCCAGTTTATTACCTGTGGGTTTCTTGCTTTCTTAAATCTTTTCTCAGTGCTTTGGCATTTGTTTCTCTAAAACCAGAACTGTGGTGGCCTGTAGCATAGTGGTTAAGGTACATGACTGGGATCTGCAAGGTCACTGGTTCAAACCCCGGTGTCACCACAATAAGATCCACACAGCCGTTGGGCCCTTGTGCAAGGCCCTCAATCCTGCATTGCTCCAGGGGAGGATTGTCTTTTCCTGCTTAGTCTAATCAACTAAGTCGCTTTAGATAAAAGCCTCTGTCAAATGCCATTAATGTAATGTAATGTACATTATTCTTTCCTTGCGATACAAACTCTACAGTCAGCTACAGTGTTCATGGCTGTCTTACTGAGTTATGATCATGGGTTCCATTAATATTTATTCTCCATGTACAACACAAAGCAACTGTAGCGTGTTTGCATTGTTGCCCTCCTTATGAAAGAGTTAAGAACTCAACGATAATGTTTATGCTGTACAGTCCAGACGTTTATCCCTCTCTCCCTGTGCTCTCTGTCTCCCCCCGCAGGCGTGTCTGCGCACTGCCAGGACAGCCTGGTGTTTGAGACGCTGATCCCCAAGCCGGTGCTCCAGCGCTACGTGACCCTGCTCCAGGAGCACCGCCGCATCATCCTGTCAGGCCCCAGCGGCACGGGGAAGTCCTACCTGGCCAGCCGGCTGGCCGAGCACGCCGTGCTGAGGGAGGGCCACTCGTTGAGCCCCGGGGCCATCGCCACCTTCAACGTGGACCACAAGTCCAGCAAGGTGCGTCCGCCCAACACGACTCCTTCCGTTACCGACCGCTACGCTACGCTTTACGCCTGTCTGCTCAGACCTGTGTAGCCATGGGCCTTCCTGTGTGGGGTTTGCATGTTCTCCTTGTGCCTGGATTAGTTTTCTCCACAGTCCAAAGACATGCAAGTTAGATTACATTGCAGTTATTTAGCTGAGGCGCTCATCCAAAGTGGCAGTTAATTAGACTAAGTAGGAGTCAATCCCCCCTGGAGCAATGTGGGGTTAAGGGCCTTGCTCAAGGGCCCAACAGCTACACTGATTAGCTACACTGGGGTTTGCAGCACCAACCTTCTGGGTCCCAGTCATGTACCTTAGACTAGGCTATAGGCTGGCCCAGGGTAGACCACTTCAGAGGTATGAACAGGGCGGTGCTGTAAAAGAGCATGCCTGCTCATTCAACCTACTCTGTATAAATAAAGGTTAGTAAATCAGTGTCTTGTAAATTAGTTCTGTTACCACTGTTGGGAGTCCGTTTAATAAAACGGACTATGAATCTATGAGTTTGCTGTGAAACTCATAGATTCCTTCTCAGGTCCGTGTTAAGTGAACAATATATTTTGCTGCTAAATAGTGACAGCTTGGCACTTTCTGACTTTATTTGTATCTGAAAAACAGGGCTGTCTTTGCCCTGCTTTGACATGTACATCCTGCACTAACTGAATGTTCGCTACCTGTTGATTTCAGGAGCTGCGACAGTACCTGTCCAACCTGGCTGAACAGTGCAACAGCGAGAGCCAGACGGCGGACATGCCCCTGGTGGTCATCCTGGACAACCTGCACCACGTCAGCTCCCTGGGGGAGCTGTTCAACGGCCTGCTCAGCTGCAAGTACCACCGCTGGTGAGTCTGCTGCTCCACGGACCAGCACGTACACAGTCATGTCTGCATGACACCGCCTTCTCCAAGTAACGTCGTCTGAGACTACTCTGATTACTCAGGGACAATGCAGTTTGTGAGACTGTAAGAGCGCGTGAGTGTGATTGTGTGTGTGTGAGTGTCTGTGCCCGTGTGTGTGTGTGTGTGTGTGTGTGTGTGTGTATATGCATATAGCATTTGCGTGTGTGTGTGTGTCTGTCTGTGGGCGTGTGTGTCTGTCTGTTTGTATGCATGTGTGTGTGTGCGATCATGAATGGTTTTTATGTCATTCTGTTGCTTTATGTCCATGTGATACTCATTTTTTCTGTGCCTGCAGTCCCTATATCATCGGCACAATGAATCAGGCCACATCTTCAACTCCAAATCTGCAGCTTCACCACAACTTCAGGTATACTTTCATATCTCTAACCTTTTTTGTTTGATTTGTGACTGGGTGTACCAGTGTGTGCGCCTGTTGACCTGTGGCAGTGAGTCAGTGTGTTTCTGTGTTGGTGGTTCAAGCCCCAGTGTAGCCACGATAAGGTCCACGCAGCTGTTGGCCCCTGTAATATCCTGTAATATGAGATGATAATATATGGTATGAGCTTTAGTAGTCCAAACAGAATCAAAGAATTGAATTCAAGTAAGCGTTATTTTTTTGTTTTGTGCCTAATAGTATGAGTTTGGCTGTCAAAGAAATCAACCCTTAAAGAAATTAAGGATGATAAGAAATGATGGATGAAGTGCACTGCAGTTTAAGCCACAGAAAACCCAGGGGCTTTAGTTCCACTGTGTTTTACATGTGCCTCCACTAGAGGGCATTATTTAGCCATAGAACTGTCAGACTTCGGTAACACGCAGTTGAGCTAAACACCGAGCTGTGATTAATTTGTGGTCCGTTCCCGTAACATGCGCGGTGTCAGGTGGGTGCTGTGCGCCAATCACACGGAGCCGGTGAAGGGGTTTCTGGGCCGCTTCCTGCGACGGAAGCTGGTGGAGACGGAGATCAGCAGCCGCACGCGGAACGCCGAGCTGGTGAAGATCATCGAGTGGATCCCCCGCGTCTGGCACCACCTCAACCGCTTCCTGGAGGCACACAGCTCCTCAGACGTCACCATCGGTGAGCGACACGCTCAACGGTTCAGCGTAGAGCCTGAAGGAGGACACGCTCTGAGCTTCTTCTGATTTCCCTGTCGGTTTCATGAGTCAAGGCCGGTGTATAGTCCAGCAACGGAGTGTCGCTCGACTCCAATCGCAGAACGTTATTAAAATAATAATTATAATAATTATAATAACTTTATTTGTGTAGCACTTTTTGCTTGTTCAGCACAAAATGTCAAACAAAACAAAAACATACAAATATGCACAATGCCACAAAATGTAATGCAACACTTGAGAAAAATTTTTTAACTAATACAATTTTAAAATAGAGACTAAAGAAATGCATAGAAATATATAAAACACACCAATTAAATTCTGCTCAATTTCACAGACACCCCATAGAACAACAGAAGGGGAAGAGTAAAAAAGCAAAAACATTTCATTATCACAGATGTAGAAAGTGGTCATTATCCTTAGCAAAAAAAAATATGAACATGCTCCACTCGCCCAGAGTATAAACCAAATGGGCTCCAAGTTTCTCTTGATTTAACTGTTGGTTTGATGAGTTAGTTTCTGTTATTGATGCTCTGTCTGCTTCCTTCCAGGGCCACGCCTCTTCCTGTCCTGTCCCATTGATGTGGATGGCTCCAGGGTGTGGTTCACCGACCTGTGGAACTACTCCATCATTCCCTACATGCTGGAGGCAGTGCGGGAGGGCCTGCAGGTACTGTGTAGCACAACAACGGAGTCTATGAGAAAACAACAGGTGCTATACCATATATATGGTCAGCCGCCAATATGATGAGTGGCCATAGACTTTCTGGCTTTTTACTCTTTATATTAACACCAGCCTTTTAATTTTAACATTGACAATGGGTCTTTTCGTTTTTTAATTGACTATTGCGCTTCAGTCTTTACATTGACACTGGCTTGAATACAGAAATGACTGCCTTGCTTTGGCTGTTCGCTAATAGCTAAAATACAGTGATGAAAAGGCTGGTTTTGAGTGGGAACATCCTTCAGTAGTGTTTGTACAGGTAATTACTGTAATTATCTGTTGCTTTGGCAGGCTAAAATATTGCGTTGTTGTTGACATGGCCTCTGTTCCCCTGCAGCTCTACGGCAGGAGGGTGCCCTGGGAGGACCCGGCCAAGTGGGTAATGGAGACGTACCCATGGGCGGCCAGCCCCCAGCAGCACGAGTGGGCCCCCCTGCTGCACCTCCGGCCTGAGGACGTGGGCTTCGACGGGTACTCGGCCTCCCGCGAGGGCTGCCACAGCCAGAGGGCCCCTCCCAGCGACACCGAGGGAGACCCGCTGGTTAGTCTCATAACCCCCTCCCCAACTCCCCATCCTGGACACTGTGCTTTGTGTGTCAAAGAATACGGTTCAGGTCCACTTGGGAAGCGGAGGCAAGGCTGTGTATGTGATTTCAAACACAGCGGATGTGTATAAACGCAGGCTGGGCACAATGTTCTGGGTTTCTTGATGTTTTGAACTCCAGCAGGTTGCATGCGTCACAGTTGCATTTATTCTTGGTACATTTTTACGGTCTTCCGTTTTTAAGGTGGAACTATAATCCATTGTTTGTATCAGACTTTTAGCGCGAGTGGGATTATTTTATGTAGGAACCATTAATTAGCTGTGCGTGTCATCTAGCTGCTTACTCACTGTGCATTGGCAAGCTCTAGATATAGTCAATGCATAACTGCATTCTTTAAAAATGTCTTTAGTCTCCACATTGTCACCGTAATGTTTTCATTTCATATTCCAGGTTTTCCATATTCCATATTTTAATAAATTAAAATATTCCTGGGGTTTAGTTGTAAAGCATCCCTTAAGGAATATTGTCCTTAGTGCGTGTGGAACTTACTAACTGTGGTCTTTCACAGATGAACATGCTCATGAGACTTCAAGAAGCAGCCAACTGCTCCAGCCCCCAGAGCTACGACAGCGACTCCAACAGCAACAGTCACCATGACGACATCCTGGACTCCTCGCTTGAGTCAACATTGTGACCTCCCAAATAACAAATTAAAAGAACATTTTTCTAACCCGAGACAATTACTTGACCGGAATAAGGTGTCACACTGACTGTTGCTCCTTGTTTGTTAACTATTGCAGTGAAAGAAAGCAAATTTCACTGTTAAATTGTTGGGGGGAAAAGGGTGCAGGTAACCCACAGCAGAGAAAAAACAAATCCTTTTATAAACGCGGGAGAAAACTGCCCTACTCTATTTTTACAATGTATTTATACAAGGCTTTTGGTAGCCCAGATTTATGATGTGAAATTTACAAGAACAAAATGGCCTATCTGTGGAGAGAAGCATAGTGCCGTGCCCATTTCATCTCACTGAAGGAACCGTCGCCTATGCCGCAGTGAACCAAGCAAGCCGCAGGTGGCTGGACCCCCAGCGGATTTGTGTCCTCTCCTCAGCTGCAGATGGAGCTGCATGGCTGGACCCCCGGCAGAGTTGTGTCCTCATCTCGGAGCTGGAGATGGAGCTGCGTGACTGGACCCCCGGCTGAATTGTGTTCTCTCCTCAGCTGTAGATGGTGCTGCATGGTCATCCTGATATACCGAGTCGAGATCTGTGCCCACACCACCCTTCCCCGCCTACTGTATATCCTATCCTGTCCTATGCCATGCTTCATCCAATACTGCCAAACCTTGTCCTGTCTGGCATTACATTCCATCAGTTATTTAGCTGACGCTTTTATCCAAAGCAACTTATGGTTGATGGCCAATCCCCCCTGGAGCAATGCAGGGTTAAGGGCCTCGAGGACAGCATTGATCTCATTGTGGCTGCACTGGCTTGAACCGCCAACCTTACAGGTCCCAGTCAGGCACCTTAGCCACTAGGCTATAGCCTAGTGTCCACCTTAGCCACCTGTCCATTCCCACTCTACCCTGCTCCTACCTTGCCCTGTCTGTAACCCTGCCTCACCTCTCCCTTTCTCACCTCATTGTACCTAATCTCTGTGCTACCACTGCCCCCCTTCCCCCTGCCCTGCACACAACTGCCCCCAACCCCTGGTGTACAATACCCAGTTCTGCAACCACCTTGGTTGTGTCCTCCCTGTCTCTTTGGGTGACCATTCTCTCCTTTCCAAGGCAAGCAGTCTTTCTAGTGGCCTATCTAGCAGTGAAAGTCTGTGGTTAAACCAGATGAGTTCTGATTGGAACGATGAAACATCTAGTACTAGTTTATTTCAGTACGGCATATCTGTTGTCCTTTGATGTCAAACTTGAAAGGAGCTCCGTTTCCCCTCGAAAGCACCAGCTGGACACATTTTAACCATTTTCTTCAAGACAATCTATTTGACCAGTTAAAGCTGGTTGAATATCTCTTGATGTCTGGCTTTACTTTGGGCATGTTTTCTTCTTTTTGGGACAGAGAACACTTCTACCATTGTAGCACTTTTCATGATACTGTAGCCAAGAAATGAGCAAATTACAAGCTTGACCAATCTGCAGTCTCTGAGAGTAGCATTTAAATCTTGGTGCTAAACTTCAGAACAATGCCTTACTACTTTTGGAATAACTGCATTTACGCTATATTAGCATAGTGTTCTTATTTTTGTACATCGAACTACAGGGCTGTGGTGTTCTTCTAATCTAGCTTTGGACAGGCAGGTATGTAGTGCTCTGACTTTACTGCTATCAAACCCTATTGCCATGGCATTGGGAAGCTGTGAGGCAACAGTGTTTTTTTTTTGGATTCCATACAAGGTGCTTTTTACCAACTGATAGTGAAAGGTTTCCTGGAGTTTGTCAATGTTTTGAAGTGTGCTTTGTACCCAGTGTCAGTTGAGAAAAGTGTGCATCTTGACAGCCCATCAAAGAGAGGGAAGGTTTTTCTTAGTGCTTGGTCTATGGCCCAGTTTGCCATGCACTGTACAGACTCCAGAGAAAATGAATAGAAGAAAAGGTCTTGTTTTTTAGGGGTTTTTACAGTATGTATGCCTATTGAGCCTTTAAACTTTTAACCATTGTCCTGCTCATACTTTTTGTGAGAAAAAAATGGTGTCCCTGCATGAACTACCTGCTGCTTTTTGAGAAAGTTTACAACAAAAAAAGAGAGCAAGATCAAAAGGGCCAGTTTTTGTGTGCGTTTCATTTCATTGTGGTCTGTCCAGGTACAGCCCATCTCCAAACCAGTTTTCTGTTGAGATGGGATACCCTGGAATACCTGCAATTTTTAAATGAATGCTGGAGTGTGAAAATGCAGTATGATAATTACCGTGGTAGCGATCTGGATTCAGTGTAAATGGGATTCTTACTCTTCTACAGGGCTTTGGGTTTTTTTCTAGTTTTGATGTCCACACCATTAAGCATTTTAAACCTTTTTGAGTGATACACTGCTCCGATTGTATATCTTATAACTCTTCCATCGTCTGTCACAAGTTTCAGTTGTTCATTTTGAGTGTTCCCTAGTTACTAGGTCTATGCAACATTCATTCTGAATTTCCAGTGGAAGCCAAATAGTTTCCTAGTGTTTTAAGTACTGCCACAAATTGTACAGCAAGTGAATAGATGTGTGAATATTTTTGGGGTATGTATTTTAACTAGCCTTTCTTTGTAAATGTAATTTTCTTTTTTTGTTATAGTCTTTTCAAGCACAGAAAAAAGATGTGTGGTTGGTTGTGTACTTGTGAAATTTGTCCCAGCTGGAATTTGGATTCTGAACTTTTATGGAAAGTTCTAGTAATATAAACGTCAAACAGTCTGTTAATGAACGTGTACTTTAATTTGTACATCTTGCTTTGTAACATAAAAAAAATGTAAATACTTGACTACTGTGCTACATTTTGATGAATTTTTCTAGCCAATTTTAAACAAAACTATAAAATAAGTATTTTACATACACCCTGCTTTCATTCACACAAGCCTTTTCAGGTCAATATTGTCAATATATCATGTGGCTCCCTCAAGAATAAATTTGAACACTGTACCAGTCTTAAATTATTCATGATTCAATAAAATGAATGCTTATTTATTAATTGTTGCAGTTCAAGTTTTTATGACACTTTGGGCATGGGCGTCAGAATTATGGGCCCAAATTGGGGACTAAGCAGCGAAGTTGACTAGGCACACTGTGTGTTTCTACCGGATGGTAAAAAAATAATTTGGCACACTGATTGGGGACAGTCCCTTGATCCTTTCCATCAAGATTCATGTCTCCACCTTGAGCGCTCTAGCACCACCAACGGGTCACATTTGGAGGTACGTTCATGCATGTAAGTTTTAAGCCTGATTTTCAAACATTTATCTAGCTAAGTTCATTCACGTCAATTTCCACCATATTTGATTTTCTGAAAAAGTTTATAAAAGCTTCACAGGCCACAAATCTTGCCCAATCTTCACCAAATTAGCCTCACAAAAGTTATGGATTCTTGACTTTCAAAAGCGTCACAGCCAAAGTCGCCGAACAGGAAGTGAGCTCATATTTCAGTAAAGCTTTGATGTATCAATACCAAACTTGGAACATTGGCTCAGTACCCCTTCCTGAAGACATGCAAAAAACAAAATGTGACCACTGGGGTGGCTGCAATAAGTACGTTTGTTTTGGCTAATAACTGGTGATTTGCTTAAAAAATACATATTCTCATGTCTGGTGATCCCGTGAGAGGTGCCAAGGCCGAGTCATGGCAACTTTTCATGTCACTTGTTGATTCGGCCGCCATATTGGTTTTATCAAAAGGTTAAAAAATGTGTCACAGGCCACAAGGTTTGCCCAATCTTCACCAAATTTGGAATAGATGATCTTCGGACCAAGCCGCGCAAAAGGTATCGGATTGATTTCATCCATCACAGCCAAATCTATCTTGCTATCAGTGCTTTTAGCCACACTTTTAACATGAGCCGATCAAGTTGCCATGGGGACCCTGCCCTGCTTGGACTGCTTGGCCCCTTTGACCCTGCTTGTAGGTTTAATTTTGGATTTGATTCCTGAATTTACATGCTTTTTACAGTTTGTTACTGCCCTCAGGCCTAGTGGAACCTGGGCCAGGTACAAACCACACTTGGGAAGGATGAGAGCGAGAAAAAACGCCAATTAGTGTTTATTGATAGCTCTGCTTCATATTTTATTCTGTGCTGCATGTTCTCATTGTTTCATTGATCAAAAAGAATTATTCTTTCTATTCTATATAAAGTTACTTAATATTACTAATACATTTTCCAAGAATAATGATCCAATAATACGTTTTAACATTTGTTACATAAAGATCAGATCAGTTTCATTCATTGGTCAATAACTGAAAAATGCACTTGTGGTTGACTTTGTTAATTTACCAAAACTAACAGGAACATGTATTCATTTTAATTCCTTATACAGTGCCATGAAATGGTATTTGCGCGTTTAGTAGCAATTTCGTATTTTAGTAGCACCTGGATGATCCCCTGGCTTTTGGGATCATATTCTATTGACAAATGTCAACAATATGGATCCAATTATGTCTGGCATAAATCAGGTACAGCTTTTCACTGTAAGAGCATCATACCAACAGTCAAACTTGGTGATGGTAGTGATGGTGTGAGGATGCTTTGCTGCCTCAGGACCATAGATTAAAGCAAGTCTATGGGAGCAATCTATGTAGCACTCACACTAGAATGCAGCAATGTCACTTGCACAAGAATGTATAAATTCATAGTTATGACAAGGCGTGCAGCATAGGTAGGCTAATAAAATAGTATTTGATTAAAATAGATGAATTCATGTTCAGTTCTATCAGTATCCTTTGTCATTGTTTTACAACACTTGATTAAATTTTCAGTATGTAGTGACGCATCTTTCTGCATTTATGCATAATGGTTGGAACTGAGGAGTAGGGTACTATTTCACTTTCTGCGCAATATCTGAATATATTATCTCCCCTGTCACATTATTCACCCAGTGCCATATTGCAGTTTTTTTCTGTAATTCGTAATTTATGAGTTGGAAGAATGGTTCTTGTCAATTCCTAGAAGGGAGTCCAGTATGGAGAGAGATTTGTGATGCTCTCACAGGAGGATCATGTTACAGGTATTTGTCAATAATAATGAGACTCTCTCTAGTTCAGTTTATCACGTCAAATAATTTGTGCTTTGGCTGAAAGCTTTTGAAGAGCATCAGGGGTGTAATATGTTGTCAGTTTCCCTGGGACTGGGGAAAAATGCAAATGTGGAGACAGAAATTGCCAATGGAGACTTCACAAGGATATTGTTTGGAATGTAAGTTTAAATCCACGAGGGCCACGTGCTTATGAAACAGGTGGCCCTACTTATGACCTCTGACACTGGAAACTGTCATTTCTAAATTGCTTATATGGAAATACTTTACCAGGAAGTTGTCCTGTTTTGTCTTACCTTTAGTTCCTGCACTTTTTTCACATTTGAAATATAACAGGCACTTATTGTCACACACATTTTCTGTTTCCTTTTGCTTGTTATTGCAACTATGAACTTGATTATCTCTGCTGCACCTGTTTGCCTTCATTCGACCCCTGCCTGCCCGATCCACCTGTCATTCAATAAAAACGATTCTACCTACTTCTGGGTTGCAGTTGGTTCTTTGGTCCCGGCACCTGACACATACGTAGTTTCCCACTGAGAATTAAGAAATGTAAATGGATGAACTCCATTGCTGTGCATATTTCACATGAAAATTAGAGGAAAACATTTCCAGAAAACCTGAACATAACCGAAGCAGCATTCTTCTAAATATGATCTGTGGTTGAAAATTTATTTTTAATTATTCTCAATATTGGCACATTACTCACTGTTTTGACAGAAGGCCTATGTGTGGCATGCAGTACAGCATAGGCAGTTAAACTGACTCCAGCATGTTTAGCTGGAGTTTACCAGGGGACCAGGGACTGATATTCCCCCAGAAACTCACAAACTCCAGTGGTTACCGGAGGTATTGCAGCTTATTTTCCACATTGAAGTTCAAAACTATGACTTTACCATGGTGAATATATACTCTTTATGACAGTACTTTTCAATTCTAAAATATCTTCACACTGAACTGATTACTCTCCAGGGACCACTTGTTTATCTGAAGAGCGCAGAAATATATATATAAAGATATATTTTCATTCCTGTTCATCCCTTCCTATTTAGGTACCCAGTGCTCATGCTGCAATAAGAATCCATGGAAATGGTGAGAAGCCTTCTCAAGTTCTTATATATCTTGATTGTTTAATCCTCACCTATACACCCAGTCGAGAACTGCATGACCACAATTCTGTGAAATAATTCGCTTTTTCAGTTGTAATGCAGTTCTCTATGGCTTTAAACAGCAGAGGTTAAGGCTTGAGCCAGTTTGTTTCTATTGCTGTGTTAATCACTACTGGTTGCATACCTGTCAAGTGATTGAACGTTTGTTTTAAATAGCTGTGGAATTTGTCAGTAGATTAGCCTTGATTTGATATTGCTTGTGAGCAATTGTAGGCGATTTAAATAGGTGTGTGAGAGCGATGCTAGTGAAGCTCCATCCCAGTTTGTTATGTTATGTTTCACCCCATCCCAGTCTGCTCTCTCCCTCGAAGACACCCCCTGCGACGTGAGCCTCCACGGCGTCGGAACCCCTCGAACCTCAGCTAGCCCCCGCTGACCCCCTGCAAAGACTTTGCGGTCACAGGGGGACTATGGAATTGCCAGTCTGCCACTCGGAAGGCTGACTTCATCCCCGAATATGCCTCCCTCCAGTCCCTACAATTCCTTGCCCTAACTGAGACCTGGGTCACACCTGACAACACCGCCACTCCCGCTGCCCTCTCATCCTCCTTCTCCTTCTCTCACACTCCCCAGCCTTCTGGCCATGGCGGTGGTACTGGTCTTTTAATTTCCCCCTCATGGAAATTCTCTGTTCTCCCCCTCTCTGACCTGTCCATATCCACTTTTGAATTCCATTCTGTTGCAGTATTCTACCCTACTAACCTTTTTATTGCAGTTATCTATCGTCCTCCTAGGCCCCTGGGAAGCTTCCTTGATGAGCTAGACACACTCCTCAGCTCCTTCCCTGAGGATGGCACCCCACTGATTCTCCTTGGAGACTTCAACATCCACCTTGAAACCTCCCAGGCTGCTGCCTTCCTACCACTACTCCACTCCTTCTGCCTTTCCCTGCAACACTCTCCTCCAACTCAGAAGGCAGGCAATGTCCTAGACCTTGTCTTTGTGAGGAACTGCCCATGCTCCGATTTCACGGTTACCCCTCTGCATACATCTGATCACCACTTCATCTCATTCTCCCTCCCTCTTCCTCCCCTCCTCCCACCCACACTTCCTCAGCCTGCCATAACCTCCACTCCCTCTCACCCTCTTCCTTTGCCACCACTGTCACCGCCTCACTCCCCCCTCTCGAATCCTTCTCCAAACTCCCCACTGACTCTGCATCTGCCACCCTCCTTTCATCTCTCTCCTCCGCCTTTGATTCTCTCTGTCCCCCTGTCTCAAAGCCGCCTCGCACACCCCCCCCCAGTCCTTGGATATCTGACACCCTCCGCACCTCCAGGGCCAGCCTCCGCGCAGTGAAGAGGAAGTGGGGAAAATCCAGAGACCCTTCAGACCTCACAACTTACCAGTCTCTCCTGGCGGCATTCTCTTCCGCTGTCACTGCCGCCAAAGCAAAATACTATCAAACGCAAATTCAGAACTCCACTTCTAACCCCCGGAAACTGTTCTCTATTTTCTCCTCTCTCCTCAACGCACCGCCTCCTCCACCTCAGTCCTCCTGCTGCTGATGATGACTTTGCTGATTTTTTCGATGAGAAGGTCAGTCAACCGCAGATTCTTTACAACCACCGCCCCCCTCATTGTGCCCTTCCCCCCCTCTAGGCCCATCCCTTCCTTTTCCACTTTCTCCCCCCTTACAGACTCTGATGTTTCTTAACTCCTGCTCTACGACAGCCCTACACCCTGTGCCCTTGACCCTATCCCCTCTTCACTTCTCCAGACTATCACACCTGACATTCTCCCATTTGTCACCTCCCTTGTCAACTCCTCCCTGTCTTCTGGCTGTTTTCCAGCATCCTCCAAGAGGGCCCACATCACTCCGCTGCTAAAAAAGCCTACTCTGGATCCCTCCATCATCCAGAACTACCGCCCGGTATCTCTTCTTCCTTTTCTTTCTAAAACCATAGAACAAGCCGCTTCTACTCAACTTTCTTCTTTCTTTTCTAACAACAACCTGCTAGACCCCAATCAGTCTGGCTTCAGATCAGGCCACTCGACAGAGACTGCGCTCCTCTCCGTCGGTGAATTACTCCATGCCGCACGAGCAGCCTCCCTCTCCTCTGTCCTCATTCTTCTAGATCTCTCTGCTGCCTTCCACACTGTGGATCACTCCATCCTCCTGTCCGCCCTGTCAGCAACGGGCATCTGTGGCACAGCCCTGGACTGGATTGAGTCCTACCTCTCTGGTCGCTCCTTCCAGGTTGCCTGGGCTGGTACGGTATCTACACCTCGGCCCCTTGCCACAGGAGTTCCCCAGGGCTCAGTCCTAGGCCCGCTTCTTTTTTCTCTTTACACTCGTTCCCTTGGCCCTGTGATCACTGCACATGGGCTATCCTGCCACTGCTATGCGGACGATACCCAACTCTCATCTCGTTCCCACCATCTGATACACAGGTTTCAGCCCGCATCTCTGCTTGCCTGAGTGACATCCAGAGCTGGATGAACAACCACCATCTAAAGCTCAACCCAGGTAAGACTGAAATGATATTCATCCCTGCTAATACCTCTCCCCATCTGGATCTCTCCATTTCCCTCGGGGATACCACACTCACGCCATCTCCCAGTGCAAGAAACCTCGGCGTGGTGATGGACAGCAGACTGTCCCCTTCCGAGAACATTGCAGCGGTGACCCAGTCATGCAGGTTCTTCCTATACAACATACGGAGAATCCGCCCCTTTCTCACCCCCTACTCGACCCAGCTCCTGGTCCAAGCGATGGTTCTGTCCCGCCTGGACTACTGCCTAGACTCCCTCTTGGCTGGCCTCGCAGCGTCCGCCATCAGACCCCTCCAACTTATCCAGAATGCAGCAGCTCATCTGGTCTTCAACCTTCCCAAATACTCACACGTCACCCCCCTGCTTACTTCCCTCCACTGGCTGCCTGTCATGGCTCGCATCAAATTAAAAACATTGGTGCTAGCCTTCCATGCAGTTAAGGGGTCTTCCCCAGCTTATCTACAAAAAATCATCAGACCCTACACCCCTGCCAGCCTCCACAGGCCGCTTGGCACCTCCCCCTCTCTGAACCTCCACCTCACACTCACGACTGTTCTGGCTCCACGGTGGTGGAACGAACTCCCCGTTGAGGTCAGAACTGTAGAATCTCTCCCCACCTTCAAGCGCAAACTGAAGACGCACCTCTTCAAGCAGCACCTCTCCCCATCCCTCCCTACCTCCCTATGAACCTTAATTGTTGTCTTTGTGATTTACTTTGCGTATTTTTAGTTGGCTAGGTAAGCAGTGTTTGGATAGTTATGTTTGGTCACTTTTGCTTTGTTGTTTGTTTGTTTGTTTATTTGTTTGTAAAAATCAAATAGGCCCTGGTCCTTATCTTTGTTGTACAGGTAGCAGTTGAAATTGTACTTCCCTCTAGGGTCTTTCAGCACACTTATCCCTGGTTATGGGTATGCTCTTTGTTGTACGTCGCTCTGGATAAGAGCGTCTGCCAAATGCCATTAATGTCATGTAATGTAATGTAATGTCAGGCTAGGTTATATAAATAATAATAAACTTGATGGAATTTTATTGTGACAGAATGTGTACCGTAGGCATATTGTTTATTCTTCTACTGTTTACATATTGTGTTGTATCTTTGGCTAATTCCAACCACAATCGCAAACCAATAATTTTGAAAAGCTGTTAATTTGTATTAATTGGTATCAAGGGATGATTTACCTTCTTAAGCCACATTGTGCTAGAAATACCAATGCATTCCATAAATAAAGATTAAATGTCCCATGTTCATGTTGGGTTTATTGTGATACATGTAAAATAATTGAATAAAAGACAGTTAAAGATGTTTTTACTGATCAAATTAAAGACTGAAGTGAATGAATACCAATTAGTTACGGAGTCCTGGAGAGCCATTATGTTAATACATTGAAGGAAAAAATCACAAAAGAGCTTGAAGAAACTAATTAGGAGCTTATTGATACTGCATTAATTTGATCTGGTAAAAAATGTTTTTACCACTTTCTATGCAATTGTCTGCAATATAGCTCAATAATCACAATGTGAACATAGGAATTTTATGCATAGATATTCATGGCATAATGTGACTTAAGAGGATAAATAATCATTCTAAACATGAAAAGCACCTAGTTGAGAAAAAAATAGCTTTACATTCTGGAATTGCAATTGTGGGTGGAACAAAACTCTGCATACAGAGGGGGTCCCCAGGACCAAGGTTGGGCACACTGGTGTAGGTTTATGTCTTACTTGCCTATTTGTTTGGTTATTTATTCATTTTTCCTTTTTTTTTGTTTATATATTTTTTTATGTATTCTACTACATAACATTATATTATTATTGTTATGAGGGTTCATGCTTTTTATTGGGTTTTATTGTTTTGATTTATTGTTGATGGTTTGTATATTTATACAGTAGTTTATTTTATTTCTGCTGTACTTCTAAAAAAAAATACAATCTGAGTTGGGCTTCTTAAAATGTTTTTATAAGTTTATCTACACATTTAACATTTTTGTACTCTCATAGTATTTTTGATACATAATGTACATACAACAATTAGAACATTTTTGTCCATACAAAATACTCTTAGACCGAAGAAGCTATAGCATAGCTACACATTACAAAATCAGTGCAAATAGCAAATTATTTCAAAGAGATATCCATTTAACAACCATGAATTTGTGTCTGTGGTCGAATCCACTCGAATCCCTGGATTCTAGATTCAAAGCCGTTTTGAAAGGACAAGGTTTTTCATTACATAATAGCAATAAGCTGTCCCATTCAGTTGATATTCTTTCGGCGTAGACTGTTAGGATATCTGCTGTAACCTATGGCTCATCCTCTTGCAAGCGTCCTTTTGCTACAACAAATTCCGACAAAAATTATGTCGGCTTACATAGGCCAACCATACCGTATACCGTAAGTAAATTAAGAAACTGTGATTTCCTCCTCCTCTGATTCTGAAAAGTCCGAGTGTTTGGTGGAAAAAGACGGCGACGAATGTTGCGATTCCACACTTTTTAAATTATTGAGCTCTGTGGAAGTGTGGCAGGTGACCTTGCGGGGTCTCTCTGTGTGAAAGGCCTCTTCCTCTTCATCCGAGGACTTTTTACCAACATCGGTAAGGTCTGGGTTTGGGTTCATTCTCGTGGGTAGCGTTTGCTCCCTGCACCCTCCAGAAGATAGTAGCTCCCTCTCTTTTGAATTTCTCCATTTCATTCTTCGGTTCTGGAACCAAATTTTTACCTGGACAAACAAAAATACAAGATATATTAGCTGTTAACGTGTAGGTCTATGCTATGTCAGATTTAAGTTGAAGTTATACCTTTACAACCGGCTTTCATGGCAAAACATTTTTTTTTTATCCTAGTTGACCACAAAAAATAAAACAGAAAAAATGGTTCCAAAAGCAACCCTGTGATTCCATCGGAGAACCCTGTGTTGTTGAAGGGTTTTTTTTTCGGGCGAAGTGGTTCTTTGTCTGGAAGCTTTCACACTTCATATTTACAATACACAATTCCATTAAAGAACTAAAAACTTTTTTTCTGAAAAACTTTTTTTGCATGAAAGTGTTTATTGTAAAAAGTGTCATGCTGGTCAGCTGATTTTGAGCTAGTTTAATTAATAATTACCCTACCTGTGAGTCTTTGAGATCAAGTTTTTCAGCAAGTTTCTTTCTCTCTGGCTTGCTGATATATTTCTGTTTGTGGAACATCTTCTCGAGGGCTTTACGCTGCAGGTCAGAAAACACGGCCCGTCGTAGCATCCCCCTCCTGGGTTTCCCTCTCGCGGTAAGCGGCCAGGCGAAGGTGCCCGGAATAGGAACCGATGTAGATGCTTAAAAAGAAACAAGAAATGCAATTAGTCGAACTTTTGTAACATTACAGGGCGTTTTTCCTCATGAAAATAAGACCATTTCATAATGGCCTCTTTAAAATAAACATAAATAATCCTAACTGTTTGTGTTATTTCCTTCGGTGAAATGCTGGAGGCATCTCATTAAAACATTGCTCGGTTCTCTCAATGGCATTGGTATGGTAAAGAGGTAGAGGGTTGCCCTTTGAGGACGTTCCAGTGAGAGATAGCGAAGTAAGCGGAGTGTGAATGGTAATTGTGTAATAATGAAGTAAAAGAAAAAGATTGAAGACATTCAGCTAAACCATATATTATTGTAACAAAAGGGAAAAGAGACGTCTAAACTAAACACGGCTGCATTCCAGGAGCATTTGAAAGCTGTTGATGGCGGAGGTCCATTTGCAGGCCATATTCTTCAGTTTCAAGGAGTCTATAAACGCGAAAAGCTATGAAGCTTTGTCAAACTTGAAGTTTTGTCGAAGTTTTCACACCGCTAACGAGTTTTGCTATTATTGCTTAAATCGCAGCATTGTACAGCGTGACAGCGTGGCTTCGCCACCATCTATTTAGTTTTTAAATGTACTCATTAATTAATTTGTAGTTGAAAAAAAAACAAACAAACAAAAAAAAACCCTTAACGTTTAGTTATGATTAGGCCTACTACTCATGATTCTCCAGAGAGTATGACTCTTGTCGACAGCCTATATGATAGTCTGCATTATTCATTTTGATTGATTCCTCAACCACTGATTTTAAACTATGATGCCCTGACTCTGGACCTCCCACCACTACACCCACTAAACTATACACGTGGTTTTATGGGAATGCTGAAAAACGGAATGGCTGACAATGGGAAATTAGTCCATGACTGGTAAATGCCTAGCAGTGTCATGGCAGAAATCAGCGCAGTGGCTGTATGGCTGGCCAGGGGGAGCTGACCAATTTGTCATGGTGCTGAAACTATTGTCTGCGAACAGTGTCGAAGGGCACTCGCTCTGTGGGAATGCAGGGCCTATGAAGAGAAGCCTGCAGTTTCACTGTGAGAAGGGACCCGCCTCATTTGCCCCGTGACAATTTGGGCTAATTTGCAAATTAGTACAAAACGTTGCAAAATGTCAGCGGTCGCTACTTTTGTTAAAAGGGGTCATCGAATTGACGAGACTCATTCCATAGTATTGCACTTTTTCATCTTGAGAACCACGGCCTGTATACTCTTTGCTTGCAGCTGCATTTTAGCAGTAGGACAGTAATACTATAACACAACCAGTCAGATTATGTTAAAAGTAAGTAGGCCTACCTGCTAAATAGGAAGATCCGTCAAAATAAGGAAATGGCCGCATGCAGTGAATGGAAGACGATGGCGCTGTAAGAAAAGAGAAAACACAGGGCGTTTAAGTCAGAGGTAGCCTATTGCGTATTTTGGGTTCCACTCAATTTTGCTTTCAGCATCTGTAAGTTGGTACATACATTCACATAATTGTTTAAATAAACTGGTCAAATAATATTTGCGTAATAACCGCACAATGCTGTATGTAATAGTTTGGACTCGTCTTGACCCTCATCCTCAAGTAGGTAGACTAGGAAATGGGTATGGAGTCAAGTCGTATATTTTTTAATCAACACGGAATAACTCAACAGTTCAATTGAATTTGAAGGAAAACTTACCATTTGATTTCGGTGGCGCAAGGATTGCATTTATTCCAAATTTCAAATAATTCGGGTCTCTGTTGGTGGAAGGTGAACACAGGGGCAAGTGATTTTCACGAGCCACGGTTGAGGAGGTATTAACAGCATCCGCTGACGCGATTTTGAGAGAGGTGGTTCCTGAGTTCACCACAAACGCTGTCGGTGACGAAACTGTCCGGTGTAAATATATTGGTCGGTTGATCCGCAACAGATCCTCTACTAAAAAGCTTGGGTGAAGGGTAAACGCTGATTGCAACGACCGGGGTAGCGTCCAAGCCGTTGACGGCCTAAAAAGATTAGGATGTGTAGCAGGTGGCATCAGAACATTTGGAAACATCATAGTGCCGTTTTAAGGAGACTTCTGTAAAATACTCTCTTGGGCGATGGGTAGTTCTCTATCAGGGCCCAACCTGTGGGGGATTTTATAGTGGGCTGCTTTCAAATGGCCTTTCAAAACTGACAATTCGGACAATTGAGTTCAATGAGATTCTCCACATTATTTTTTTTTCTGTCAGGAATCCCTGCGCCCTGATTGGTTCAAGGATTTAATTTATGATAGGATTAGACTTGTAGTTAACAGTTTTGCATACTGACTGCCTCTTTGGCATACGCGGTGCCTATAGAATCCTAGCATGGTTATTGTTTGGGCGCAACATACATCAACTAATTAAAATGCTATTTGAACGTTTCAAAAGTCACGCTTGCTGAATGATATATATTTTCTAAAAAAGGAATACATTCGCTGTTTAAGCCCCCTGCTATTAGATCCAATTAAAAGGGCATATTCATTTAACAAACCATGCAGACCATCGGGAAGATGTTGTGTGTAAATGTTTAAGATGTGGTGTTGACCTATCAGCTAATTATTCGTCTTGAGTCTTTCTTATTAGCGTATGCTTAAAAGTAAAAATTAGACTTTTGATGTAAACACACTGATATCTCAGGGTAAAAGATTAGTTTTCTCTGAAACTACTGTAGGATAACATAGGTTAAATACATGCATGTTAGGCTATGCGCTATTTGCGCAAAGGATAATGATGTTGATGATGATTGCTTGATGTTTGTCTGCGTATCCACAAAAATATAACATTTAACTGTCACAAGGTAAGCTTAAAACTGTTGATTTTCTGCGTCTATAGTTGGTTAAGCTCATTTTATTAAAATAATTGCATGAAATGTAGACTATTTAGACTACCATTATTTGCGTTACATGTTATTTTCTCTGGTCGTCGGATTTAATTGCATTTATGGTCGCAGAACGATTTAACATATGTATTAAATATTCTCCGTTAATTTGAATGGCTACACTGAACATTTGCACAAAAGCTCGGCCCCAGCTTTACACATCTTATCCTACTTACCACGAATTATTCCCTTCAGCTGTTTGTCTCTTTTTCAGTGAGTTATGAAAAATAATGTTTATTTATTTATTTATTAAACCACCTTTATTTCCACAATGCTTTCGCGATGGTCAATTGTTTTAAAATGATGGTATTCGTAGAAGATTATTTTAAACCACGAAACATTCTTAAACTTCATGAAAGTTTAAAGACACATTACATGCCTCATTTAGGCTGAAGCCTAGCATATACCATTTTATTTTTTATTTTATTTTATTATTTAAACGTGGCTGACAAACAGCCTATTATTGAATAATGAAATACAACAATAAAAATATGCCCATGAGCCATTACATGTGTAAAAATATTAACTGGAATGACTCTTACCATAAGCTTTTGACCTCATCATAATGTCTTATGAAAACAGCGGTGTAATTATCATGGTAGGCCAACCGGCAAATGACAAGAGCAAGAACACCCGCTGAAACCAACCAACAAAAAAGCAACGGATAATGAGTTTTGATAAGCATTTTGTTCTGTCAGACGAGAGGTCTGAAATCAGAGTTTCCTAGAACTATGACTAAGTTAATGCCGCTTGACCACCGCTTGTTTTGTCCCAGAAGCGTTTTAGCTAGCTTAATCGCCAAATGCACTGAAAGCCACGTATTCCTCTTTTAGTGCAGCTTGCAAAAGCCAGGTCGTGGACGAACATTTTCAGAAACAGATTGTTCCTGACATGATTTTACAAATCAGTACTCCCCATGTAGGCTAATCTTTACTGTCCCAATTTGACAAGAAACTACACAATTATAAATCATATCATATAATAAATCACCACTCATATCAAATCGAAGTAAAAACATATGGACCTTAGGTTCTCTGTGAATATGCCGATGATACAATGAAATGCATAGGCTTCTTACAACATACTATAATAATGCTACTATGCATAAGATGGGCAAGTCAAAGTATGTTCTTTATTAGGTTTGGTTAAACAGCCATGCACTTTAAATAGCCTAGAAGTAATACATTGGTACATTAAGCTGTGCAAATGTAGAGACGGCTGATGCTTTTTCAGTAGTGTAGAAAGTGAAAAAAAAATGTCATTAGAAATTGGTCGTTGCTGAAGTTTGCCATGAGCAGAGAATGACAACATGACTCATTTAACTATTATTCTCTTCATTTACACATTACATTTATCTCAAAATTGGAGAAGATGGGTTATTTGCAGTAGCCTATCTTGAAAATAATATTTATTGAAGCAAAGGGCAAGCTTGTGAAAGATTTGGACATGGCACAGCGACAGTGTGCAGGGTTACTGAGAAACTGTGCCTCGGGTTTTCTCTAATGAGTGATATGCTAAACAGGTGGACAAAATATGTTTTACAGTTGAACTTGTGCACCCAGCAGGAGCAAGGTCCGTTTGAGGAACTCCAAAGGTATTCCCAGACAGCAAGTGACTCCGGGTAAATTCTGGCCTGAAGTCTGCCAGTCCGGGTTGGAACAGCAAGGCCACTTCTTTGTTTTTGCAATACACTGAATACATTTGGGGTTGAAATAAAAGATGTACACGAGATGAAAGTTCAGAAGTTCAGCTTTTATTTCCTGGTATTTATACCTAGATGTGTTAAATTACTTAGAACATAGCACCTTTGCTATCAGACCCCCCAATTTTTAGGTGAGCAAAAGTATTGGAACAGAGAGTATTTAAATAAATGAAAGTAAAAAATTGCAATAACTGCAATAACTGCATCAAGCCTGCGACCCATTCACATCACCAAACTGTTACATTCTTCTTCTGTGATGCTTTTCTTACACAAATACAGTCTTCATGGGCTAAATCCAAGGCTAAAACCAAGAGTAGAAATTCAGAACTATTTATTGTTTAACCAATCAATCTAACAGTTCATATCTGGGAAAAAAGAAACAGCTGTCAGTCACATGTTCCAATACTTCTGCTCACCTACCAATTGGGTCTGATACAAAAGGTGATATGTTCTAAATCAAAAATACAGGAAATAAAAGCTCATGTACATATGTTGACCTCAAACTAAATTGTCTTCAGTGTATAGCAAAAGCAAAGGAATTGACTTTGCCGTTCCAATACTTTTGGAGGAGACTGTATGATCCTTATAGAACTGTATGCTGGTTTAAGTCTGAATTGGCATGTATTTTGCAGGGTAAAACCCAGTGATAGTCAGATATTATGACTGGTGGTACTGCAATACAGAGAAATATTGACTGCATTACATGGCTACTGACTTTAATATTTAAAACTTAAATATTACATTTTACAGTTGTGAATGTCCAACTATGTTCTCAGTGCAGGCACGTTTAAGTTAAATGCAGTTATCAATTTTGTCTTCATAAATTATGTAACCCACTTTTATTTTTTCATTTATATTTTTTTAAATGTAAAGAAAAAATAACATTTTCTTTTAACCAAAGGCAGATACTCTTTATCAGACAAGATCCTCAGCAACATGAAAATGATAAATGGTGAAGAACTGTATCTGATAAACGTTTCAGACCTTCCCATTTAAAAAAATGTAATCTGTGTGAGAAATATAACTGTCATTATGGTGCCATTTGCAAGTGTCATAAAAAGTTTGTTTGTTTTAATATCTTATAAATGGCCATGATTGCATCTCTTCCTGCCTTTGTAGTCCAGTTCATACTCGGAGATAACTAATTTGCACAAGACATACGGAGTCATTGTTCACAAGCCTGACTGTATATGGTGCTACACAGTAAAATGATAAGTATTAAATCAATATATTATATTGATTGAGTATATTTATATTTTTATTTTAGTATATTTATAGATATTCAACATTGGATCCCTTGAGTCCTTAATTAATGTACTGTTTGTTTCATCTCTCCAAAAAAATATTTGTACCACCACTTAAAGTCCGTACAAGTTGTTAAAAAATGACAATACAAGTTTATAATATGCATGCTGAATAACTAATAATTGGACCAGAAAATTAAAGGTCTAAGGTCATGTCGACCTTAATTACCATGATGATCAAATTGACCTTGTGTAGATACATTACATTACTTGCCATTTAATTTATGTAGAACACAATCACATTCAGGGTCACTTCAAAAGGGTCTTGAACAAAAATCTCTTCAGCTACAAAAAACTATTGCTAACATTTTTAGATGTAAACATAAAGTAAAATGTAGAACTACACTTTATTCAAGTACATGGTATTTCTATTTTTGTTGTTCGATAAAATATAGATTGTAGATAACAAAACCAAAATGGTGCAGGGATTTGAAAATTAGAATGGAGTAAAATGCAACATTTTTCACTTTTCTTTCAAGGAAAGAGAGAGGTGTTTGGGCAGAAGCCCTCAGTATGTAGTCCTTCAGTGCAATCTGTGACATGTCATTCTCAGCTGATTTTGGAGGGCTAAGGAAAGTGTTGCGCTAAAAGGGTCCCATGGAGAGCGAGTGTCTGCGAGCGGGGAAACCCACAGCGGCAGCAGGCACACTTGTCCATAGAGGAGGCGCAGGGGCGGCTCCCCTGCCACGTGAATGAGTGACGGCAGCGCCGGTATTGACGCGTTTTAGCCGAGTAATGGGATTGAAACGCACTATAGTACTAATGTCAGTTCGCATTACGTCAAACTGATCATATGCACCGCCGTGAAGTGCGGATTCGGTATTCAAAATTTCGATGTTAAAGAAACCCAAAGCCTCGCTTAATTCAAATATAATTCTCCCTCAAGTGTTTGTTGATTAATGCATTTGCATAACAGCAGACGACCATTGCCTTTTCAACGGCTGTATATGTCTGCTTTTTCTGCCGTTCCCTTCCCTAGCCTCAATAAGTTTAGTAAATAAATGTTGTGATGGACGGGGCATTCATGTGAATAGTCAAGCAATACTACAAAGAGGGAAGAGAATGTGTGGGAAAACTCGAGACATTACACTTTTTCCACTCACCAAAAATAAAACAGGGCTGGAAGAGAATGGATAGAACAGATATCCAAATCTTTCCAGGTACAAGTTATATATATATATATATATATATATATATATATATATATATATATATATATATATATATTCCTCATATGAAGAATAGTTTTCTCTGCTGAGGAATAAAGAAAGGCTGCTTTGTTTTTTTATTTTTCTGTGGATAGTTTAGAGTTTAACAAGCATTATTAACTCGCTGATATTGCAAAACATATACCAAGATTAATGATGCTTTCAGGCTGACCAATATAATTTTTCTAAATGCATTTGCCATTATAACATACATAAACATTAAATAACGCAACTTTCCAGATATCAATTTTTCCTGGAAATATTGAGTGACCTAAGTATAATATGATTGAGAAAATGAATCTGCCCATCATCTATCACTTTAATTGAGTTCTATTCCGTTAAATTCTACTTTTTCCACCCAAACTCACAAACTCACAAAAGTGGGTTGCAGAGTGGATTAACCTATCCTCCATCCGGCACATAATGACTGGAACCGGGAGTCTTAAGGGATGACTTATCAGTCTACATTCAACAGGTTAACTCACTGAATAATGGCTAATGGTTGAACAGACACGTACTGTGTACCTGTAACAGTTGCAATATGAGTCCTCTAGCAGAATAGATTTGGTTGCTCAGGACACAGAGTGGAAGGGAAGCATTTTTCATGCATTTGTAGAGGACATAGTTGTTCAGTTCTTCACCCTCTCAAGTAGACGTTGTGGCAGTCGGATGGATCTACAGTTGTGATTG
Organism: Conger conger; assembly: GCF_963514075.1. Lineage (NCBI taxonomy): Eukaryota > Metazoa > Chordata > Actinopteri > Anguilliformes > Congridae > Conger > Conger conger. The sequence goes on from NC_083765.1 coordinate 56,822,962, forward strand.
GGCTGACTAGGCTGTCCAGCCCTCATATTTGTCCTGGATAATTCTCCTTTTATGGATTTATCCTTCCAGGCAGGATTTCATATTCCAAAAAAAGTCTGGTTAGGTTTTGCTCATTCCATAGACTGTATATAAGAAAACAGCCCCATGTTATGTTTGCAATGCTCACTCACCCCGTCCCTTTTTTGAAATCCAAAATAAGGTCATACTAGGCAAGACAAAATGGGGTCAATGAGGAAGGGGGTATTTCTTTCCTTATTTTTGTTTGTGATATATATAGAGACATCAGAATACAAACCAAAAAGCATTATGCAGTGATGTCCATGGTCAAATAGATTGGTGTAATGATGCTATTAACAAGTATTAACAGAACTGATGTGATTAAACAGTTGCGTGGCACAATCGTGACGATTTTCTGGCTCTCTCAACTACTTACACATTACAATGTGCATGCAGTCAATTGGACAGATGAAGCCTGTAATTGATCCAATTATATGCTTCAATTACACAGTGGAAGACCCAGGACCAGTGTAGCAGCGCTACCAAGCAAAATTGAACACATCCTGTTTATCTGAACAGTTCTGCATTATGTAAACCTTCTGTGAAAATGTTTTTCTTTTACTGTGTAATTATTTCAAGGTAGACTTGAATGTTATTTGAGACATTTAAGATGTCAGTGATATAATATTTATGATACATGTGACAATACAATTTTAACAGTGGCATCTGAAATCAAGCAGATTGTGTTAACTGAGGGGAAACTGCTGAAGTGTTCCCTGAGCTATACCTGCTTGAAGACAAAAAACATTTGAAATGGATTCTCAGAATGTAGACACACATGAGCACATGATGTAGTGGAATAATTTGCACACCACAGTTGGAACATCCAGGTAGAGAAAGTAAAAGTCCTAATTACCTGGATTTTCTAATTAGTGCAATTCTTCAGCCAGGAGGTAAAACAAATTTCATGGGTGGAAAAAAACATGAATTTTACTTTCTGACACCTGGACTTTCAATATCTGGTGTCCACTAAAATAATTATATTCCATATAATTCCATCAATAATAATAGTATATATTTTTAAAAAATATTTTTTAAGTAAATGTATAAAATGGTCCATTATTTTCTTAGGTGCTGGTAAAAAAGAGTATATATGCATGAAAGTGGTCTGTGAAGGATGTCTTTACTAAGTGCTGCAAAGCTAATGTCAACTGAATGCAAAGGAGCGCACAATGGCTTTGAATGTAGAGAGGAGAGGGAGGGGAGGGCGGCTAAAGAGAAGCCTGAAGCCCTCTCTCCTGTGAACAGCCACAGCCACACGGCCATCTCTGGGCCCGCTCTCTGATGCTAAAGACACAGGGCAAAAAGGTCCCAAACATTCCTTTGGGGTTTTCTGAACTCCATAGTCTCTCTGTGGAGAGGGTCCCTTTATTTAAGCAGTGCTTAAATGAGCTGGTGCCTGCCAAGTTGTCCTTTGAAATTTAAAAGTCAAATGGCGGCAGTGGTAAAAGTCCAGTAACGACCTCTGCTACAACACAAAATGCGCTGAATGTGGGACAATGATCATTCAGCAGCCGCACTTCATTGTGTTGGATTTTTCATGCAGGCCCTTGTATTTACTCAGATCAAGAGATTGTTTATGGAATAGGACATGTTACACAGAAAAAATAAATGTTTAAAACCCCTTAAAATATCTCATGTTTTGAATGTGAAAATTTCAGTTTACAGTTTTCTTTGTGTGTTATGCCAGAGGGGTATACAAAAAACCCTCTGGCGTAACACAAGACACAAAAATAAATAATATTTCCCTTAATATTTTGTCTGACTGGAAAAGGAGTGCAGCATTCAGCGGTTAATAATCCAAACAGGGTCAAAGAAAATTGTCAGAGCGTTTGAAAGAGAGCAGCACAAAAGGCTGGTGGGGGAGCTGTTAAAAAGAAAGGGCTCATTCTGGGGGGACTGAACTCGGTGCAGAGATGAACACTTTCATTCGCAGTCCTGCTGTATTCATGGAGGCGCAGTCCTGAAAGGGGACCAGGGCAGAGCCAGACGGCTGGGTGAACCTTTACTCTGACTCTGTTAGAAACACAGCCAGCTTTGCACTCGTAAGGGATGAAGGGGCCAAATGCAGGATTTTGGTCATTCAGAGAATCCCTAGTTAAAGCCCAGGGCCCATTTTCTTTACTGACATCAGGGGCTCCGGAGGCAAATACATTGGAATATTTTCATGAGCAGTTGTCTTTTGTGGCCAGATTTACTCAGCATCATTTTACAACATTCAAAATGATTGGACCTTTAAAAACAGTTTGCCTATATCTAACAATATTTGCTAAATTGAGGGTGAGCCACCTCTTTATGTTGGATGGTCATCCTTGTATGTTAATCCTGCACATGGGCCTTCACCTGTTCAAAGATGCCACCATTTCTTACTGCCAGATGGATTTTTTTGTTTCAGGCTTGCTTTTACTGTAGGTTCTTGCACTGCCAGTTTGGTAATTTCACCCAACTATAGTCACCCAACATAAATGCTTTACATATCCATGTTTGAATTCAAACTAAATGCCATAGTACTATATCTGTCATGTAGATTCCCATCTTTCTATAAAAACCTTTTGCAGTTTTCTCCTAATTTAGTAGCCAATTGTACCCTATCTATTCCATGTGCTCATGTGTTAACTAGGGATACGTCGCTTACACCCCATCCATTGGCAGCCTGGATGGATCAGGTGATCATCTTGCCCGTGACCATGATTCAGAGGCGCCCGGGGTGCTGTTGCAATCGTTGGAATAGAACCCTCTGTGTGCGGCTGCAACAAACTGCGACTGCTCCAAGGTCCGTTTCTTCAGCCGTGTGCCAACGCGGCTCTCGAGATTCCCATCTTTTGACAAAAGAGGTCTGTTAATGGGGAGGTATATGAATAAGTAAAGATGGGATAAAGGTTTTCTTGCATAGAAAAGCCATTGCACTTTAATACTCCATTATAATGTAGAGACAATGTAACATTGCCGCTGAGTGCTAGGTATAGTCTCTTTAGGCAGCAATAGAATTGCTTGATTATTTTAAGCAACAGGGCATTCAGTCAGACCAAAGAAAAGGAGAAAAAATCTTGAACTACTCTATGATTAATCAGAACAAAAGAATTCCGTGACTCAAAGGAAGGCCCTTCCTCTAGGTGCCTCATGTTCAAAACAACATTGCTTTCAGTCCAAAAACACCAGATACAGCTTTCAGTATCTCTAAGGGCTGGAGAGGCTGGGACTATTCATTGCCATCTGATGAGACATGAAGAAACAGCTGCCATGATTAGCAGAAGGCACCAGCTGCCTTCATGCCTGTGAACAGAGTTGATGGTCTCAATGGTCCCATAGCACTCCTGAGATGCTGACACACCTGAGGAGCTGGAGGAACAGTAGACCAGATACAGGACAAGCTATCGCTGCCCCTGTGATGGGTACCACCATCCCCAGCAGAGAAGAAAGAAATCAGAATTTGAGCTCTTAGAATCATTAGGAACTTCATGTGAATACTGGTATTGCCCTGGTATTGTATTGTTCAGGTGTCTTTCTGATCCTGCTGCCGAACTGGTTAGAAAACGCAATGTTTTCACATTTAAAAAAACAAACAAATTTTAACAAACACTTGGATGAACTCCTTCATTTGAGTAAAACAGTAGATTTTATTTCAATATTCTTGTCAGATGATGGAATTTTTGACAGAACCATTCAACATTAAGAATGGATATGTAGATTTACGCATGTCTGCCGCATAGTACTGTAAGTTGTGTTCCTCTGGATACATTAATTTCTTTAAAGTTCTGTACCCTCCCCCCCAGAGGGCAATTTCCAAACTATTTACAGAACACGTGGTTGAAGACTTAAATTAAATAAGAGGCTTATTCCATTACAGTCTGAACAAATTTATGTTAGAGCATGTACACAAAAGACAGTAAAATACAAAAAAAAAAATCTAAACACCCAATGTTTTTATAGTTTATAGCTCCATCCATCCATCCATCCATCCATCCATCCATCCATCCATCCATTATCTTAACCCGCTTATCCTGAATAGGGTCACAGGGGGGCTGGAGCCTATCCCAGCATACATTGGGTGAAAGGCAGGAATACACCCTGGACAGGTCACCAGTCCATCACAGGGCACACACACCATTCACTCACACACTCACACACTCACACACTCATACCTATGGGCAATTTAGACTCTCCAATCAGCCTAACGTGCATGTCTTTGGACTGTGGGAGGAAACCAGAGTACCCAGAGGAAACCCACGCAGACACGGGGAGAACATGCAAACTCCGCACAGAGAGGCCCCGGCCAACGGGGATTCGAACCCAGGACCTCCTTGCTGTGAGGCAGCAGTGCTACCCACTGCACCATCCGTGCCACCCAGTTTATAGCTCAATATCTCAATTTCGAAGTGAAGGACCAATCCAGAACTAATTTATTTGTGCACAAACATGATTTCAACTTGTGTACAAGACTTGGTAAAGATATCCACTGGCATTCAAATTCCACATTGGGGTGAGCTGCATATCGTTTTGTACAGACACATGAATGATCAGAAAAGCTTCTTTTTCTATTAAAACACATGATTTTATACAAAATATGAAGAAAATTTACCTACATATATGTGAGTGTATGTTTTTATAAATCATGCCCAAAGTGTCCAAAAAGCTCTCCAAAAAGGATTACTCACCATAATTCTTTCTAACCAACATTTTAAAATGAACTTTAAATCAAATTAGGTCATTGAGTGCCCCATTAGCCCTGTTAGCCCCGTTAGCCAGTACAATGACAGGTTTATCTCGAGCAAGTCCAAATCCTGTAATTACGCACATATGGATATTAATTCAGCTTTGTGAATGCAGTGATATTCTTTAACTGCCCATCGCCTGAATATGACACATTATACCTTGTTGGAAAGTGTGGAAAGTGTAGGAAACCCCGTACAAAAAGTATGCCATGTTTTACATTAGTTTAGTACTGAAATGACCTAGCAATGCATTTACACAGCAATAAGAAACAGTTCAAGACGACGTTAGTTTAGGTATAGTCCCGGCAAATAGATAGTTTTCTCGAAAATGGCTGAATGGATTACGTAATAAACTTAAACATTGGTCTGAAAGCAGTCGTAGCTTCATAACGGGGTGGGATACTGGATTCTCCAGAAATATGTCTGTATCGAATAATTTGCAAAACAATTGTGCAATAAATAAACAATGATATGCCAGAATATGCCTTTTATATTCTGCCTCGGTGGCGAAGTGAGGGTTCTTTTTAACAATCTGGCATCACTGTTTTGCGGCTTTATTACGTGTCCATGTATTCATCCAGAGGTACTAATGTACCACATCAGCAGTCCAAAGGGACAATATCCCTGAGTGTTATTCCCTGCTTTGGCTCCTGTGTCAGTGTGGTGATAATAGCACATTGTGAAAGGGCATGAGCCAGAACAAGTAGGCTGAAATGATGCTCAGATTATCTGAAACAGATGGAGGGGGTCGCACTCAAACAGCTATGCACAGACACATTAAGACAATGTGGAAGCAGAGTTCATTGCCTTCAACAGATACTGCCAATCAAATCCTGTACCCCTCACCCCAATGCTCGGACAGCCCTTTTAGTGATGCACCGTGAAGAAAGAATGGGGCTTAGTTAACACACCAAGATCTTTCTGGTCACTGCTGGCACATTCTTACAAACCTCACGAAAGGACCTAACGAATGGCCTGTTCCTCTGACCTCTTTCGGTCAAGGCAAGAGAGGGATGCGACGCCGTGGTGATATTTCTTGTCCTTTCTGTTGTCCATAGTTTGTTACTGAAGAATCAAATATAGGACTCAGATGAAATGTGAAAAATGTATTGTATAATACACATTATGTAGACATTATGATCGATCTTCAAGCTTTGCCCTTGGATATCATTGTCTTTTATGACCATTTAAATTTAATGAAATGCTACTTTTACATGTTAAATCCTCTTGCTGTTTTGTCAAGAGAATTATTAAACTGTGAGACAATTCAACAAGAAAGAGACAATATAAAGGCATTTTCTATTTAAACAATAACCTGTATATCTGTGTATTTTATATTATCTATAAAAGTTAGCATGAACATGCACAATATTAGAGGGTACATCAATCAAGTCTACGATCCTTTTAGTAGATCTGACAAAGGCATCTCTCATAATACATTTAGCAAGATTGATGTAATTCTGAAAATATTAGGGAGGAATCAATATATGCATTATGGTCTTGTAGTCACAGGCAGATGGAGCATTGTACATGATAAATACTGTGTAATATAATAGTCAATAATTTTACTTTGAATGTAGTGACTCCACAAGTAACTCAAATGCTCAGATTATTTAATACCTATTCTAATGCACCATGCCAAACCACCAACAGATCTGGCTTGCCCCTCAGTGAGGAGAGCTTCATATTGGGGAAATTCCAGTGCTGATGGTACTCTGGCATGATGGTAAAACAGACATTTAGGCTGTAGGCCACACTGGGCTGGTGCCTTCTGGAATGGGTAGCATGCAGTAAATAATTAGCTATGCTGTATATTAGCCTTTCCTGCTGTCTCTCCATTAACAGTCATTATAGCTGAAATGGACCCAGATAGAATTCAGTGAGCTTTTCACACTTAATATTTGACGTAGAGTGGTAGCCCCTGTCATTCAGCAGATGCTTTTAGCCAAAGTGACCACCAAAATTTCCTTTTTACATGATAATCAGACACCATAAAAGAAAGGACAATGGCGGGTCCTTATTCTGGAGTAGAGTGAGACCATTGGAATGTAGACATAGAAGGGGAAGTCAAATAAAACGATGGCCTGAAATGAACTTTCAGATAACAAGGTAAGGAATTGGATTCTCCCTTAGTGCCTACACACCATCATTCTTGCTCTACTTTGGAGTATTACATGATGTACTCCCAGAAATATCGCAGTCATGGGCACAAAATAGACTTGTGATGACAACACAATAAATTTTAACAGTGTAAAAGGGTTAAAACAGTATAGCTCTTGTCAGGTAGACCCTGGCTATGCAAGTTGAAGCTCCAGATCTATTTCAGTTGCTTTGGCTGTTAATGCAGTGACAGCAGAACAATCCCATTTACAGCTTGGCTAATGTTTAGCTCCCTGTTAACCACTAGCCTTTCCTACTGCCTGTCAGAGTAGCTTTTTACCTAGGATCTGAACCCATCAAGATGTCACAACCACAACAGAAGGGAAGGAAGTAGAACTTCCAAATACTAGTTACGTATTTACTCAAATACTATTGTATGCTTAATGTTATTGGTGCTGCAGTGCAAGCTTTTAAGAGTGTTGGTGTTCATTAGGAATGCTCTCAATAGATCCAAAAAGAAGAGGAAGTCATTTCTAAGGAGTTTCACTACAGATGTACAGACATATCACTCCATTATATTTCAATTAGACATTAAATTTTGGCAGGCAAAGGGCAAAAAACATTAACCCAACCGAGAAGTTTGACAGGAAAAGCAAGTTAAAAACAATTCATGATTCATGTTATACTATTACATTGAAACGTTTAAGCAAGTAAGTCACCTTGAGAAATTAACACCAACATTTCAACATTATCAACATTTATAAAGGAAAATGTTATTTTTTCTAGTTCAGCAGTGCAGAGGAACAAGTGACTTTAAGAGTAACAGCAGCTCCTGTCCCTGGAAGGCTGAGCTGGAGAGAAAGCTGGTGGAAGTGAGTGGGAGTCTATTCAGCAGTGTCTGAGGCCTTTCAGGGCTGCTCATAAGTGGGCAATCAGCCATGGGCCGGCCATTATCTCTGTGGGCCTCCTACCTGCGCTGGCCCCCCAAGGGCCTCAAAAGAGCCTCATTCACTAAGACCAAGAACAATGGCCGAGGGGCCAAACAATTCTGAGGAGTCTATCATTTTCTATGGTGTTATCTCAGGCACTGAATAAAAGCGGCATACCCCCCTTCCTGCCTGGCGGTCAGCGCTGTTTAAAGGAGCCTTTCAGCAGGTTCATGAGGGCAAGGAGTGCAGTGTATTAAAAAGGGATAAAAATGTCACATCACTGTGGCCAACAGTGCTGTGGTGGACTGAGGAGTCCAGCTTGTAAAAAGGCAGTGGCTTTGTGAAGCTTGTCCTCACTGACTTGCGTACAATAAGAATCCCGAAGCTAGACTTAAACAGCAAATACAATGTGTTAGCTAAACGGTATGTGTGTTTTTTAGTAAGAATTTTTCATATGCAGGTCTAATTTCATTGCAGTTTTACAATTATTTCCCTGCAAGGCGGTGTAGGTTTACAATTCCAGTGTCAAACTGAATTGTGTTCATATCTGCAAAGGATTGTTTTGTTAGAAACCAAGACAAAAATGTTCAATATTGACAGTGATTTTCTTTTGCTGTAAAAGTGAGTTCCTGCATGCTTGTTAAAGTGATTTAGCAGCCTGTGGAGACCCATGTTAAAAGGACAACCAGCCACCTAGCTGGGTGCTAATTCCCTGTGTCTAACACAATAGCAGTGATTATATGGTCATCAGCGCAATACCTTTTTCTTCCACACAGTCCATACTCAGACAAATGTCTTGTCATGCCTGTTTAAGGCCATTACTTCTCTTGGGGGTCACGAGAGAGACACATTTAGGGTAAACACTGTTAAATATAGTATGAAACTCAAGTAAAATTTGTTTATTTTCCCTTCAAGTGTAGAATGTTCAACAGGAGCTTGATTTAAAACCTTGGGATCACAACCATTACCAGTCCTGCTGAGGTTTTCGCTGTTATCAGCATATTTACCATAGGTTTACCAATTTAAGTGGATGATTGCTCAAGGTTTTACTTTGATCCTGCTCTTAGATACCAAAAATTACACTCATCGCTTCACTTCACACATCACTGGATGGGTGCAGAACAGAAATGAACATGGTATTGTGTACAGATTGTTTCAGCAAAAAGCTTGCTTTTTCTCTGTTAGTTTGGATGGAAATATACTTGATTTGGAGAAGTTAATTTAAATGTATATTTTCTCTCTTGCACCTTTTTAAATCCAATGATAATTTACAAAAGGTTACATCTCATGGCACCTGCCCAATACATCAACACATGATTCAGGTTATAGTGAACTCAAACGGCCACATCATTTCGATCCACTCACTTACAATGCAGGTCCCTGACACAAAGGCAAAATGGGAAACAAATTGTTTTAAAACGGAGTTCCCTGAAATGCCTCCTATCCCCAGCCCACACGCACCCACGCACCCTCTACCCTCCTCTCCTCCCTCTCCCAGCCCATCTCCTTTGTTGTTTTAATGTACATTTACCAGTTGCATAGCCGCGGACATCTGCTCGAGGAAGCCAATCAATATGGTGTAAAAGTTCAAAGTAGCCCGTTCATTAGCTGCGCCGGCTTTACAACCAGAAGGCGACAGTCTAAAAAGTGAGCAACGGCATCGTAGGACAATGGGGGCCCCATTAGCAGTGATTTATCATGGCTGGTAGGCCTGCTTAACCTTTGGCCAGCACTGGGCTCCTTCCCCTTGGAAGACTCTATTGTTCGGCCAAGGGGCCTCAACCTGTGTGTGAGGAAACGATGATGCAGTTAAAGTCAAATTAAATTATAAAAGCTCATTTAAATGGACAGCACTCTGTCTTCGCAGGGTAGTGGCTGAGACTTGGGTATGGTGCAAGCTGTCTCCTTTAAGAAAATTTCCATTCTTTGGCTTAGTTGCTTTTAAACGCATTAAAAAAAAAAAATTTGTATATTAAATTCATTTTGACAAAGCATTTTTTGTTTGACTCTCACTGCCACCATTTTAAAACTAAGTATCTGGTACTTATGAGACTTTTTTTAAGTGTCCCATTTTTATTCTGTCACTAGCTGGTAAATATGGCTGTTACAATGGATTTGAAAGCTAACTTCAACCTCAGAAACAGATTGTATTTCAAATCCTAGCAGTTGATGGCAGTTTTTAACTGACCAATCAACTTACTAGCATCCAGAACAAATTTACGTACACATTGAAATATATTGTTTCTGAGGCCTACTTGTAAAAATGTATGTTATTATTTGTAAGTTGGGAGAGATATTTGGGCTATATGTTGACCCAGTTACCCTACAAATGAATTCATATACATTGTGACAGCAATATCCACATAATGAAGGACTGAAATGAATGGGGCTGATATGATGCATTCACATTGGGCCATGTGGTATTGTGTAAAGCATGGCAGCGGCAGAGCTTCATGCTCATTGGACCGACCCGGCTGAATAAATCTTGGTGGAAGTCGGGCGGATAAAATCTCAGCCACGGTTTGTAAACCGTTTTGTTAATGTGTTGTAAAGAAGAAAAAGAAAACTTAAAAAGAATGAGCGGTGCTGAAAGGGAACAGTTGGGTGGGTGTGGAGCACTGCCTGATGCCCCCCCTCCCGTTCCTGCCCCCTCCTAACAAGCCCTGGCTTTAGTCACACCACCTGCCTGCCCTCATTCTTCAGACGCGTCGCCGTGCCTGACAGGCCCGACAGACGGAACCGCGGCCTCAGTGTCCCGGAGGTGGCGGTAGGCGTGTGACCGGACACCAAGAAAGGGGAGCCGCAAATTGAGCGGTCAATAATGTTTAGATGGCCGGGTCCGATGCGGGCTTGTTACAGCGCAGACCGCATTGGCCCGTCACCACCCGCCCCAGGCTCTGTCGTCCCCACATTGTGCCAGGAGGCCACAAGTTCTCACCGTTTCATTAACTTCCCTTATGGAAAGTCCATGACAGCATTCCTGGGGATACTATCTAGCTACAGTCTCAGAAGAAAGTCTTCTTAAAGGCTCCTCTGTATCTCCACAGAGGAACCCTGTCTAGTTCAAGGGTTCTTTGTTGGGCACGATGGTTAAACCTGGGAGCTTTCACCATAGACGGTTCATTAAAGATTAATGGTGAGTTCATTTTGGGATTGGGCATGTTTTTTGGTTTCACAATGCACTGACAGCAGAAATGCTTGATTCAGGCAGGCCAAACTATGCACTCATTTTCAACACAGAGGTGGGTAAAGTGGGCCGTATCTGTTTCTGGTTTTCATGGCTACTTGCCTTAAAAACTTTATTCGCCATAACATTCACACCTGACACTTCAGCTACATTTCTTGATAAGCCCCTGATTGACTGACGATGGCTGTTCTCCTGTCCCTGTAGGAAATGTTTTACTGTGATCTAATCTAAAGTGAACCAGTGCTAGTGAATAAAGCTAATTAGCTCATTTAGCCAGGGTCATTGGTGGAATCAACAATCTGTATACACACTGGCCCTCCAGGACCGGAACTCTAATGGCCTTGATCCGGCTCTGTAGTTGGAAATTCCCAATGGAACCTTACAGATCATATCTGATAAACCAAAGCCTCTTGTTGATTAGCTGTTTGCCTCTCAAACATCAGATTTTACTGAGCATGTGGACAGCTGGAAAAGGTCCCAAAGGTCTTGTTAATTGGCACTGAGGGCTGTACGAGGGTGTCATGGTCAAGGGATTGGTCATGACATTATCCAATACCTGCTTTTAATCATCTACTGTTACTATCCACCATTTTCATTGTTGCTCTAGGAATCTCCTTGTGTGAGAGGGCTTCTGAGGGAACACAGTTTCTAACATGTTAGTTAAATGACATGACAGTGACATTATAGCACAGACAGAACCACATGTAGTAATAACACACTGTCTATAACAGTATTGTGAATTAGCAAATTGTCATAAAAACAATGTCAAAATACCTAACAAATATTGCGCCTCATGCAAGAATCACTTGTACGAACAGATTTGTTCTTAAATTGCTTGTATGAGTGATTTAAGAGATATTGATGCATTCACCAATTTTCTCTTATTTTTATTGCTTCTTAGGTAGGAACAACATTTATGAGTAGTCCTGTCCTGTCCTATGAATCATGTAAACATGCATTCCATTCAACTAGGTGTTGCAGATCAAAAATGAATCAAGATTCAGCACCGGCATTGCTTATTTCTTACCTCAAATGTTTTCCAAAACATATTTTAGTGAACTATTTAGGAGGAATTAGAGAATGTTTATCAATGGTCCGCCATATTATTGTTTTGCCAAAAAAACAGCTGGACCTCTTGACAATGTGTGCATGCTTTCATGCATTCAGTTGCTGCCACATGATTGGCTAATGACTAAAGCTGGTGTACAGGTCTACCTAATAAAGTGGTCGCTGAGTGTATATGTCATTTTTCTTCAGTGGTGGAGATGCATTGTTTTGCCCCTAGCTGTAAACATGCATTCCATTAATTTCCAACTGCATTCCTTGCAGTGCAGAACCTTGGGTCAAACTTTCAAACTAGGTGTTGCAGATCAAAAATGAATCAAGATTCAGCACCTGCATTGCTTATTTCTTACCTCAAATGTTTTCCAAAACATATTTTAGTGGACTGTTTAGGAGGAATTAGAGAACGTTTATCAATGGTCCGCCATATTATTGTTTTGCCAAAAAAACAATGAACCACAGTCTACCCAATCAGGTAACGACCACATGAGATGTCCCTTGCTCTTGTTAATCCCATTGACCATCTATGCAATGGAACCCACCTACAATACCACAGGTATATTGTATTCATTTAGAACATTTCGAACATTTAGAACATTTTTGACAGTTTTCTGAAGTTAAGTGCGTTTGTTGAATCCAACGTGGCACACTCGTACGAGCCCTTTGAACAAAAACAGTAAGATTAATTTATCATAAGAATACGGAAATGTTCTTGCATGAGGCCTATTGTCTTTATCTCAGTCCCAAACAATATAGATAAAAATATGGTGAATGCTTGCTAATTACCACTGCTAGATCACATTTAACAATTTAAGTGCCATTTGTGTTTTGTGAAGGTATGATGCGCAAAATTACATGAATCAGATATAATTACATGTAACAAATATAAGAATTTTAAAAATCTATTTTAAGCCAATCTGGGTGGTCAGTACTTACCATACACATTTAGCACAATGTAGTGGACTGTAAACTGTCATAAAATATGATGCCCTATATGCACTGTGCAAAGACTCTACCTTATCAGAATAACTTATCTTTGTGTTACAGCTGTACAAACTACAGTGTAACAATTGCACAGTACTTGTTATAAACTAAAACTTCCAGCAGTTAACAGACCAGCACAATGATAACCCACCGGAAAGTCAAGGTCAAAGAAGAGCATGGGCATCAGTTGAAACATAACTGGCAACAAGCTAAGCTACAGACAGGTCGAAAGCTATATTGTTTTTCTTTCTCGTACTGTGCACACCAGATGCCAGGGACAAGTGTGTTGCCATATTACTGGAAAGCGAAGCCCCTTGTGACAGTTGCGTGGGATTATAAGGAGTCAGGCCTAATTGAGCTAATCCTTACAATAGGATCAGCTGCGTGGCACCTCACTTCTGGGGTCTGCTCTTTGCCAGGCTGTCCCTCTCACCAGGACTGTGTGTGAGCTGGAGAGCTTTCATAAGGAAACAATAACCGGCAGATTGTTCTGTCAGGCCCCATTAATTGCTATCATTAGCATCACACTCTTGAGTCTGCAGGACTCTGCCCTTGTAGCCTGAGCCGCGTCATTGTTAAAGAGGGTTGCATGTAACAGTAACCTGGTTAGTGTTTTTTTAATGAATGTTCAATGCTGTGCTAAAGTATTCAGACAAGGGCTTTCATGATATCACATTTTCATGAAACATGATGCAAAATATCATGATCACAAATTGCTGTACATGCAGGTATGATAATGAATTGAAATAATTAAAAAAGATATTAATGAAGATGTTAATAAGATGTTAAGAATTAATTATTATCTTTGTTTTTTTTGTGTTAAGGTACATATCAACAACTATTCACAGCTACACATTTTGAACTTATTTTATCCATATATCTGATCGACTTTTGTGTGTGTGTATGTGAGTGTGTGTGTGTGTGTGTGTGTGTGAGTTACTTTACTGATTGCAGTATTTGAAGGGCATGTGTCCCCTCAAGCTTGAAGTATCCCATCAATGAGGAAGTATTCATGGATTTGATATAATGTACTACTGAAAATGTACTACTTGTTATTTCACCAAATCTACATCAGCTAGGGGCAAAACAATGCATCTCCACCACTGGAGAAAAATGACATATACACTCAGCGACCACTTTATTAGGTAGACCTGTACACCAGCTTTAGTCATTAGCCAATCATGTGGCAGCAACTGAATGCATGAAAGCATGCAGACATTGTCAAGAGGTCCAGCTGTTTTTCAGACCAAATGTTAGAATAAGGAAGAAATGTGATCTAAGTGACTTTTACCGTGGGTTGATTTCCTGAGATTTTTACACAGAACAGTCACTAGAGTTTGCAGAGAATGGTGCGAAAAACAAAAAACATCCAGTGAGCAACAGTTCTGCGGGCAAAAATGTGTCATTAATTTCATTAATTAATTAATTGAAGGTCAGAGGAGAATGGCCAGACTGTTAAAGGGAAGGTGACAGTAACACAAACAACCAAGCATTACAACAGTGGTATGCTGATGACCATCTCTGAACATACAACGTGTCAAACCTCTAAGTGGATAGGCTACAGCCGCAGAAGACGAATAAGTCTAATAAATACCTAAAGTGCTCACTGAGTGTATTTAAAAGCTGTCAAATTCAACAAGGGTTTCTAAGGAATGACTATTCGTAAGATGGAAATTCATGATTTTTGTGTGTGATTTTTCACTTGTAAGGACGGTAGACATGTATTGGATTGAGTTCAAAATGGTATCGAGCAGGAAAAACAACTAAATATGAATGAATATGAGTCATTTTGGATTCCTGAAACATTTATCAGGAGAAAAAAATGCAAGCACTTTCAGCAAAACAAGCGACCAGAAAAAGAAACATTCCAGGAAATGTTTTGCCACAATATATCATAGCTGGATTATTCAAACAATATTCCTATTTCATTTTTTCAATATTACTGAGGTTGGTTGCATGATGCTTGTGGACCAATATCTTTTAAATAAAGTAAGATTCTCCATTGAGAATTGAGATCAGGACTTTGGACTGTAGGACATTCACATGTTCGTTCTTGAGCCACTCCCCTCAAAGCTCTCCGTGCTTTATGCTTGGGATCATTGTCCTGCTGAACGGTGAACTTTCTCCCCAGCTTCAGATTTAGTAGACTGAAACAGGTTTTCTTGTAATAATTTGACTCCTGCCATTCTTCAATTTTAACAAAATACCCAGTCCCGCTGATGAAAGGCATCCCCATAGCATGTTGCTGCCACCACTATACTTATACACTGTAGCAATGGTGTTTCTTGAGATATGGGCAGTGTTAGGTGTGCACCACAGTATAACCCTTAAAATCTATCTTGGTCTCATCTAGCCACGAAACCTTCTCCCACATCTGGGTTTCTCTCCTGCTTTGTGCATTTAGATGATTGGTAATTCTTGCCACCCTCTCGTACGACGTAGTTGTATGCAGAGCGCTTGAGATGGGGCATCTTCACTCCACTTTCAACCACTGAACTGAGTGATTGTTGAGCTCTCTGTGGCATCCCTCACATAGAAGGTGTCTTGCTTGGATCGATCTTTCAAGGACAATCTTTTCTAGGCAGTGCCTGGGTGGTGTGATTCAATGTCCAACTTCTTAATTATTGATCTAACCATGCTCACCGGGATATCAACCAGGATAATGATATTGTCTGACATGAGACCAATGTTATGAATAAAATATGTGGCGCACAGCTAAGGCCGGACTTTCGCTCGGTGCAGTTGCACACCATACCTCGGTCCTTGGACATGAAGGAGCGCCATAATTGGGCCGCTGCTCCGAGGGTGGGGGGGTTCACTGCATACGCACGCCTCCCGCTCGAGACGATGCGGCTTGAAGAAGGCACGTCGATCTCTTTCCAGCCACCGAGGGGCAGGGTTGTCACAGTGTTTCCTCAATATGCACGAGCGATTTAAATAAACAGGGTACAATTGGGCACCAAAACTGGGAGAAAATGGGAAAGAAATCTTTAAAAAAAGATAATAAATAAATAAATATCACGCAGAGCAAAATTTCAAGGCATCATTTGTAATTGAGAAAAAAAAGGGGAATTGGCCAAGGGTCAATTTTGCAAGGCACTGTATGTAATAGGCTTGGATATTGTAAGATGCCAACTGTACACTGTTTCAGGAAATGTCTAGCAGTGGGATGTTGAAGTCATTATATTATAGTCGTCCTCCAGCAATGATGGTGATGGGATAGCATCTGTATGAGGTGAGGTAAACAAGCAATTCAAATAAAACATAAAACAAAAAAAACATTTGGTCAGGAGAAGTGAGCAGTCCAGTAAATTTCACAACTCTGTTCTAAAATGCATTTCAACACACATAAAATCAATATAAAATTGAATGAATTTTTCATTGCAAAGCCAAAAACTTTTATAGAAATTAGAAGTGGTAAAAAAAGAAAAATCACAAAAGACATCCATACATTCAGACCTCAAATTAACATGTGGAGATGACAGATTTTGGACAATAGGCACTCCCCCACGGAAGGCCAGAATGAATACCTGCTGGTAAGAACAATGGGCTGACATTTGCTTTTCATGAAATGTGATTAGGAGCGTCTCTTTTTGAACCACTCCAGAGACCGTGGATTCCACATGCAAGTCAGTCACATTACGAGTGGCAGGGGATTTGAATTCATTTGTAATTCATTGTTTTATTCTTTTGGCCTTGTGTTACTTTGAATCTGTAAGGCAAAATAGCAGTGTTTCTGTAAAGGGCCGTGCAGTCTTTTAGCCTGCCAATTACACATGCATTCATGGGTGGCAGGTTGCCAGATGGCAGCCATTTTGAATATAATTCTTCCGGCTCTGATGAACAGAAGTTGTTGAAGGTGGCCTTCACCCCCATATGCAATTTAACAAACATTTATAAGATCATCATTTAAATATTACATTTATTCAGCCTTCGTTTAAAGTGATTGCATCCGATGGACACAAAAACATTGCCTAATTCATATGGATTATCTCATAAATGGATGAGTAAATCTTAAATCTATAAATAAGATTTATGTGTCGATATGTGCCTGTTGACTGAATTATAAAATGTTTTGTACAATTTCGAATCAAACTTTACATCCATCAATAAAAAGATAGTGTGTGGGAATAAACATTTTTAGACTTTTCCATGCACAAAGAATGGGAAGAATGAGATTTGTGCAAAAATGTTTTAATTAACTGTGCGTGTGCATTCCTCTGAAAGTAGCTCAGTGTAAACTTTAAACACTGAATAATATTGGTAGTAGACCACGTGGACCAAGCCAGTAATGCCCTCTGCTGGCAAGAACATGTAATTAAAAGTGAACCATTTTGAAGAAAACCTTGAAAACACTTATTCAAGAATGAGGAAATCTGTAATGCATAAATAATGATGAGGAAAGGACCTATGCAGCATCAAATAATAATAATAATAATAATAATAATAATAATAATAATAATAATAATAATAATAATAATAATAATAATAATAATAATAATAATAATAATAATAATAATAATAATGAGGCGGCACGGATGGTGCAGTGGGTAGCACTGCCGCCTCACAGCAAGGAGGTCCTGGGTTCGAATCCCCGTCGGCCGGGGCCTCTCTGCGCGGAGTTTGCATGTTCTCCCCGTGTCTGCGTGGGTTTCCTCCGGGTACTCCGGTTTCCTCCCACAGTCCAAAGACATGCACGTTAGGCTGATTGGAGAGTCTAAATTGCCCGTAGGTATGAGTGTGTGAGTGAATGGTGTGTGTGCCCTGTGATAGACTGGCGACCTGTCCTGGGTGTATTCCTGCCTTTTGCCCAATGTATGCTGGGATAGGCTCCAGCCCCCCTGCGACCCTGATCAGGATAAGCGGGTTCAGATAATGGATGGATGGATAATAATAATAATAATAATAGTTGTTGTTATTGTTGGATAACCTTATCTACACATGCCTAATATATTTGGTAATATATTTGGAAATTACCAGTCAGCCCAAGGAAGTGCAAACTGGTCTGGTGTTCTCTGTTCTCCTAAATAACAATTATTAAATGTGTGGTTAAATGTGTCAGGACAATAGTTTAAATTATCTAATTGTTCTAAAGCTGTATGCTGTATGCTTTGACTGCACATTGGTGCACTAGTTTAGAGCACATGAACACCCACTTTATATATAAATAAGTAAATAGTAATTTATTTAATCTATCTTGGGTGCAAACAGCAATACAGAATAGGAAAGTAATGGGACAATTACCAGCTCAAACATAACATAATGGTGAGAACAGGCTATTCAGCCCAGCAATGCTCGCCCTTTCCGACCACTAAAGTGTACCTTAAAGCTCAATTGGATCTAGCACCGTATCAAGCCCCCAGTGTTTCTGCCTCCACTACATGTCCTGGCAAGCTATTCCACAAAGTGACCACTCTGTGCGAAAGAATATTTCCTAATATCTGTGCCGCATTTATCCCAGCGTTCTACTAACCAGACTCACCCGAATGTTCACTTTGTTAATCCCTTTAATGAATGTAAAAGCTTCAATAACATTCCCCCTGAGTCTCCTTTTACAAAGCTTTAAGAGATTAAGCATCATAAGTCTCTCGTCATAACTTGTATCTTTCATACATGGAATCAATCTGGTTGCCCTTCTCTGAACCTTTTCCAGTGCCTCTATATCTTTCTTATATTGCGGTCCACATAACTGCACACAGTACTCTAAGTGTGCTCAAACCGTTTTTCTCTCCAAAAGCAAGAATCAAACAATTAGGCTACCATGATTTAGTAATGGGCGGGAGGATTATTTCATCCCATTGGTAAAGATACTGTCCTATGGTGTCAATCATGGTGTTGGCCCAGACAGCTGACTCATTATACGTTTTCAGCATAGAAACTGTTAGGGACTATACACACAAGCTCTCCCTCCCATATTGCTCTGGAACCAATAGTGCAATACTTATTTAATGTATGGGTCACTGAAAATCAGTGACAGTCGGGTTGGGACAATAGGGTTGCTTCTGAATCATACATCAAGGAGACCATGTAACGACAAGGAAGAATTTTCTCAGTGTGTTTTGAAGAATGAAAAGCATATCTGCAATACAAAAAGAACATCTGTTTGATATGGTATGTGTCACGTCATGGAATAGGCTCCATTGAACCAGTATGATGTTGCTACAGCGAAGCAGGTTGAGCCTCAGTGTTTCTGGGAAGGCCTGTAAGCTGTTAGCAGGCCTGTAAGAAGGGCAAGCACCGGCACCATGTGCTGAGGTCAGTGTTTGGGTGATTTAATTGAATACTCGGATTGGAAGCAAGCCGTGAAATTAATGTCAGTTCACATTTCATCACACGGTGGCTGTGAATTGAAGTCCATAGTACATAGGGCTAATCCAGTCAAGAAAATCCAAATAAAACAGGGGCTCAGTTTAATTTATTCCTCATTCTACAGGCTGTGAATAACATTAAAATGATAGAATGCATTTTTTCCTGTAGAGAAAATGCCCTGAGTGGAGTCTAACCTGTGCTATGTGAGGCCTGTGGAATGCTTAATTCCTTAAATAAAAAATATATATTATTATTTATTAAATATATATATTTTATTATTATAATACATATATATATTTTATTATTATAATAAATATATATATTTATATATTATGTTTGCATTTATGACCACAAAGCTGTGTAATACGTATGCATATCATGAATATAATTTCCAGTGTAAAAGGACATTTTATATAGTCTTCTCACTACCAGATTGTTTGAAGACATTCACTACCAACCCCCTCTCTCTCTCACTTTTACTTATACACATATTGTAGAAGCAGGAGGATACTCAACACCATCAAGACAAGCTAAAAACTGATTGGGATGAATCCGAGTGGTATTTCTGTGCATTTCCTGTGGGGAAAAGCGGAGTGACGGTCAGCTCCCAGTACCACAGTTTTAATTGAAGACACTTGGCTTTTAAATGGCAACACATAACTGTCCAGGAAGGCACCATACTGTAACTAACAAACAAGGTGTCACTATTGCCCTCTACTGGCGTCTAGTTAAAGCAAAATTCCACTGCAGAACAACATCAACCTTATTAAACAAATCATGACCTTGTAATTATCAGGTTCATTCTGAGTGGTTTTTAAGATATTGAGCTTCAAAGATACCAACTTGAATGGGCACCAATTCACAACAGTGGTCTTTTCACATATATTAAGTGCTCTATAAACGACGTATTTCTAACACTAAGTAATTTTTGTGAAACATGTCAGTTGGCACCTTAGAATTCTAAGGCTGAGCACATGGATCCTCCATTTCCTTGCACATAGATTTTGTTTTCTCATGATTTTTTGCATTGATATGCCACCATTGTTTTATCTTATGTCATGAGTCATGACATAAATGCATGCAGACGTGGTCAAGAGGTTCAGCTGTTTTTCTGACAAAATGTCAGAATGGGAAATAAGTGTGATCTAAGTGACTTTGACCATGGAATGATTGTTGGTGCCAGGCAGAGTGGTTTGAATATCTCAGAAACTGCTTGTGGGATTTCACACACAGCAGTCTCTTCAGTTTGCAGAGAATGGTGTGAAAAACAAAAAACATCCAGTGAGCAGCAGTTCTGTCGGCAGAAACGCATTGTTAATGAGAGAGGTCAGAGGAGAAGGGCCTGGTTGAAGCTGACAGAAAGGTGACAGTAACACAAATGACACACTAACACACATTACAACAGTAGTGCAGAAGAGCATCTCTGAATAATAAGTCTAAAGAATAAGTCTAGTAAATACCTAATAAAGTGCTCACTGAGAGTATATACACCTCTACTCTATATTGCTGTTGTTTAGTATCCTGCTTCACCCCTGGGAGGTTTCCTCGATGAGCTAAACACCCTACTCAGCTCCTTCCCCAAGGAGACTTCAACATCCACCTGGAATCCTCCCAGTCTGCTGCCTTCCTGCCGTTACTCTACTCCTTCGGCCTCTCCCTGCAACACTCTCCTCCAGCCAACAAGGCTGGCAACCTCCTAGACCCGGTCTTCCTGAGGAGCTGCTCCTGCTCTTTACCCCCCTGCATATGTCTGATCATCTGCAGCTCCCGATACTCCATCCCCTCCTCCCACCCCCACTGTTACAGTCTGCTGTAACCTCTCTCTCATCCTCTTCTCTCACTCCCAGTGTCACTGCTTCCCCCCCCCCCTCAAGTCCTTCTCCAATCTCTCCACTGCATCTGTGTCTTCCACCTTGCTTTCATCTCTCTCCACAGCACTTGACTCTCTCTGTCACCTAGGCCAGCATGTTCATCTCCTCCCAGTTTGTGGATGTCTGCCACCCTACATACCTCCAGGGCCAGCCTATCCAGGACCCATCTTACCTTTCATCCTCTCTCCTGGCGGCATTTCCTTCTACTGTCACCGCTGCCAAGGTAAATTACTATCAAACTAAAATTCATAACTCCACATAACCCTTGTTCTCAATTTTCTCTTCTCTCCTCAGCACAACTTTGATGCAGATGACTTTGCAGTTTTATTTGATGAGAAGATTGCAGACATCCGTTGTCCCTTCATGACCATCGGCCCCCTTCTCTGTGCCCACCCCTTGTTTTTCCACTTTCACTCCCCTCACAGATTCTGATGGTTCCCAGCTCCTGCTCTCCCACTACCCTACCACCTGCACCATTGACTCTGTCCTCTCATTTATCCTCCAGGCAATCACACCAGACATCCTCCATTCTGTCCCCTCCCTCATGAAATCCTTGTCTTCTGGATGTTTCCCCTCGTCCTCTAAGAAGGCCCACATCACCTCACTCCTAAAAAAGCCCACTCTGAACCCCTTCTTCATCCAAAAGTACCGTCCGGCATCTCTTCTTCCTTTTTAATCCAAAACACTTGAACGAGTTGCTTCTAACCAACCAAATCTCTTCTTTATTTTTACGGAACAACTCGACCCCTACCAGTCTGGCTTCATATCTGGCCACTTGATGGAGACTTGCACTCCTCTCTGTCAGTCAATTACCTCATGCTCTCTCCTCTGTCCTGATTCTTCCAGATTTCTCTGCTGCCTTTGGCACTGTTGACTACTCCATCTCCCTGTCCTCCTTGGCAGCAATGGGGATCTACAGCCCAGCCATACACTGGATTAGGTCCTACCTCGCCGGTTGCTCTTTCCAGGTTGCTTGGGCTGGTACAGTATTGGTGCTTCATTCCTTGCAACAGGAGGTCCCCAGGGCTCAGTCCTTCGCCCCCTTCTCCTTTCTCTTTATACTAGCTTAGACCTGTTTTCTCTGTTGTATCACTATTATGCTGATGACACCCACCTCTTTCTTTCCTTCTCCCCGTCTGACACACTGGTCTCTATCCGCATCTTCACTAGCCAGAGCTGGATGGACAACCACCATCTAAAGCTCAACTAAGGTAAGAGGGAACTAATCTTTATTCCTGCTCTAAACTCCCCCTCTTAGATTTTTCTATTTCCCTAGGGGACACCTCTGTGTCCCTTTCTGAAAACATTGTGGTTCCCCTTCCCTTCTGGCTGGCCCTCCGTTGTCTGCCATCAGACCTCTGCAACTCATCCAGAACACCGTAGCTTGGGCTTCTACCTCCCCAGGCACTCTCACCCCCTTCTCACTGCTCTCCACTGGCTGCCTGTCATGGCTTGCATCAAACAAAATAAAAACATTGGTACTAGCATACCTGGCAGCTAAGGGGTCAGTCCCAGCATACTTACAAAAGATAATCTGACCCTAAAGACCTGCCATAGTGTTTTAAACAGTAAAACTGTTTTTAACAAACTGATTTTTGTTTGCTTTGTTCTCATCAGATTAATCAACATGGTCCATGTTTTTATAGACAGTATGTGGTCACTTCTGGCACTTAATGTAATGTAATGGAATTATCCAACCAATTGAGCAAAGTGAAATGGTTTCTACCCTGATTTATGTGAAATAACACCAAAAGACCGATCACCAAAGACCAATGAGTAAACTATCTTTTTAGAGAACAATAAAAAGTTCTAACTAACTAAAAGTGAAATGCAGGACAGGATGGACAGTCCAAACCTAATGATGCAATGTGAGCAGCATTACATTACATTAGAGGCATCTGGCAGATGGTCTTATCTAGACTGATGTACAACAAAGTACAGAACCATTGAAAGAGACAAGTACACTGAAGTATAGTTCCAAGTGCCAGAAGTAACTACATACAGAAGATGTAGACAAGAACTTGGACCCTGTAGATTGATCTGTTGAGGACAAACAAACAAAGGCAGAAAAAAACAGTCTTGGCAAATATAACACTAGTAGCAATAAGTAAATATGTAAAATAAGTACCATATGCATAACAATGAGGAACAGCTTACATACAGTACTATGCAAAAGTTTTAGGCAGGTGTGAAAAATGCTGTAAAGTAAGAATGCTTTCAAAAATAGAAATGTTAATAGTTTATTTTTTATCAATTAACAAAATGCAAAGTGAGTGAACAAAAGATAAATCTAAATCAAATCAATATTTGGTGTGACCACCCTTTGCCTTCAAACCAGCATCAATCCATCTAGGTACACTTGCATAAAGTCAGGGATTTTGTAGACAGATAGTCAGGTGTGTGATTAACCAATTATACCAAACAAAAGCTACTGATCATCAATTTAATATGTAGGTTGAAACACAATCATTAACTGAAACAGAAACAGCTGTGTAGGAGGGTCAAGACTGAGTGAAGAACAGGCAAACTCAGCTTCAAGGAGAAGTTGCTGAAGACAGTTTAATGTCCGAAGTCATACACCATGGCAAGACTAAGCACAGCAAGGAGACACAAGGTAGTTATACTGCATCAGCAAGGTCTCTCCCAGGCAGAAATTTCAAGGCAGACAGGGGTTCCCAGATGTGCAAGCTCTGTTGAATAAGCACAAAGAAACGGGCAACGTTGAGTACTGTAGACGCAGTGGTCGGCCAAGAAAACTTGCAGCACATGAAAGACACATCATACTTACTTCCCTTCGCAATCGGAAGAAGTCCAGCAGTGCCATCAGCTCAGAATTGGCAGAAACCAGTGGGACCCAGGTACACCCATCTATTGTGCGGAGAAGTCTGGTCAGAAAATTGTTTTCATATTCATGGAAGAATTGGGGCCAAAAAGCCATACCTCCGACGTGGAAACAAGGCCAAGTGACTCAACTATGCACGAAAACACAGGAACTAGGGTGCAGAAGAATGGCAGCAGGTTCTCTGGACTGACGAGTCAAAATTTGAAGTATTTGGCTGTAGCAGAAGGCAGTTTGTTTGCTGAAGGGCTGGAGAGCAGTACAAGAATGAGTGCCTGCAGGCAACAGTGAAGCATAGTGGAGGTTCCTTGCAAGTTTGGGGCTGCATTTCTGCAAATGGATTTGGTCTCCTCAATGCTGAGAAGTACAGGCAGATCCATCCTGCGAGGCATCTGATTGGCCCCAAATTTATTCTGCAGCAGGACAATGACCCCAAACATACAGTCAATGTCATTGAGAACTATCTTCAACATAAAGAAGAACAAGGAGTCCTGGAAGTGATGGTATGGCCCCCACAGAGCCCTGATCTCAACATCATCGAATCTGTCTGGGATTACATGAAGAGACAGAAGCATTTGATGCCGCCTAAATCCACAGAAGAACTGTGGCTAGTTCTCCAAGATGTCTGGAACAATCTACCTGCCGAGTTATGTGCAAGCATACCTCGAATAATTGCTGCTGTTTTGAAGGCAAAGGGTGGTCACATGATATACTGATTTGATTTAAATTTTTCTTCTGTTCATTCACGTCTTTGTTCATGCATTTTGTTAATTGAAATAAACTATGAACATTTCTATTTTTTCACACCTGTGAGTAATCACAACTTACAGGGAGGTAGGGAGGGTGGCAAAAGGTGCCACCTGAAGAGGTGATTCTTCAGTCTGCCGCTGAAGGTGGTGAGAGTTTCTGCTATTCTGACCACCACGGGAAGGTCATACCACCATGGAGCCAGATCAGACAGGAGTTATGACCAGGAAGTCCAAAGAGGGGGAGGCGCCAGGCCCCCTGAGGTGGCAGAATGGAGAGGTCTGGCAGGTGTGTAGGGCTTGATTATCTTTAACTGCCTGGAATGCTAGCACCAAAGTTTTAAATTTGATGCGAGCCAGAACAGGCAGCCAGTGGAGTGAGCAAGGGAGTAATATGGGAGTGTCTGGGGAGGTTAAAGACCAGCAAATAGACTACTACCTGGTGAATATACAGAGACTCTTCCTAAAGTTCATATATTCAGGCCAGAGGCATTCCAGAGCTTTCCTTTTTCATTCCATGTGATTTATATGATTAGTATGTAAATCAAAATCCAGACACACTTGTTCTGCGTTGATTAGATTTTTTGAATGGTATAATATATTTTTTTAAAGGTAATGTGTCAGTTTCACAGTGATGTGGCATGTATATATGTTTGATAAAGAAACAACATTTAATGGCTACAATAGGTACCAGGGTTCTGTGCCCTTTAAGCACAACGGTTTGTATTGCTGCTGATCACCTTCTGGCCTTCTATACTTGCTTTTCTTCTTGTTGCCAGCAGAGGGAGACATGGAGCTCTCGAGTGCGGTACCTGTCTGGTGGAAAATGGAGGGAAAATTCCGCTGCCGCAGAGTGGCTCCTCTTCATGGTCCGCTGTCTCTGCCTCAAGGGTGTGCTTGAAATTCATTACAGACAGTTAGCTGAGAGCTCGCTGACGAACAGCGAGGTCCGCAGGATCGCCTCAGCTGGCGGGAGGCATTGCTGAGCTGGGGGGGGGAGGGCAGGGACGAGGACAGGGCCTAGTTTAGGTCCCACAGCCACCGGGGATCCTCAAAGGGATACTGAAGGCAGAGCTCAGTATGAAGCTTGGAGAGAGTGCCTGGTTATATATAACATTCTCTCAGATTTGCAGGAATGATGAACGTATGTAAACATAGGGTATGAGTAGACTAGTAGGGAGTGTTAAACATTGTTACTGTTATACTGTGAAATCGTCACATCTTGGTGTCGCAGCGCTGCATGGACAAAGTGTTACTGCAGAGATACTTACGGGGAGGGTTGTGGAGCCTGTGCATTTTTTTCTTTAGTTCCCCCTATCGTACGATTGACGCCTTCCTAAAATTCACACAAATGGGCGCATTTGCGTCACACTTACTTTAAGTCCGTCACGTCCTTGTTGAGTACGTGTAAGTGGAGAGCAGGCGCACACCGTGGCGTATCCTGCGACAGCGAGACGTCAGTGTTTTACTTTCGGCCGTAAAACAGCCCCCCGTTGACGCATGGAGCCTATGTTCGAGTATGCTGCATTTTTAACCCTTTCGTCCCTCTCTCTCAATTTACTCCGCATTTCCGCTGGAATCTTAAAAAGTAAAGCCCTGATCTCTTCATTATGTCCCGTCTGAAGAGCGCTTTACGGGATTTAATCATTCATCATCTATCAGACCTCAACATATATAACAAAATTTCTCTTTATTTTCAAAAAGATTTAGATTACTGGTGGAAAAGCTTCGACTCAGTTTTTCAGCCTTGAAGTATACACATTCTATGAATTTGCAGCATGAAATTGAATTGTGTTTTTGCGAAGATGACATTTCAAATAAAAGGCAATGTACCAAAAAAAGTAGATAGCATTACATGCCACTGTTATTTATGATCCATTTACATTGTATTCTCCATTCACCCGTACAGTATGCGGTGCGAAGGCAGGAGGGAGGCTCTTGCAGCTAATTCGTGTTCTGCGTGAAGAAGTGTTTGTGTGTAATTAAAAGAGGAGCAGAGTGAGGCACCGTCGCCTGGCTCGGCTCTGAGGAGGCACCGGGCTTGACTGGCAGGTTAATTAGCGGTTTTGGCGCTCAGGCGCTGCCACTGTACCGAGGCTTCTTGGCAGGGTCCTGGGAGAGATGGATTGACTCAGGCAGCAGACCCCAGTCACCACAGCGCCGGTGCAATTGATTCATTCAAATGGGAGCGAACTGCTCTGGTTCTCTGAGCTCTCTGCTCTGTGGAAACACGATTACAGCCATTCTCTAACACTCTTGTCGCAGTGTGTTAAGAGATCATTTTTACAGTATATCTCGCAAGCATCACAGTATCCTAGGACAGCACAGTCAAATTGTTTAATTCAGCATGTTATTCTTAAATGGCTACTGTAAAATGTCAGTATAACACATTTAATCATTCTAAACCTAGCACGGAAGACATTTTAGTAGTTTAATTTATCAGGGCTGTACGTTTTGAATCAAGGATTAAAATATCTGTAAATAATTTCGGTGTGTGACACAGTTAAGGTCCATGCCTTCCCAGAATATTATACGAATGCACACTATGTCGTTAAATATTAGTTAGTACGTGGACAGTGCACTATTGATGTACACAGACTCAAGTAGATCAAATAGATCAAGTGAAATCTATTTTCAATTAGCTTTTTTCAGGTCATGTACATATGGTAAATGCCAGTGCAGTCTAGCAGTTTGTAGCTAAAAGGCTGCCATCATGATACTTGATTGGGTTGCTGTTTCACTCATGAGCAACATTCTTAACATAAATTTGACAGTTTCAATTCATTTTATTATTCATATGTATGTATGTATTAAAATAAAAAATAAAAAATATATATATCATACTTTTCATTATTATATGCAAGAATAATATGAACATAAATTATAATGCATATTTTCCATTTGTGATTTTCAAGATTTGAAAAATATTTCCGGAATATATAATTTCAAAAATCTTTTTAGGTTTTTTTTCCTTTTTTTTTTTCTAATGCCCTCAAGGGCAAGGTTGTTGGGGCTGTGAGGCTGTGCTGACAGTGCTTGATTTAATGCACCCAGACTTCATTAGGCCCAGTGTGTTACTCTCCTAGACTGCGCAGCGCTGATAACGGCACAATGTGTCCCGGGTGTCGTACAGTGTGTGACAGCCCACACCACGGCCATCCGTTACGGCCTGACGCCGAGGCTGTAACCCTCTCAGACGGAGCCGGGAGAGGGGCTTATCTCCGCCGCCACGTGACTGCGGCTCAAAGTGAGCGCTTTCGCCCAGCTTATGCAGATGTTTCAGCTTCGCAACACTTCCGCCTGTTCAAATCAGCCCACAGCTGTCCTGTGGTGAGACTGCGCTGCCTGTGCTAGCCTATAGGGGGCGATGGACGTAAACTTCAGGATTGGGATCCTGTCTCAAGTTTGGACCAATGGTAGCTCGTATAGCGTGGCGTGGACGTCGTCAGAAGAGCCGCTCCGTCAGCCTGGTACACTGATATATGGCCGTCTGTGATGGACATCAGACTGAGAGCTAAGATTATACGTTTATTGGTTTTTGTATCTTGTTTCCCCCGCCTGACTCACACATGTACTATAGAGTATAACATCATTGGCAGTGAAAAGTAAGTCCTCCTAACAGATATCACAGAGACTGTGATTGTTGCATCACCATGTATTTTATTTGCCTTTAGAAAGTGTCTTTAGACTTTTGCCATTATTATTTTTTTTTTCATCCAGCAAAAATGAGTTTGCCCTGCTAGCGGTGTGATGAGAATTTGACTTTAGTTTACATCGAACTAAAGGTTACTTTAGAGGTCTGACGTGTTGCATGTTCAGAGATGCTCTCCTGCATATCTGCATAATGCGTGTTTAATTGTATTACTGTCACCTTCCTGTCATGTTCGACCAGTCTGTCCCTTCTCCTCTGACCTCTCTCATTAACATGGCTTTTCTGCCCACACAACTCCTGCTCACTGGACTGGTTTTCGTTTTTTTGCAACATTCTCTGCAAACTCTAGACTGTTGTATGTGAAAATTCCAGGAGATCAGCAGTTTCTGAGATACTCAAACCACCCTGTCTAGCACCAACAATCATTCTGAAGTCACTTATATCACATTTTTCCACATTTTGATGGTTGATGTGAACATTTAACTGAAGCTCCTGACCCATTGACTGCCATTCATTTTTTTCCAATTCCTTTCTGATAATGAAAATTGTGAACTGTGATATTTTAGTCTACATTAAAAAACAGCATCCTTTCAATCGTGAAAGTTGTTTTCCAAAAGAAGGACTGATAGTTCCAGAAGCGTTTATATTGGAATCTACCTGTCTTGCAGTTCAGTGTTCCTGTTTTACATTCAGCATGTATCTCAGTGTGGGAATAGATTGTGAAGTCCACAGATGAATTTAAATGTATTATATTAGTCCGGTTTTATTCATGAGGAGCTACAGTGAAAAAAAAGATCTTACTTAGTTCATTTATTTGCGGTCCTGCTAGTTCCCTACAGAATATTGTTTTGCTTTTAGCTTTGGTGCTCCTCTGTGTACCTTAATACCCCTCTGCGGTCTGTATCGCCGTCTTTGTGATCACGTGATGGCTCCCCATGCCCTCTAACCATCTGTATTTCTTTCTGGTAGTTCTGGTAGTACTGCAATGAAACCCACGTCAACAGCGATGCTTCAGTGATTTAAAGTCCGTCTGTAAAAAGTTCATGCCCCACACCCCATCGCTGGCATATTTGACATAACCTGGCATTGCGAGAACGCTTTCAGCCAGCGTGTGGTTTATAGCTTTCAGCGAAGCTCCCGCTGTTTGCGACGCATTAATCAAAACCGAGCTCGTTTGCTGCTCTGCATTTTCCTCACATAAACGTACTTGGGCTTTTTTCATGTCGCGGGGTAGACGCATTTTAGCTTTCGGTTGTTGTGTAACTTTACGGCATATAAGCAAACAAATATATGGAATGATAGAAGCTTTAATTTAACAGCCCACTGGTTCGCTGTCAGAGTTGATGTAAACCTGCAGTCCAATGTCTCTTGCTCTCAGCTCCTCATAGCTGCTCAGTCTGAAGTGCACCGCACTTGACTTTGTCATCAGCAGCTCTGTATTAAAGTCGACGTTGTTTATGGCAAAGAGTCTCCGTTTACTTGTTATGCGCTCATTAACAGGCATTGGTTTCTGTAAATTCAATGAGTATAATTAACACCAGTGCTATTGGCTTTAAAAGCCAAGGTTTGTATTCTTTTCTTTCCATTACCCGAGTTTGGCAGCAAGAAATTAGCTGGCTCCTAATATTTTTACGAATCCCACTGGTTTCAAAGTACACGCTTATTTGTTTACTGCTGTTAATGCTGGTATTTAGCCAGCATCGCTGCAGGTATAAATGGTTGCTTAACAAGGCATACC
Organism: Conger conger; assembly: GCF_963514075.1. Lineage (NCBI taxonomy): Eukaryota > Metazoa > Chordata > Actinopteri > Anguilliformes > Congridae > Conger > Conger conger. The sequence goes on from NC_083765.1 coordinate 56,853,148, forward strand.
GTCGCACACTTAACTCGAAAGAATTCTCCTAGATTCCACAGCACAGGTTTTCTCTCCAGTTAAAATAACGAACAGTTTAAGAAAATAATTGACAGAAAAACGGTTTGGAGTATGAATCATGGTGTGCATTGACCAAATCGGGAATTGCATCCAGGTGTATTGTGGGATGTAAAATGGCCCACGTGATTTGCAGGGGTAAAGGCAAGAGGGACGCACACCAAAAGTCATTTTCACACCGGTGCACTCTCCCGTCCCCACGGTTGTCTCGGGCGTTGTCCTCTAAATTACGCTTGTAACGAGATTAGCGTGTTTCCTTTAGAACCGGCCAGAGAGTGATTGTGGTATTCTGGGAGAACGAGATAGCAGTAAGGGGCAGAGATAAGAATCGCTCCGTATAAATACATTTTAGGGGTGTGAGTAATTATTCTGTCCTCTGTAACATTAGCTGTCATGATAATGGAATATTTCGAGAGATTGATACGGGGGGCACTCGACGCGGCGAGGATTATTAAAACTTGGGGGTGCGAATTGTTTGTAGGTCACCCCCTCCCTCCCCGTCCCTGGGTTTGGGTGTTTGTGCTCATCAGTGCGTTTGAGAAAGGACGAGGCTGGAGGAATAATTATTTCCACCGGACTACTTCCCCCCCCCCCCTTGTGATTGAGGTAGTGGAAATGTTTGTAATTGATTGTAATTTTCCATTGTTCCTCAACAATTAGTGCATTTAGTCCACTGTTGGGTACTCTGTGCATGTGCATGAGAAACATGAGTCTCCATGTTTTACATGAGGTATACAATTTACTAAAATGAGTAACACTTTATTTGAGTTTAGCAAAGCAAAATTTATGTTTTTAGGTGGCTCCTATCTTACCACTGCCTCCACAAATGTTGTTTGTAACTGTGAAGGGAAAATCTGAACTTGAAGAAATATCTGAACTTGCTAATGACTTGGGTCTACAAACTGGAACAGAAAATGAATATCCATGAATAAAAATCTCATTTATGTGGACAGTGAGTAACAATCAATGTAAAATTATTGCTTCAGTTGCAGCTTAGATGATTTCTGGAAAGTGGTGTCAAAATGTGCATATACTACTTGTAGAAATGCTGGAAAATATTAGTCATGGTATATTGTAGCAATAAGTATTCCAGACATTATATAATAATAATAATAATAGTTAAAATTATATATAACCATTGGAAGTGTTGGAAGGATGGTTGGCAACAATTAGCTTAAATTTGACCACTGATAACGTAAACTATTTCCCTCAAAATTAACATTAACATATAAACTTTGGGGAACTCATACAAAAAGTGTGCTACTGCTATATAATAATACTTATATACTACTGCTATATAATGATGCTCATAATACCGTGTTTGTCTTTAAATAGAAACTCATCTGTTCCACAGAGATAAACCCATATTTACTGCATTATTTCCAATGAGTTGTTTTTACCTCTGCAATACCTGTAAATTTATGATGTTATTTCATACGGAGGGAGGCACAGAATGCACTTTATCTGCACTGAGGATATTTATGTTTGCAGAAAATATTTTGTTCAGGTATGTGGAACTCAGGTGTTGCAGGTTTGGCCATGCAGGAGCTATATGCTGTACAAACTTGTTACTATTTATATTCAGCTCAGTTTGCTGCCCATTTCTATTTTTTGTGATTTGTTAGGAGTAAAATAAAAATAAATAATTTGTTATTTAGTTGACACTTTTATCCTAAACAACATGCAGTTGATTAGACTAAACAGGGGACAATCCCCCCTGAAGCAATGAGGGGTTCAGGGCCTTGCTCAAGGGCCCAAGAGCTGTGTGGATCTTTTTTTTACTTCATAGGGCTTGAAAGTTTCCAAAACATCTTTTGTAAATGTATAGAATCCAAATTATCTTATAATAACTGTGTGAATTAAATTATGCACATTAAATTTGTTGCGATAACCTCTCCTTGAAGTGAAAATCACTTTGGTAACCCAGTTATGCATGGTTTGTTGATTCTATGAAAGGAATCATATGGCGCAGCCTATAGTGTAGTGGCTAAGGTGCTTGCCTGGGGCCTGGCAGGTTGGTCACTCAAGCCCTGGTGTAGCCACAATTAGTGCAGCTGCCCTTGAATGGAATTGGCCCCTTATTAGTTTAATCAACGTACTATAAGTCTTGTTACTGGTATGGCCGTGTGTAATTCTGACTCAGATCAGGGGTCTGTTTTAAAAACAGGATTACCCAGTTAGCCAGATAACTACACAGAGTAAAACCAGGAACAGCTATTTTTACAGTCCAGTTCAGAGCAGTTATCTGGCTAACTCTAGTAATCCTGCTTCGTGGAACACGCCCCTGCTCTGAGTGACAGTCAGAATTACCATTCCAGGCTGTGGGGTACATCATCAAAAGCTATTATTTTAGCTTTTAGCTGTAGCTGAGATCCCCTATGAAGGTGTCTTTATCCGCACAGACAGGAGGCACTGATGTTAAATGAACAGCAAACTATTTATTTTGAGTGCTGAAGTTATCCAATATTTGTGCTGCATAATTCCACGCTCCAGTGATGATGTGATTAAAAGCCCTGCATTGCAGCAGCTCTGGTACCATTGCCTCCATTCACCAGCTCAGGGCAGGGAATGAGACACATCACAGATAGTGATATTGTATGAAAACCTGGGGCTTGTTCCAACTGCTTATTCTTCCCCTCCTTCCTTTCCTAGGGGCTTTTCCTGGACCCTAGCTCCACCCATTGGGGGAGAAAAGTAAGCGAGAAATGAGGGGAAGACAAGGAAATTGAAAAAAGTGTAAAATGGGCAAATGGACATGGCAGATACATGGCAGATGGGGAAAGGTGGATCCACAGATCGATTATTTATATGTCACAAATACTTTAGCAAAGGATGAGCTCCTGTATCCTTATTCAAGACATGTTCAGGAGTCTCCTAGCTCCTATCCGTTTAACGGATTGGAATTCATTTAAAGACGGCGGACCTCGATTGATTTCTGGGTCAGGCAAGGGACAAGGAGAAAGTCTGGTGAAAAATTAGCTTAAAGGGACATCGCCATACTGTGCCAGCACTTCCTGTTTTTATTAGTGATAACCCTACAACAGGATTCCTTGCAATGCTACCATGTTCAATTCCATATCTAATGATAGAACAGGGCTTCATGATACCCAAAAGTAGCACATGCTCACTGATGTGAACCATTCATTCAGTCTTCAGTCTACTTTTTCCTGTGCATTTTCTTTTTTTTTCTTCCTTTTTTTTCCAAACAGTTCAGTCATCGATAACTCAAAACACTGCAACAAAATCTCACATGCAGCTGATTAAAAACCGTTAGACCGAACTGGGAGATGTGACATCTGTTATAATTATTTTTAGGTCCTAACTTGTTTAATAACAGTTTCATTTTTAGAATGACTGGGGATGAAGCAATACGAGATGGACAGATGGTTATCAACTCAATGCTAACGCTAGTCCTTAATGTAGCTGATTTCATAAGTGGCTTCTGTCCTGTTGTACTGAGGCAGTCCCAGCACTGGGTCTCTCTCGGGCCCACTTCACGCTTTATCCACTGCTGAAAATGAAGGATTGCCAACATAATCTTTAATGACTTTAAGGCCATGACCGTTAATAAAACTGAAATCCTTGTCACTTCTGATATTTGTGTTGATAGCTTCAGAAGCTGAAAGGCTAAAGTATACCATCTGATTGGGAATTTTGGTGCTATTTAAATAATTGTCATTTCCCCACAGCTGATTAATTTTGTATTTAATTAGATCTTTTATGAAATGGCGATAATTACTCTGTAATCTGTGATTATCGAGCTGTTGTATGCTGCTTCACACTGTCTAAGAAATCGACACCCCATCCCTGTTTTTTTCAGAGATGGGAGTTACATCTAATGAATTGAATTGTGCTACATCTCTAATACATTTAATTGCCCTACACCTCCCCCTTCATAACTCATGGATTCAGATAACTCATACTTGTGAATATGGTTCCCAGTTTACTGTGTAGCTTCAGTGCAGTGTGTGATTGAACAAACAATACACACACACACACACACACACACACTCACACACACACACAAAGAATTACCTGCACCGATAGATGACAACTGTTAGCAAATATTGCTACCTGTCTGTTGCTCTAAAAAGTGAAAGTACAAACTGTAAATTGAAGCCTCAAAAACAGAGCATGTAGTATATGTGTGTCAATTTCAGAGAAATTGAAAGCTGTTGACTCAGAAAAGCTCTAGGATGGTAGCCTACACTGGATGAACTGTGATTAAAGCAAGGGAGTTGGCTCTTGTGGTTTCAGAAAAATACAATACTGTTGTATTGTGTGTAATAGTGAGGGTGGAGGAACGGTCGACCAGGAAGGCTGCTTGATGTTTCTGACATTGCCTTGAGCTGTCAAATGGCATTTTGAAATGTTTAAAAATCATTTTAAGGTTACATTTTTTTCTTTAATTGCGTTGCTCTTGAAAACTCTCAGATAATCCACAGACCCTGACATGCTAGTTACTGACTGGGAGTATTCAGTATTCAAATGATTGTACAGTAACTCTCTATGCTGCAGTGTTTTTCCGTTCTCACAGCTGGATTTCCACACTTTCAATAAAAGGGCCCATTAAACACTTGAATGTTACTATTTGAAGCTTGGCTCTGTGATTACAATTGTACCCATATTATACAATTAAATACAGTATAATAACATTTTAATACAATTATACCCTAATTTTTTAAGTAAGCATTTTGTAATGCAGTACTATTATTTAAGTGGTTTTCCTGTTCGTTTGTGCTTCATTTGTTTTATTGTGAACTCTAGTCTGCGGTTTTTAAGTCTTAAAATACATTCACAATATTGATTCACAATGTGATTCTGTCGATGAGCATTTACTGAGCTCTGTTCTTAACAAGGGATGGCCTGTAGCGTAGAGGTTAAGGTACATGACTGGGACCTGCAAGGTCGGTGGTTTGATCCCCGGTGTCGCCACAATAAATTCCGCACAGCTGTTGGGCCCTTGAGCAAGGCCCTTAACCCTGCAATGCTCCAGGGGAGGACTGTCTCCTGCTTAGTCTAATGAACTGTAAGTGGCTTTGGATAAAAGCATCAGCCAAATGACATGACATGACATGTAATGTAATGAGTCAATGGTCATGTGTAACTGTTTTAGTTAATATGAGTATTAAACATATATATTATTTCTAATCAGTGTACTCACAGATAATTTATTCGTCTTAAATAAGCGTGAAGGCTCATCTTCACATCGAGTCATACATAGTACATTCTGGTTAAGAAGGTACACTTAAATGATAAGTTTCCTGCTTAAATGGTAACACATACAGTAAGTAGTTGGAGGAGACTCAGTTTGTGATATGTGCTGTGTAGGATGCCAAAACAGTGGTCTCAATCCCTAGGTCCTGTGAGAGTCATTTAGAAAGTGGGTCATGCACAGTGAAACCATCCATCCTTGATAACCTAAATCTGACCCACTAATTAACAATTAGAAACACTTACGGTAACAGTAGTAGTTTCCTTTCATACCAGCCATTTATCAGAATCTCCATTTCAGTATAAATTAATTTTATACTGAAAAGTCACCATATAGGCTGATGTATGTGATTGAATACTAGAATGATTTTTACTATGAGATTATAATGTCCTTAGACTTTATAAATATACTTGAAAATAAATGCGCAGTAATTCATCTTTGATGGTAGAATGTCATGGCATATAATGAAATGTGGCCTTCACGTCAATCACTTGAAAAAATGGCTGGAACTCTACTTGGTAATGATCGATGGCTGGTAGTTAGAATCTAAACTTTCTACTGCCAGATTTGAACAATAATGACCTGTCTGGCTCTATAGAGTGGAAGTGATGTAAAAACATAGGGACTGGCCACTAACCCTTTATTGACTGATGAGAACAGCTAGTTCCCTGTCAGTAGGACTGTGGTTTGATTCATGAACTCAATATTCAATTACTTCACCAGAACAGGAGAGGGGTAAAATAACCTATAAGTCGTGAGTGTGTGTGTTTTTTGGAAACAATGCGATGGAGTCTGAACAGTTCTTAAAAATGGCTGTTGTTTCTTCAACATTGATCTGTGAAGCGAAGCAAAGGTTTGCTAAATGAAAACATTAATGCCTTCCCCTCCCACCCTAAGGATAGCTGTAACTTTAGGTAGTGTGTGAAAGCAATATGAAGTCATTAGTAAGTGTGATGGAAACCGTAATAAAACTCTGGGAGCATCTGGAAGAATAGAACATTGTGCTGTCTATGGGTGACCTGACAGCTTTCCATTATAAAAGTTCATCAATTGCCATTTTCTCTCCTCATTTGAGATGGCCCATCATGACACTGGCCGGTGATAAATCAGCCTTGGTGTTTCCAATGAGCCAAGCCCTTGTCTGGTCCTAGCGTTCTGAAGAAGGAGTGCTCCGAGACCCAATCCTGTCACTTCATAATTTAAAAGAATTGATCCGTACTTTGGGCAACACAAATAATAAATAAACAGTCTGTCCAGACAAGCCTCCATGGTTAACTTCTTCATATGTCAGCTCTGCTGTGCAGGGAAAAAAGGTTTTTCAAATCGACAAAAGGGTGGCAAAACTGGTGGTCAAGCAATCAGTCACATTTGACTTTTTTGGTTCAGCGTTTCAGTGGCAGAACATCGATGCCAAAGAAAGCCCTGCTGTCCATCCAGCAGTCCCTTAGCGGTTGCGTTCGGATGAACTTTCTGGAAAGAAATGCGCTTGAAGACCTTGAAAAGCAGAACCCCAAGGTTCAAGTCCTCTGAGATCCTGCTCACAAAATGCCACGGGCAGTCCGCTGGAGTGTGAAGCAGACAGATTGCGGCTGGCCAAGCAAGATCTGAAGTGGGTACTCACAGTACCACAGACCCAGAGAATTAATCACGTTAATCCTCTATAGGCCCAAGGTTGAAGATGTCAAAACTAAGTTGCTCTTTCTGGAAAATGTGTCAACCGTATAGGCTGCATAGGCTTTTAGTGTAAGTCCACACTGGCTGGAGTTGGGATGACTTAGTTCCTTCAAACTTTCCCAGGGCAAAATTTCCCATGAGATTATCTCAGTAACTTGCTCTAATAATGATGAGAAACCTGCTAAATTTCATGAGCATGGTTGTGTCTTAAACTATCTTGACTGTGAGAAGCACAGCAATGAAGTAGTGATTTGAAGAGCATAACGTTAATGACCGGCTGGTTTTCATCTTTCTGGCCAGTGTGTGTGGGCTTGGAGTTGGACTGATGACCGATTCCCTCTTGAGCTTCATTATCTCCTGATCCAAGTCTTACCTGCCTGAGAGAAAGGCTGGTGTAATCACTCATTCTGCCCCTGTCTGTCTGTGGCTCACTCTCCTCTAGTCACGGAGCCTGCCTGAGTGTATCAGTGACTGCAACCCGGCTGCCAATCACACGTGAAACCCCCCACCTCTCCTTTTTATGTTACATACAAGCATGGTAGTCAACCACCATGTAGGCCCAAATGACACTTCAGATTACCGTATAGTAGTAAGTACTTCATGAATGCTTAATAAAACTGCATCCCCCTTCCCCATTTTTATGTACAAGTGCAATAGTCCACCAAGATGGAAGCCCCAAGGGACACTTCTGATTAAGGTATAGTAATAAGTAGATTATAAACACTTCATAAAACTGCACCCCCCTCCCCCCCTTTTTTTTTTTAAGTACACGCAGAATAGTTAACCCCTTCAGTGACACTTCAGATTATGGTATATAGTAATAATTACATCATAAACACTTTGTAAAACTGCAGTCCCTCCCAATTTGTATGTACAAGCGCAATAGTCTACCAACATGTCGGCCCTAAGTGACACTTTAGAATATGGTACTTCATAAATACTTGATAAAACTGCATTCTTTGGCATTGAATCACATACATGTCTAAGTTAAGTGTAAATTATAATAGTTAAATCTGTAAAGCATGATGTACTTTAAGCTGCATTTTCAGTATAAACATGTTTTATGTTCTATTTTCACATAAATTGGCATGCAATATCCTAGTCTTGGTCTTGGTCTAACATTGCAGTAGCTGAAATGTTTGTTTAAATATCCTGAATTTCTATGTCTGGTCTTTAATGACCTGAATCCTCATCAACAGTCAGGGCAAACGGAGCGCTGATGTTACATGCCTGATTTGTTATGAGGCCTGGGGGTGTGTTCTCACTGTGGGAAATGAATGCCGTAAAAGCGATTAGCATAAGCATCTGCTAACGTGGCGGGCGATTCTGAACTTACTGCTGTGTGGGATTTTCAGAGGGCACCGGCCCCCCATGTGCCAGCGTGTGGAATGCTCGAGTGCCCACTGCTGACCGCCGTGGAGAGTCGGGACTGACTGTGCTGCCCGCAGATCTACAGTGTTATCGCCAGAGTAAATTGCCATAACCGTTTCCACTGAATGTTCATTGTTCTGCATTGTAGAACCGCATTGCATTTTCTGTCGAGCTTCAACCATTGGGTCTGTCAGTGGGGATTGTGGACGACACTTCAGTACAGGGCAGAGTTGTAGGAGCTGTTTGTGAACAACACGCACACACACACAATCCCAAAGATAAAGTCCTTCCATTTCTGCTCCCTCAAAGTGGTTTTAGAGGAAATTGTTCCGCGACTGCGTTTGAGCTGGGTGCAATAGCACAGTGCGATTTCTGCTCTTGGCAGTCTAGTCTTAATGAAAAGAAAACAAACTGAATTGGACAGAATTGCTCTTGAGCCCCTCATATAAAAAGACAATCACACTTCCCTGGCTCGATTTGGAGAGGGACTATTATTTTTTCCGCTTTGCCTGAGCGTGCCGTTTGCTCTTTGACTGAAACCTCCTTACAGAAGCCGGATTGGGCCCCGTCTGTGGTTCCTGTGTTGATACTGCCCATGAAATAGACGGTGAGGCAGCTCCCCCGAGGCTGTGTAATGATGTTCTGCAGTAATTAGAGGAGTGTAAATGAACGCATGGTTGGGTGAGGAGTGATAATGCTACTCTAGGTGTTTTTCGGCCCAGTGTGGTACGATGTTACCGTAACTCTCAGTGCTTTTGATGAAAATATGCAACTCACAACCAATACAATATGCTGGAGAAATCTTTCAACACAGCAAACTGTAGTGTTGTCCTGTGCATAAATAGGTGAGGGATTCAGATACAGTTTTACGGATGGACAGATACTTTATACAGGGTTTAGGTAATGTTTCGCTTATTGAACAGAATTATCCATTTACCTCAAATAATACCCCCTCCACACTTCTTCATAAGCAATGACTAAGTTTATTTCCTCTTACCACTTTGACATTAAACAGGCTTCACATATAAAAATGTATTAAATTGATATTTTCAGCATTTTACCTATCCTTTTTCCTATTCTGTACTCCCGAGAACTGTACTCATGTCCCATTTTAAGTGTTTCCAGTCTGCCAAAGCATTATGATTCAAATTGCATGTGAAATGCATTGATAAGCTGTCCAATGTCTCTCTGACTGTAACTTCAGTCCATTCGTCATTTATTTTACTAAAATACTAGGCTCATCCATATGTTTTTGGCAGGTTGTAGTAGAATTTTATCTACTGTATAAATATGTATTTTTTTCCTAAATAGCAAACAATGAAATCTATCTTAAGATCCAGGACGATAGGTTTCATTTTAATTTCAGTTTAAATTAAGGCATTCCATCCTAGTCAATTTCTATTCATAGCTGATCTTGCATTCATGAGAGAAGGTCGAGCAAACACCCACATGCAGCCAATAGATTTTTTCACAAAGTAATTTCAGGTGCCCTCCAAAGGATGAGGGTGTTTTAGGATACACATAATAGTTCTAATTACGCTGTTTAATTTGGCTGTTAATTCTTCAATGAAATATCCACAAATTGATTTAAACATAAGCTATGATAGCTGGCTGGCTAGCTGTCGGTGACAGGCCTAGCTACAATTGGCTACTCAGCACTAGGCACTTTGGCACTAGGTTTCTTGACATTACTAGCTCTTCCTTCCTTTTTCTTTTTTCTTTTCTTTTCTGTGTACCTGATTTAGTATGTGATGACATGTTCCCCTGGGTAAAAACAAAGATTATGCAGAGCTACATGTGAATGACAATTGTGAATAAACTAGTTTGCCTTTGAAAGTTTGCAGTAGGCATGGAAAACTTCAAGGAGAGAGTGTAGCAGGATCAAACCATTTTTACAAAAATAGGCAACGGCTAAATCAAGTGTTGACCTTAACAGCATTACAATAAATTAGAAAATAAACATTGGTGCTATTTGCATGTAGCACATTGATGCTATTTACATAGAAATGTACATGTAAATGATTGATACATTTTTGTCCAAACTATCATTTCGATCAAATATTCCACATGACAATGGACCTCTGGAGGGTCCTTTGGGGACCACCTCTCAGCTCTGGCCTGGGACAAAGCCCCCGTAATGGACAGTAACTAAATATGGATTCTCATTTTTCTACTCAAGGTGTCTTTTGAAATGCTAATCCAATGAGCTGGGTGTAGTTATCCTATTGTCCGTTGCCACTATGTCAGGCATTATCCTGCTAATTCTCTTACTCTGTTCAGACCGTCAGCCCTGACATCCCAGTGCCCAGCTCCCGCCATAGATTTTCTGCTGCCTTTAATTATTTCCTCTCTGTGTCTTCCCACTCCAACCTCCTCGGCCTCCGTTCAATGGAGCGCGACAGTGTGAAGGCCGCAGTTTCTCAGCTACGAAGAGCACCTGGAAATTCACCTTCAGCGAGCGAAGGCTAACCAGGGCGTTCAGCACAATCCATGATAAACTATGTGGGGAAAGGGAGCATATTTAGTATTTACTAAGTATTTGCCATTTACTGTTGCCCCCTTCAATGCTACTGGGAGCTTAGTCTCTGAAATACAGAATGAAAAGGTGCTTTTTTTTTCTATTGACATTTTCACATTTACCAAAAACAGTAATGTGATACTGCAAATAACTACTCTAGTATCTACTTAACAAATGTGTCAGACATGTAATTTCCCTGCCAGAAGAAGTAAATGCCCCCGCTACCGTTTCAGTAACTGGTAAAACCTCCTTTAGCAGCAATACGTCTAACCTTCTTGAAAGTGTAGCTCAGTTTCTCACATTTCAGGCTTTCTTGCATGGAGAGCTTACATCAAATCCTTTGTAGCCATCTCAGCACGCATGTAGCTGTATAAAAGATCCTACTGTGGAATACTCTGGTAAAGGACTCATTGTTTGACTCAACGTCCAGATCCCCAGCCATCAAAGCAGCCCAACACCATCACAATCCCTCCACCATGTTTCGCATTGTAAAGGGGAAGTGCTGCATCGTTCCGCCGAGACGATTCTCCCACTGAAATTAGCAGGGATGAACCCCGCTGCTTAAGAGCCGGTTTAAGGGAGCAGAGGAATGGTGCATGAAGGCAGCACGCGGTAACTTTCCACTGTGGATTAATATTCCGCTCACAGTCTCCTGCGCAGGGTAGCTGCTTTTTACCGGTAATTAATTGTGAATGTGCTAATGCTGGGAGGGAGGGGGCAGGAATATGAGCGGTTGGTTGTGTTGCAGAGGCCTGGCCACCCAGAGCATCATGGGAAACGATGTCAGGTGTAATTCTCCCTCCAGATGGCTCCCCTACAGGTGAGGCAGCGGCCTGTGAAATTACGTCCTAAATTACACCGCAGATGAGCTTTGTGCAGTCGCCTCTCTCAGGCCGCTCTGTTTGTGCCCCGCTCCAGGACCAAGGGCACAGCCAGGCCGTCCCTCTCGCCTGATAGGACGCAGGCCTCATAGGGGTTGTTTCCATTGGGTGAGGAGGGGTGAAGGGGCGGGAGCTGGAAAGGTAGATAAAGTTTAGATGAAGGACAGGGGCTGTTAGGTGGTGGAATGAGGCAGTACATTGTAGAGCTTTTCCTTTCCAGTTTTTCAGTCTGGGGCTTGCCTTGTGTTTGTCTTCATTTGAATCAGTTAGGGACTAGCTGCAGCCGGGCATTATCCAGTGGACTGACCAAAGTGAGAATTACCCACAAGTCCTGCCTCTGAGCCCAAGTGATAAACAGAGTTTGTCCACAACTGTTTCCTCCACCAGATTTATGTTCCTGCTGGGGAGGATGCCTGAAGGCTGATCAATGCAGATACTTCAGTGTATTGTACTTGGTGTGTTGACGAGACTGTTTTCTCATACAGTGGTTCTAAACCACGGTTCTGGGCAACCACTACATATGCTGGTTTGCCGGTTTGTTATGAAGAATAAAAGTCATATATTCACACTGTGCTGCATTAAAATTGATTACAAACAAAGATACACAAAAATATGTGTCACAAATCAAGTTAAAGACTGAAGTGAATCAATAGGCTCGTAATTGGTGTGGACACCTGGCCTCTAACACTAACCATTTGGTAGACATCAAAGACAAAGAAAGTGATAACGAGCCAAACGTATATTATGTTAATAAATTGAATGGAAAGATAATGAAACATGTGTTTAGCCACCTAATTAGGAGCCTATTGATTCACATCAGTCTTTTATTTGATCAGTTAGAAAAATGACCTTTTTTAAATGAAATTCCGTGCAATTTACAGTAGCACAATAGACACAATGGGACTTCATTCTTCATTGATAGTATGCATAGTAAATAGTATTTAGGGTATTTCTGGGATTGAAATTGTGGTTGGAAGGAAAACCAGCTTACACAGTGAGCTCCCAGGACCATGGTTGAGATCCACTCTAATATAGGGTGTAATACCTGGTGACATGATCTAACATGATCTAACATGATCTAACATGATCTATCTATACCTAGATACTTAGGCATATAAATTCTGAAATTTACATTGTGTAAAAGGAGGTGCTTTTTTTCACAAAGGCAACTAAGAAAATGCATCCGTATACCTGCTACATTTTTTAAATGGGACAATACCATCACTTTACTGCAATATGAAATAAACATTTTCAGATTAGTGTTAGCTACGGTATGTTACCTGTGATGTATTATTCTTTTTATTTTATTTTAAAGGGTTTGTGCATTAAATGTGACTTAGTTGTGGGATATCATTGCTCAGTTTTAACGACTGTGTGGGACAAGTAAACAGTGACCTTGTCTTATAGTGTTTGATGTGTGTGTTAAAGGAAGGAGAGAGGCAATATCTGTGAATCCTATCAATGTGCCTCATTAAATTCTCTTGGTTCCAGAGGCTTTGGTGCGTATAGCACTGCTGGCTTGTAGCAGACAGGATGTGCTATGAATAGAATTTCAGCTGTGTGTGTACACCCATGAAAGTAATAGAAAAAAAATAACAGCTAGTCAGCAACACGCTTGTTGATCCAGGATGAAGTCAACACAAAAGCTCAATTTCTAGCAATAATAGAATAGTACTTGGGTTAATGTGGTGTCTACTCGAGCATATTATGGGGTCATGCAGGGGTCGCAGCAGGCAGAGGGGATGCTGGGTAGGAGGTGAATGTGGCGGGAGGACAATCTACATGAAGTCAGCATATATTCAGCTCACAGAATTCCCTGGAAATTTGACTTGGCTGTGCCAATTCCACGGCTCATTCGCATTTGCTATATTGATTTAAAGGAGTGCATATTGCAAAAATTATAACTCGCCATCTGAAACGGCAGCACTACTTAGTTTATATGTTCTGAGACAATTTTGACAGATTTAGCCAATTTCATAACTGCCTTGATCATAAGTTGAAGCATTGTCAATGTAATATACTTCTCCCCTAACTGTCTCAGCACGTTATGCTTTTTGCTTTGACGGGACATAATCATACCCTGCTGAAAAAAAAGCTAAAGCTATGTTTTGAAAGCTGGCCATAGCTGGATTTTACACCAGGGTGGACTATATATTAAAAATATACTATACATAGAACTATGCTAAAAATAAAACAATTTTGGTAAAATTGGTAATCTTTCTAATATATTATTAATCTGTCCTCACATCACCTCACCTCATGTACTTCATCACATTCTACCATTTAAGATTAAGGCTGCATAAACCGCACATTCAAGTGGGTGCACCTAGCAGACATGCAGCACACATTATCGATCAGACGAGATAAGGACGAGAATATCCTGCTAACTGAAACCATCCTTCCCTGGCCTAGGCTATCGCTGAATGCTCATTGCTCCCAAGTGACTCCCAGGCCAGTCGCAGCTTTCATCAGTGGGCTTCGACACTGCCTTTAGGGCTGATGCTTTACCTGAATACTCCCCACGGAAGCCTGTTCATTTATCAAACTTCCGCTTATCTGTGGATCACTCCCCTCTTTTCAGTGTGGCTGGGAGAGGGCACAGTCTGTATATTCCAGAGGATCGTGCTTCATGTGTAAGCCTGCATGATGGTTTGATGCAAGTACCCCACTGTGTAGTTAGGTACAATAGGCAAGATTTTTGGGTTAAAATATTGTTACAAGACCATTGTAAATCCCTTCCTATCATTGAAAAAGGCTCACTGACATGTTAACCCTCTGCCTGTGTTTATAGTGCTTAAATTCGAGTTTCAAAGTGTACATTTGTCAGGCCGTCACTCTATCAAAACATTGTACAGCTGTACAATTCAAGCTCATTGTTTGAAAATTGGTTCTAACTGCCATAGCCAATGGCATGGAGGCTTGTTCTGATTGTTCGTGTAGCTGTCCAAATTGTACTCCAGACAAGCGATTACTGAAAATCTGTATACTATTGCTTATTATCCAAGCAAAGACTACATATCTAGTTATAAAACAATACCAGTTTGTTATCGGTGGCAACAAGCAAATTAGCTGTAGTTTTTACAAATTTACAAGTTTACGAATATCTACTTACGATAAAAAAAGGCAATACGAACATAATAGCGATTGCACAAGTGTTGTGCTTCAGGTGGATATTTGTAAATTCAGGAAGCTAACTAGTAATAGCTAATTTGCTTGTTGTTACTGATAGCGAACTGGTATTGTTTTCTAACTAGATAAGCAATAGTATAGAATTTCAGTGTTCGCTTGTCTGGAGTACAATTTGGGCAGCTACATGTTCCTTTTATCTCTTTACATGTTAAATCATCCGTGTTTAGCAAAACCTCTCAAACTGTAAGTTACAGTTGCATCGTTTGCGGTGGACTATCATCTTTTAGTTATATAGCCAGCTAGTTATGTAGCCAAATAACTTGCTTGCTCACAATATAGTTGGTTAGCTAAAAGACAAAAAGATGAAAAATATGTTGTGTAGCACACCAAAATCAAAATTTCATAAAGTCACCTGTTCGATGAACAGTTTCTGACGAGAACACTACGAAAAGGCGGCAGGCTCTGTTGCATTTGTCACTGTCAGTTTTCCAAAACGAGAGCACTGAACTGTATAATAACGCTTTATATTACGTGTTATATTAATAGACTGTGGGAAGCTTAAAGGTACAATAGGTAAGATTTTTGTGTTAAAATATTGTTAGAAGACCATTGTAAATCCCTTCCTATCATTGAAAAAGGCTCACCAACATGTTGGCTCACCCTCTGCCTGTGTTTATAGTCCTTAAATTTGGGTTTCAAAATATGCAGTTGGCGTGCCGGCACTCTGTCTGAAAACATTGTATAGCTGTACAATAATTCACGCTCATTGGTTGAAAATTGGTTCCAATTGCCACAGCCAATGGCGTTTCAATGTCAGAGTGTTCACAGAGAAGGGGTGGGATAAACAGTGTTGTGGTTTGAGCGTGTATGTTGCTGCAATTCCTATCTTGACTGTTAGAAGTCCGAAATTACCTATTGTACCTTTAATGTACGTACATTTTTATATCCATCTATTAATCAACACAAACTAATTTGATTGCACATCTGAACATATTTTATGTATTGTGGGCACAGGAAATAATAATAAAATAATTTGTTATTTAACTGATGTTTTTATTCAAAACAACCTGCAGTTGTTTAGACTAAGTAGCGGACAATCCCCCCTGGAGCAATGCAGGTTTAAGCAATGCACAGCCGCACAGATTTTGTCATGGCTACATCAGGGCTTGAACCACCAACCTTCCAGGTCCCAGTCATGCACCTTACCCTCAGGCCACATCCTGCCCAAAATATTTTCACTCCTCAAGTAGGCTTAGGTCTGCATGTCCCAGTCAAACTTTGGAAGACTGTACGTTATGGACCTCACTCCCTAGCCATGGAGGGCCCTGGTTAGTTGCTTTCCGCTGAGATGCGTTCAGTTCGGTTCTCGCTCAGCTGCCACGGCGACTCCACGACCCCGGTGATGAGTCACGCTCGACTGAGAAAGACCCTCACACAGATGAATAATAGTTCCATTATTGGAGCCTTCCAGGCGTTTGTTTGGTGTATTAGATTTTGGCAATGTGGGGCAGCCCCCGCTATCATTTAGCGCTCCTTTGTTGTTCATGTTTTCTGGGGGGTGGGGTGGAGGGGGGAGGGGGACGTTATAGGTTTTTGAGAAACAGTCTGTGGCACATAAGGTCTCGGAGAGTAATTGCCTGGCGCGATCTGAGGCCACTGGGAAGAACGGGAAGAGGAGACGAGATGCCTCCAGATCCATTAGGAAGCTGATGGCCATGGCTGAGCACTGAAGGTGTCCCGCCCCTGCCCCCGCAGCAGCTGCTTATAGAACAACACATCGTCCGAACCGCTGGTTTGACTGATGTGAGCAGGAGCGTCGCGCAGCTAACCTGGTGACAGGCGAGACCTGGAGTAATGGTTATCTGTCTCCACACAGAGGCAAGCTGGTTTCACTGTGTGTCATACCTCACCATACAACCAGGATTGGCTGCTAGAGTGGTGTGCTGGGTTTGTGAGAGATTAGCCTTGGTGGATAACCATTATCAAAGTGGCTGGCCAGCTTTCAGTAACATTAATTAGCTGCCGTGTTATAAGCCAACTAAATTCAGTTTTGTATATCAGCTGGCTGGCCATGATAGCTGGGTCCCATTGCACTGTACTAATGTCACTGCTTAAGTTTTCAGGAGATTCTATCAGTGTATTTCTTCTCCTGTGCAGGGATCTCATGCCAAAATCCAAAAAATCCCCAGACTTTCAGAAATCTTGAGACGTCTGAAAAAAATAAAAGTGACAATGAATTGATGCATTTGTGAGTATGCTTGCTTATGTTACAGAATTATGCAGGGAGGCTAGCAGTTAGAACAGACTAAAATCCACTGGTGTTAGCAGCAGAAGTTAGCGTCACCATTAGCTCATTTTTAGCTTAAGTTAGCTAATTAAATATAAACACAAATTACGTCAGTTAAAGGGCTAGCTAAATGTCCCGTGTGGAAAGCGACGACTAAAGTTGATGTTTTACTAATCATATTAGACCATGGTTTCTTAGCTCATTGCCATCAAAGCACAAACGACAGAGAGGCGAGGTTGAGAATGGGCCATAGAGGTTTTTTGTGTACAAACACAGGAGCGAAAAATCCGGTATAGTACACCTTTATGGGCTGGACAGTAATTCAGTACTGCTGGAAGCTTCTTAACAAAATTGTTGGGACTATTACTAGGTACAACTCTACACAGTGGGAAAAGTACATCAGTATTGATTCCTTGATTGCATTTCTTGGTCTGAAAATGTTGGTACCCATACCTAAGAACTCCCTCGGAGTTAGTGTCCTGTGGACATTGAATTTCAGTTGCATTGTTTAGTGTGTGTGTGTGTGTTTGTGTGTGCGCACATGTGTGTGTTTGTTGTATGCCCCCATCTGATGTGCTCCACAGCACCCTGTGACTGGCCTGCCGTAATGATTTGTGACAGGCAAGACCCTGGCGGTGAGAGGTTCTGAGACAGTGCGTTTATGGGCTGTTAAGGACAGCTGAAAGGTCACCTCTCTGGAGATCAGTGGAGGGAGAAAAGCAGAGGGCACGGAAATGGATGGAGGCCAAACCTGGAATACATGCAGCAGCTACAGTCCTCTTTCGATTTACCTAGGACCCCGAAAGCCAATCACTTCAGGTCCAATAGGTATGCTTTCAGGGTGATCCAGATTGCTTTATGAGGGAAATTTGATTACTTGAGTTCTGTAATTCATGACCAAATGTGCAGTTTTTTCAATGCAACCTAGATGCAGGCTGCTCTTTGCAAAAGGACAGTATTTTCATGATTAGTCCACTTATTTCAGATTATACACTGTGAAAATGCTTTGATCTAACATGGCATTTTTATAGTCAACTAACTTGTGCACAATTATTTTTTTATAGAAAAAAATAACCAAAAAAACAACAACATTTGCATGCTGTTGTATTTGACAAATGTGAGAAGACACAATAAAGATGCAAAACTTATCATATAATAATGAATAATATACTTGGATTTTGAACAGGCCAAATATAATTTGATTCTGCTGAAAATATCAACATAAGTAGTATGTACAGCCTGCCAGATTGTCTTCTTCTGTTGGAGTCTGATTTCTCTCTGCAATATGCAGTCTAACATTGCAGCTGTCAGTCCTTAAACCGACTTTGTTATTTTGCCATAACCTGCTACCTCAGTTACATTTGAGAGTGTGGCTGGCTGCCTCCCTCTCTCTCTCCCTGCAACATTAACCTCTCTTTATCCTTAAATGTCTCTGAATTTGTGAGGTATTGCTGAGGGTTGAAGGATTTTTCCGCTCCTCGCCGGGCGACCACGTGGTTCCGGGGGGCGGGATGATGAAAAGGCCCGGGGCGCTGAGTCGAGAAGGACACAGATGTCAAAGCCATGAATCTCCCCGGAGCGGCACACACATATGCGCTCACACACACTCTCGCGGAGTACCGCACACTTTCTCCAATCAGCACTTTCTCTCACCTGCCTCTGCCTAATTACTCACTCGCTCAACTCCACTCGCCACGGAGAGGGAGAGCGAGGGGCCAATGTGGCTTGAGAGGGGCCTAGGGAGTCTTAGCCAATCACAGTGGTTGTGTGAGCTGCCAATCATTTTGCCATTCCTTTTACATAGGGCAGCCTGTAGCATAGTGGTTAAAGTACATGACTGGGAGCCGCAAGGTCGGTGGTTCGATCCCCGGTGTAGCCACAGTCTGCACAGCCGTTGGGTCCTTGAGCAAGGCCATTAACCCTGCATTGCTCTAGGGGAGGATTGTCTCCTGCTTAGTCTAATCAACTGTACGTCGCTCTGGATAAGAGTGTCTGCCAAATGCCATTAATGTGATGTAACATAGCAGCTCAACAATATGCTTTTTGTAAACGAGGTACACTCCTCCAGTCAAAACCGTTTTTGCAATCAAGTGTCTCAAGTAGATTGTTACATTTCTGATAGAAAGATATATTGAAATCATGCATAGGCATGGCCTGAGATTTTACCCGATGAGGGTACACATACCTAAGAAATATATTGTATCTTTACCAAGAGTATATCAAAGGCTATCATGCAATAATTCCAATGAAAGCTAGTTTTTTCACCTTGGTTCACCTTAACAACAGTTTGTAATCAGAGTGGATTATTTGACATTATAAAAAAAACATTTTTTTCCCTTCCTTCTTTGTCGATAAATGTAGCTCATCTAGTTCCCTGTATGATTAACTGCAGACATTTCTATGAAATGTGCACAAATGACATATTTAATGTACGTTTACTCCACTCCCCAAACAGAATAATGAAATGTAACAAGTGAAGTACTGCTTTTGTTTTCTTGGGAGAAAGACTGCTTGATTTGTCCTTGCGTGACTCTGGCCCTGAGAAAGAATTATGTTCTAACAGTGTGTGATGGAGAGGGTCAGTGAAAATGCAGTGGAAATCTTTCCTAATGCTATACCGCCAGGTACACTGGGTCGTCAGTATGGCAGTGTGGGGTGGGTGGTGGGCTTATGGTTAAATATAATTTAACCATAATCAACTTTGACCAGGAGAAGTGGGACACAGTTGGCCAGGTGCAGAGTTGCCATTGTCAATGGTGCCACAAGCTACCATTTATCATTGGTATCATTCTGGCTCTGTCCCATAACACTGTGTTACCTTGGGTGAACATCCTCACTGTCTTGCAGGTGAGTATGCTTTTCAGCTAATGCTTTTTGTTTTGGTGCAGGTGACATATAAGCCACAATTGGATACATTTTGGCTTGAAAACCATACACAACGGTGTGAACTGTGTTAGCTCTTTGATGAGTGCTGGCATGTATAACACCAGTTGTGTCGCTGAAGTGCCTCAGGTTGGTAAAATCCTCCTGTGTCTATCAAAATTGCCCTCCAATAGCAGAGCACCACTTAATAAACTAAAACTACCAAGACCCTTTATTTCAGTTTGTCAGTAATTTGAACTGATTTTCAACATTTTAACATTAACTATTTTATTAATAATTTACAAAAGGCATAGAAGAATGGTTAGCTATCATTAGCTACCATTAGCTATCCTAACAAGCTGCCAATTTTCTTAGCTAGCTGGCCTTATGACTTAGCCAGCTACCATAATTTCAAGCTGCTGTCTGTGTCAACTGGCTGGTCATAAGACCTAGCTAGCTGTGCCAAAAAGCTAGCTAGTTCCCCTCGGAACACAGCTAGTTGCCACTTTGGGCAGGTAGCTGCCAAACAATGCAGTTAGTTAAACTAGCTAGGGTCTAAGTGCTTACTAGCTATGTGTTATTAGGCTCACTAGGTAAGCTAGCTAGATTGTAAGAACAATTTTACCACACAACTAGCGAAACTAGTAGGTCCATACTCTGATGCTGAGTGAACTCCAGGGCTTCACTCCAGTAAAGGCCCATGGATATGGTTCTCACATGAACCTACATTTTGAATTAGCATCTCTGTCCACTGATGACATCTCGTGGAAAGCTCATCATAAGAGCAAGGCCTTGATTTTTCCTGGACCCAGGTGTGACAGTATGCAGGAAAAGAGAACCTACACAACTGTGTGTGCTGGGACCCTATATCTAACTGAACAATCCCACTCATTAGCTGACTTGGTTATGGATCCACATTCCTCATTCAGAGGTATTGGTCACTGTATGTTTCAGTGAGGCAGCAGAGGGTTTACCCCAATCATCATACTCTGTTGAGTCGATTGGTATTGTATTCCAGAAAGGTAACACACCGAAACTTCCACCCCCCTTTGCCGATGTCAGAGACTGTTACTTTCATTGTAAAGGGGGAAAAGTGAGACTGATTAAAAAATTGATACAGCAAATGTCCGAAACAACATGATTGAACAACATTGGCTATTACTAGTTATAATCCAGCTCAAAAGAAAATGAATTAATTAGTAGTTAATTTGATACATTTCATGCTTGAAGCAATAGTAATATTGTATTAGGAGAGTATTTTTCTCTCCAGCACAAAGAAGGACAAAAACATTAGCATTCAGTGCCCATTAAATTTGTTAGATGATAGATACATTCATTATTGTGCATTGACAAAATATCTGATGGATGTAATGGGACACACCCATGGCAAGATGAGTTTCCTGTTTACCTTGCAGGTGACCTAGTTCTAGTAGCAGTGTTTGTGTAATGTTAATAGTCACCTTTACTGAAACACAAACTTTTTCTTGTGTGCTAATTTATAACAAACAAATCATATTTAGCTAGATAATTCAGTAGCAGTGTAGCTGCCATACAGTAGGGACAGTGATTCACCATGTACAGTGCAGTCTGTAAGTACTTGGACATTTTGCTATGTTTGAAACAGTTTTTCCCCCCGGTAAGCCGGTTTTTTTGGCCTATGTCTCTGACTGTTTTTCTTTTTCTTTTTCTTTTTTCTCAGCCTCATAATGGCTTCCTTGTCTTTCATTGGCAACTGTGGTCTCATCAACTCTGGTCCTCATGCTGAGGAATGCCAACTGATAGGCAATCAGTTGGCATCAGCAATTGAATACACCTGACTAATCAGAAACAACCAAGAAGCCATCTGTCAAAATACTTTTGGGCCCCAGAAATTCGGGGACTATATATAAAAGGAATGTAATTCATATGCGGATCACCAAATATAGATCTAAATAAAATTAAAGGTGACAGTTTGCACTTTCATCTCATAATCATTGTTTAATTTCAAATCCAATGCGCAGGAGTACAGGGCCAAAAGGATAGAAATTCTGCCAATGTCCAAATATTGCACTGTAGCACAATATCAGATAACAATATTGAAGCAATTATTAAACCAGTTAAGTAAACCAGTATATAAACTTGCACACACATATGCACTCATACACACACATGCACACACACATACAAATGTGAATTTGAACAAATTTGTCCTTTGACTGTTTATGAAATTCAAGACTTTTATGAAAGTTAGTCCATTATGGGCAAAGTGAGCACTTTGATGGTCAGAATATGTACATATACAGTATAATGCACCCACTCATAAATCTGCAATATTTCATGCCTTAGAGGACCACTAGCCCCTAGTTGCAGTAAAATGCTGAAATGACTTTTAAATGGAGAAATAGCGGTTGTATGCCTGCATTCCAGAGGGACTTGGTGGTAGAAAAGTAATGCATCAGCAAGCTCAGTGTTTTTTGTTATTTCTATTAATGCAGCTAAACAAAGTGCTTTGCCAGTGGAAATGGTTAGATTGTGCCAACCCTGTTTCCTGGTTGTACTGGGGCTATAATCAGACACGACTGCATTGCATTCTGGGATGCAGTAGGGGGCTGATTAACTCTGGAGTTTAGTAGAAAACAAATTCACCCAAAAAAAAATCTATTTACTGCAAGATAGTCACTGATTGATTCATCTAATTCTTTACGTTCTACTTTAGTAAACTACATCACTCTTTCCCCATTTACACAACCGCTGCCCAGATGATGTAAATGAGAAAGTCCCCCTTGTCACTGGCATTCAAGCTTTGGTTATTGTAATGCCATTAAACACTTTATTAATGACGTCTCTTCAGTACAGCTTTTGAGGCATACTATTCATTTTTATACCGATTATGCGTACATTCTCTCAATATGTTCAATTTTACTCATGATTTCCTCATTACCTTTAATGGAGGGTTTAAACATGCAAAATAATGGGATTTGAATTTTAAATCAATACAAAAATATTTCTCACTCTGACGAATAAGGGTTTTCAAGCCATACACCGTAGTGCGAGCCATACACTGTTGCAGCTGATAGAATCTGATGATATTGCATTTGTTACCGTGGAAGTGCTACAAAATTGGAAACTGTCGTGCGGGATTAAGGGCCTGCCAAAGAGAGGAGTCATGGGTTTTGTTCTGTGTTAGATGGACATGACTGGATGCAGGCTATACAGCATGCATCATTGGGCTGAGACAGATCATCTGTTTCTGACAATTCGACGCCACTGCCCATGTCAGGACCCTCAGAGTGTCAGATACAGCGGCACTGTCATTCTGTGCTTGTGTCGGGCTCCGTTTGACGAGCGCACCTAACAACCTTCAGAGTGAACGTTTCAGACAAGGGGTCATTAGGGCCATACCGGATTGTTCAGTTTCAGATAATTTCCCAGAAATGTTTGTTCTTCTCTTACAGAATACACGTCGTTTATCTTGGATTGGGCATCTGTGACTTGTGTTTAAGGATAGGTGACAGCCCCTAGCACACAATATGTGGGCCCCACCCCACCCCCACCCAACCCCATCTCTATCTCTCACCACCTAATCAAGATTGTCAGAAGAGAAGATTAATTACAGGTGCTGAGACAAATGGACGGCAAGATTGGCTGAGATGGTTCATTTCAAACTTCAGATGAATCGAGCACCTGCTTGATTGATAGCGGAGCTCGCGTCCTGCAGGTGAGGGTAAATCCAAATCGCTGAGCAAAGACAGCTCATTTATTTGTTTATTTATTTGAGTTACTACATCCACAGTATGGACAGTGTAAAGAAATGCGAATGTTTTGCCTCTTCTGATTCCATTTGGGAAAGCTGTGGGTTTGTCATTGTTTTCTCTTTTTTTGCACGGTATTCTGGGTAGTTTTCCCGCTAATTAAAAAAAAAATCTTCTGAATCTGGGGGGAAAAACAGTTGAGTTTATGATATTCCAAGAATGATGATGATGATGATGTGTTTGCTGAAGGCAGTGGCTCTTCATACTTGAGCATAGGTTTTGGATTCATTAATATGGGACGTTTATTGATTATAGCCTTTGGATGTTTTTTTAAATGAACCCATACTTTATTTTTTTCCCCATCTCTAAAGCGTCATTACTGCGTTGTTGTATTTGGCCCAGAGGGCCATGGTGATGCATATGAAGCGCATTCCGAGCATTAAAACCCTTAAGCTTCCGCAAGTGTACTTGGGAGATACGTGTATGTGATGAATGTTAGCCAAAATATGCATTCCACAGTGTATTTTATAGTGTATTTCAAGCAGCTATTGACATTCAATGAGTGAAATTCCTCCACTTCCTCACTGGGCCTGTGCCTTTGGTTTGTCGTTGACAATCCATTCATCATATCAGCCTGCCTAACCTTGCATTAAATCAGCAGTGCAACCAGTTTTTTCCTACAGATTCTTTCTGGTGCATACCAGAAAACAGGGCCACTTGGTGCACCAGGGCCACTTTACTTTCTTTCCTTCAAAAGTCATTCTGCCTGACATGATGCTGGTCACCGTTTGTTTCTGAGATATTTTTGTCCCAGGCTGGACGGACCGGCAGAATAACTATGGCATATATATTTTATAGTATTTGTCAGGTGACAACTATTGTATTATAATCAGACTCAATATAGAACAAACACTGACCTCTGGCTTCAGTTTCTGTTAACCTGCTACAAGGACAATGTGCTTGTTTAGAAAAAATAAACACTTGCATTTATTTGTGAGTCAAGGGCAAATTATTTGAAAGATTCAAGTGTCCAGTCTCTTAAATAGAGTGCAAGTTGATCCGTAATTGTTTCCCAAGTATTTTAATGAAGTTCATGACAGCTTGTGAACTCAGCTGTAATTGTTCATTATAATGACAGCATACATTTACAATTACCTTTAATTATTTTAAAGGTACAGTACTGTGGAGATCGTACAGTTATTGAGTTGGGCTTAGAGATGCTTCATGGTAGACCTGGCTATAAGTTTGACATCCCAAATATTTCAGCGCATTATTCCTGACGCTGGCGGCATGGATGGCTCAGTGGGTAGCACTGCCGCCTCACAGCAAGGAGGTCCTGGGTTCGAATCCCCGTCGGCCGGGGCCTCTCTGTGTGAAGTTTGCATGTTCTCCCCGTGTCTGCGTGGGTTTCCTCCGGGTACTCTGGTTTCCTCCCACAGTCCAAAGACATGCAGGTTAGGCTGATTGGAGAGTCAAAATTGCCCATAGGTGTGAGTGTGTGAGTGAATGGTGTGTGTGCCCTGTGATGGACTGGCGACCTGTCCAGGGTGTATTCCTGCCTTTTGCCCAATGTATGCTGGGATAGGCTCCAGCCCCCCTGCGACCCTGTTCAGGATAAGCAGGTTAAGATAATGGATGGATGGATGGATGGATGGATTCCTGACGCTCTCCATCTAGGCCCAATGAGCAGTGGTGAGAGAAGGCTGTGCTACCCATTCTCCTCTCTTTACCAGCAGACCACTGCTTTCAGTGACCAAGTCCAGACCTAAAGTCTATAAAGCCGTAATAAGAGCCTCACTCCGGTGATCACAGGTGGTCTGCGCTTTGCGTAGTGCTGTGCTGATAAACCAGGAGTGGGTTCAGGTTCGGCTGCTCTTTGGCAAGGAGAGCCTCCTAACCCTCCTGTGAGACAGGCTAGCGTGGAGGCGCTACGCTTGAACAAACCCCATCAAAAGCGCATTATCCTGCCGCCTCCATGGCCAGCTGCATAATTGTATCAGGCTCCACCACACGCTGCTCAGACATGATACCAGTAAAGGAAAAATGATAAATTGCTCCCTGTTGATGTAAGTGATGATGATAATTATTAATTTTCCTTTTCCCTGGGAACTACGGTACTACGCTGACTCTCCCTCTTTTTTTTGTTCCCTTGTCTCCTTTGTGGGTTTCTGGAATTCTGCTTTCATTATTTATCCGTGACAGATCCCATGTTGAAGGCTAAACGCTGATGAAAATAAAGAGTGTGCATTTCATTTGTCCTATTTTTGCTCTCTCTCTCTCTCTCTCTCTCTCTCTCTCTCTCTCTCTCTCTCTTCCATTGAGAGGCAGGGGTAGGAGTTTGGTGTGCAACTTCTTTTCACGTTTGGCTTGCAGCTACAGTACTTGGCCTCATTTCCTCTTTTAGTAGCTTTTGTCTTTGGCTTTTGTCTCAGAGGAAGGTGAACACAACGGCATCTTTAGTGAAAAGCTTTAGTAATCCCTCCTGAGACTATGCATGCGCTTTCCCTTAAATGATTCTTCTTGAACATCTTAATTTATTTCTTGTTTTAATTCATGAAATAAGAATGACATTCTCTTCCAAATGAAAGAAAATAAGCCAGAGAAAGGCCACGGTGCTCTGTGGCATGCGTTTTATTTCTCATTTTTATAGACGTTGTTTTGCCTGGGCTTCGGTGACTGATGCTGTTGTGCTTCTTATTAGCTTGCAGAAAGCCTATTCTTAGCCCGGTGGAGTAATGACTCTCTTCTTGTGCTTCAGAAATGCTAAAGCTGTCCGCGCCCTGTCCTCCGAAGGTAGGATGTTTATGGCTGCAGTCAGTTCGTCATCACATTCAATTTCCCTGGCTGTGTTTCACCGGGCGGAGTTTAAATTGGCACTTTGGTGGCTTGGCCAGACCCATCAGACGCCTGTCATCGGAGAGGAGCGGAGAGGGTCTCTGGGGTCCCTTGTCCCACACAAGACTCAGCACACACCTCTGCCTTCACTGTAGTAGTAGTGGTGCATGCAGTTGATGTAATTGTGCAGTGTTGCAACCTCTACATCATAGATTAGACAGTTTGATGAAAAATCTTGTGCAACTGCATTGTACAACAATTGGAACGCTTTTGGTGGGTGGGTTAGAAAAACGAGAGGGTTTGTGCTGTCTCACCTTGTGGAGACTGCAGGAAAATGGTTGTATTTTAGATTTACAAAATGGTAATTGTTAAGTATTGTAACTCGGAGAACATGGAGAACATGGATTTTTTTATAGTCAAAATGGCTTTGTATGTATTGCATTACAAATGATTTAATTCTTCTAATTTAAAATATCCATCTTTTTTGCATTTGAAGATTTATATTTGTTTTTGCTATACACTCGCTTTATGAGCTGTACACCAGCTTGCTAATGCAAATATTGAATCAGCCAATCATGTGGCAGCAACTAAAATCATCCAGACATGGTGCAAAAAATATCCAGTGAGCAGCAGTTCTACTGACAAAAACACCTTGTTAATGAGAGAGGTCATGGGAAAATGGCCAGACTGGTGGAAGCTCACAGGAAGGTGACAGAAAGTCAAATAAGCACACATTACAACAGTGGTATGCAGAAGATCATCTCTGAACACACAACACGTGGATAGGCTACAGCAGCAGGAGACCAATAAGTCTAATAAATACCCAATAAAGTGCTCACTGAGTGTATATTGATATGCAAAGTTTGGATCTTAGCACATTATAAAGGTGAGTGTGTGTGTGTGTGTGTGTGTGTGTGTGTGTGTGTGCGCGCGCATTTGTGGGACATTAGTATATACACTGACTATGTGATACCATACATTTTGTTATTGGTGATAAAAAGGAAAGTGCTCTATGAACTGGATCAGGTGAGTCTGCTGACAAACAATTCCAGTTATTTTTGTAATTAGGGAATGGCAAATGTTCTGTAACGATCACTTAAATTCATAATAAAGGACTTTAGTGTGCAAGAAGCCAAGGTCAGGTGCCAAGGGGGTAGAAAAAAACCTGAAAATATATGTTATCATTCCAAATCCCATTGTGCAAAGAGAAATTGTTTAATTTTTGTTTTTAAAAAAGTGGATTCTTTCAGAACTGACCCAACCCTTGAAATGAGATTCAAAAGTTCATGTTTGCATGCTCATGCTTAATTTGTTTAGCAGTTTTGCTCTTCATACGTTTTTTCCCCCTTTCAGCTGTCTCTATCCATAAATACTGATTTGCCCTGCTGGAGATGAGCCAGGTACATGCAGTCCTGACACACTGATTATGAACTGTGGGCCCAGAGGACGTGTTGAGAACACAGCCACAAATCTGCCACGTAACCCCAAAGTTTATTCCAGACCCACAGAAAATACACCACGTACACTCAGTGAGTACTCTATAAGGTATTTATTAGACTTTTTTTTTTTTTAAGTCTTCTGCTGCTGTAGCCTATCCACTTAGAGGTGTGACGCGTTGTGTGTTCATCAGAGATGCTCTTCTGCATACCACTGTTGTAATGCGTGGTTATTTGCGTCTCCTTCCTTCGACCAGTCTGGCCTCTCTCATTAACAATGCATTTCTGCAGAACTGCTACTCATGAGAAAATGCTGTTGAGCGTGAAAATCCCAGGAGATCAGCAGTTTCTGAGATACTTAAACCACCCTGTCTAGCACCAACAATCATGCCACGGTCAAAGTCACTTAGATCACATTTCTTCCCCATTCTGACATTTGGTCTGAAAAACAGCTGAACCTCTTGACTATGCCTGCATGCTTTTATACACTTAGTTGCCACTACATGACTGGCTGATTAAATATTTGCATTAACAAGCTGGTATACTGGTCTACCTAATAAAGTGATCACTGAGTGTACTCTGATTCATGTGGACTAGCACTATGTCTGTACATATGCTGGACAATATAGTAATGTTGTCAGGTGCACTTAATGTCTGATCATGGTCATTTATGTCCTCGGGCATTTTGAACAAATGTTGTATGAAATACAATATAACCATACTAATATGATTAATAAAAATAAAGAGATGCACAATAGCTTGGCTAGGGATTAAGGTTGAGGAGTTTCATTTGTGAAGGCACCACAGTGAAGTTCATAAAACACATCTGGGGGCGGGGGGATTCTCAGCAGATAAGAATCGATCGCTTTCCATGGTTCTTCTTATTTTACTCTACTCCTCTCTGTGCAGGTTTGGGTATCTCTCCATTGATTATTGCTCTCTTTGTCTGCGCGAGGCTTCCTCTGTGTTGTCAGCTGTGTCAGGATTAAAAGCTATTAGTTCTGCATCATTGCCACTACAAGCATGCTCCCGAGATTGATAGAGCGGCTCTCCTGCAGAGGGAGAAAACGCACCCATTCGCCTGCTTGCCTTGTCTCCCGGGTCTCAGAAGCAGACCTTCAGCATATATTATGTTTAGTATGGAATTCAGCATTCGTTCCTGGAATGTATAGGTTGCTTTTTGCCCATGAACCGATTCTGCTGATTTGCTGCCCAGTTTTAAATTAATCGTGTTTGAGATGAATATGCAGCTCACTCTAAAGGGTTCCGCCATTTAATTTGTATCCAACGGTGTACCCAGTGTACAATTGAGCTTGTCCTTTAATGTAAAGCTGAATCAGTGTCTTTGCTGTGCGGTTATTTTTTTTAACGTTTCAGCAAATTGCAGCAGTATTCCGTGTTTGGAGGTGGGGCATAAAATGATGATTATTTCTTTTGAACGGGTAACAGACCTAGGGGTGAAGTTACATGTGGAGGTCCAGATGTTGTAAGCATTTTCTTCTTTTTAGGTTTGGAAGAGGGGAGTAAAGACGAGAACAGTACTGAATAAAAGTAGGTATAATAAAAATGTGAACTACGCTATCATCCTATGTTTGACTTTCTCACACCTTTAAACACTAGTCTTTCTAGTTTCACAAAACAGTTTCTACGGTTTATTATAACATTGTGTTTTAACATTTATGTTCCAGGCTGTTGTTGGACCTTTTCAGCATTTTCCTTGACAAGAACTACATCGACGAGGTAAGTGGCAGCATGTTACTTAACGGGGAGCCAATTACACATCTGTGTGTTGTTGTTTTCGCCCTGAAGGGATTTGAAGGCATTTGGCATACAGGCTTGACCTGCCTGCTGAAATGAGTACTTCCTGCTGCTGGAGCCAAATTAGGGTGCTGTGCCTTTAAAAGGAGCCACGTTGTCATTCCTTTTGGCATTATTTGAGCAAAAGTCCATGAACTAAAGTCAGATTACCTGCAATGAAAAGGTAACATCCTGCTGAGAGAACATCAGTCTTGAGGTTGTGGATATTTTTCATATAGAGCTGCACTGTATCTATCACCAAGTAGACAGCAGAATCTTCAACAAACTCAACAGATATATTAACATGAGAAGATAAACTACAATGAAAATCTCCACACTCTGTCACAAAGCACTTTGTGAGCCTTTATCTCTGTGTTTTCCTCAGGATGTGTAATTCTAATTCATGGCAATTTCTCAAAGTGTTGAACTCCAGCGAAATTATTTTCCAGTTTTACATTATCGCTTCTGTAGATTAGAAGTCATTCCTTACATCCAGTCTGTAGGTAAGGCCAGGTAATCATTTTAGAACTCCTGTATGTGTTTTTTTTTATCGTGGTGGTATATCTATTTGCCAAAAAGTATATGATGATGCAGCAAAGGAAGTGAGGTTATGTTTTTCCCCCATTTCACCTCTTTTGACCAGTATGCGATAACAGAGGAAATCCTATGTTGAGCAGACATTTAAATTGGTAGAAGCTGATAAGATTTTTTTTTCCTTTTGACATTCAGGAACATTATCTTGGCATTGCTTGGAGTTTCTCAGATGTTGCCGTGAAATTATTGTCATTTAGTTACTGTTGTGTGTGTGTGTGTGTGTGTGTGTGTGTGTGTGTGTGTGTGTTTGTGTGGATGGTATGGGGGCAAGGGGGGGGTGTTAGCAAGCAGGGGGCATTCCTCATTTATATGTCTAGGTTTCCTAAAGACAGTAATATGATTTGTGTGATGTGTTCTGGGGTTTTAGATCAGTGCATTGACATTCAGAATGTTCCATAGGTCAGTGATCATCTGGCTGGCGTGACCTATGGCCACCATTTCTGTTTCTGCTAATTCCAACAGAAGGGCCTACGCGTTAAAAATAGCCGGGCGTCTTCCGAGAATTCATGGAAAGAAATTTCCCTTGTGGGTGTTCCCCTGTGTAGCATGGATCACGCGTCATGCCTGCATGTGTTGGGACTGAATGGTGATTTTGATAAATGCAGTAGGGTTTTTTCCCTCATTGCCACCCGTAATGGCGGCCAGTCTAGCATGTCCCAGGAATGGATTAGGTTCTACGCCACTGCTTTCCTGAGTTCTGCGCTTCAGGTCTGGCTGATTCTGCAGTATTTGTTATTTCTGCGGCACACCTAAGGGACTGACACTGTAAGGAGAACTACCTACACGCAGTCACACGCTGCTTTCTGTCTGTACTGAGTGGAGTGCACTGTAATCCCTGTTAAGGGTATGCCCCGAAACTTCAGATATATTAGTTATTTAGCTGACGCTTTTATCCACAGAGACTAACAGTTGATTAGACTAAGCAGGGGCCAGCCCCTCCTGGAGCAATGTGGGGTTACCTTGCTTAAGGACCCGACAGCTGCAAGCATCTTGGGCCACTCAGCTATAGGCTGCCCCCAGATGAGATTTTCATTATCTCTACTCATGTACAATTCATGTCTTACCTGTGAGCGACTTCAAGCTGGAGAGCAGCCCAGGAAGGTTTTTGGCTCTGTAGGCCTTTGCGTTATTACCAGTTAGTGAGCTGTGGGCAAGAGCACCGGAGCTGAAAGCCAATAGAGACACAGGCCTGGGCACAGCCGCTGCAAACATAGGACTGAATCTGGGTCATTGGGCCCTGCCAAAGCCCTGGGTCTTCAGCTCTGCCTGTGACGGAACTATTTTCTTCCCATTTGAATCAATCAGGCTATCCAACCTGTCAGATACAGTGGATATGGAAAAGCTTTGCTTCTCCTGCTGTCTTCTTAGCCCACAGAGAGCGTATGTCATGTGAGATACATTACAGTTATTTAGTATAAATAACTTAATAAATGTTTTTTTTTGTCCTGCCTCATTCAGTTCACTTGATATAGTGGGTCTATGAACCATTCTGGTGAACACATACGATAATCTTCACCCTAGGTTGTATTGATATATTGTATTTTTTTGGGAGTTATTATGGAAGGTGTAACTACATATATTTTGCAGTCGTAAGCAGAATATCATCAAATGGTAAATGTGGGTTAGATTATGATTATGGATATATAAAACGTTGCTCGACATGTGCGAAAGGCCATACATGATGCGATCCATAAGTATTTGGACAATGACAGTTTTTCTTGCTTTGGCTCTGTGTTCCAGCAAACTGAATTTGAATTGAAACACTGAGTTGGTTCTAGGTGTGTGACATTCACATTTGGAGTCATTGCTGTGTTACATTACATTACATTAATGGCATTTGGCAGACGTACAACAAAGTGCAAAGTGCATACCCATAACCAGGGATGAGTGCGCTGAAAGACCCGAGAGGGAAGTACAATTTCAACTGCTACCTGCACAACAAAGATAAGGACAACAATTAAGGTTTACAGGGAGGTAGGGAGGGACAGGGAGAGGTGTAGCTTGAAGAGGTGCGTTCAGTTTGCGCTTGAAGATGGGAAGAGATTCTACTGTTCCTTCCACTACCGTGGAGCCAGAACAGACAGTAGTCGTGAATGTGAGGTAGAAGTTCGGAGAGGGGGAGGTGCCAAGCAGCCTGTGGAGGCCGAACAAAGAGGTCTGGCAGGGGTGTAGGGTATGATTTTTTGGAGGTAAGCTGGGGCAGACCCCTTATCTGCTTAGAAGGCTAGCACCAATGTTTTGAATTTGATGCGAGCCATGATAGGCAGCCAGTGCATTCTGGATAAGTTGGAGGAGTCTGATGGCAGACGCTGGGAGGCCAGCCAAGAGGGAATTGCAGTAGTCCAGGTGGGCCAATGAGAAATGGGCAGATTCTCCGTATGTTGTATAGTATGATATAGTGTTGTCTCCTCGCATGAAATATGTGCCATTGTGAGAAAATAAGTACTTCCTGGGGTTGGAAAATCTGAATAAATTGAACCGAAACGTGAAGCAAGAATGCACTGGTGACCAATAGCAAACAACCTAGTTAACCAAGGAAGACCACTGCAGAGGATAACCTAAGAATACTTTAAATTGTGAAGAAAATTACCCTTTCAATAAATACCTATGAAACACGGTGGAGGTAGAATTATTAATTGGGCATGTATAGCTGCCATTGGAACGGGCTCATTTGTCTTTAGTGATGATGTGACTGCTGACAGCAGCAGCAGGATGAATTCTGAAGTGTATAGAAACATCTGCTCATGTCCAACCAAATGCCTCAAAACTCAATGGATGGTATTTGAGTTTGATGGATGGTTTTTAAGGACTTGCAGATGCCAGTGACCACAAACATACTGCTAAAGCAAAAACCTGGATGTTTGTGATTGGCCAAGTCAGTTACCCGGCTTGCACCTAATTGAACATGTGCTGATGACCAAAGTGAAGGCAAAAATCCCTTGGAACAAACAGGAACAGAAGATGGCTGCAGTACAGGCCTGGCAGAGCATCACCCAGCCTCTGGTGATATCAATGGGTCACTGACTTTGGGAAGTCATGTAAAGGTACTAAATATGGCCACTCTATTTAAGATTATGTTCATTTGTATAATTACTTTTGACACCGCAAAATGGGAGGGCTATGTATAAATGGGGCTGTAATTCGTATAAAGGTCACCTGATATGGATGTAAATGCACTTATATTAAAGGTGACAGTCTGCACAATAAGCACAAGCGCATATTCATTGTTTCATGTAAGATCCATTGTGCTGGCATACAGAGCTATCCAAATACTGTCACTGTCCAAATACAGCACTGTGTGTGTATGAGTGTGAATGCGTGCCTGTGTGTGTACATGCTTGCATGCGTGTGTGTGTGTGTGTGTGTGTGTGTGTGTGTGTGTGTGTGTGTGTGTGTCGTGAACATGCATAACGCATCACCGCAACCGTATGCATCTCTGAATGTCCACAAGAACTGCACTGGAAAAGTTCACCAGAACATTATAAGTATTGCTGTACTCCTGCATGTCAGGCAGGAGATAGAGGAGGCGATTATCACA
Organism: Conger conger; assembly: GCF_963514075.1. Classification (NCBI taxonomy): domain Eukaryota; kingdom Metazoa; phylum Chordata; class Actinopteri; order Anguilliformes; family Congridae; genus Conger; species Conger conger. The sequence goes on from NC_083765.1 coordinate 56,887,073, forward strand.
CTTAATCAGCTCATTCGCTTCCCCTCTGCACAGCACTGGTCCCACACCCTCTTGGGGTGTTAAAAAAGAGATTACATTTTATACCCTCCACTGGCTGCCTGCCTACCGCTCTGTCCCTGCAGCTAGTTTTAGAGCGCATAACAGTGCAGAGCACACTGGCTGCACCTCACTCCTCTAAAGCGGCTGCCTGTTTTACGTCAGCGGAAACAACGGCTCAAAGGCAGTCCAAGGGCAACAAACTTTGGGTCTCATCTTCAGTCCATTCGGAGGAGGGAAGGTGATCAAATCAAAGCCTGCCTGATTAATGACGGCGGAAAGAAACAAAAGCCTTTATAAATATAGAGCAAGCGTTTCAATACGGAATAAAGTCGTTGTTTTGTTGTTTGTCGGGTCATTTATCTCATGCAAGCCGGCAAAAGTTATTTAATACGCTTCTGTATTTTCTCTGTAATTAATTTTGGAGGCAGAGATGATATGACGTTGTGTACGAAAGGAAACAAGTGCAGTAGTGTGGAGAGAATGACTCAAGTTGTGGCTGGAGTTGGCAGGTGAATAAATTGAATGGAGGTTCATTCGTCAGGCTTTGCTTTGTGTGTGAGCTTCGGCAATGGGCGGAGACGAGGTCTCAGAAGTTATTTTGTCTTGTCTGTATCCTCATAATACATCTTGAATATGGTTTCTTGTGTATTCGTGAGAGGTTGTCACAGAATTTGTGAGCGCCTGCTGAATAGAACTGTGGTGGATGTAGTCTGAAGGGCAAACAAGCTTAAAGCGTGACTTTTCCAAGGTGACCTGGTGTTGTCTTTCTGCCATAGCCTTGCCTCTGCATGACCAGAGGCTCAACGTAGCAAGACCGCGGGAAATGTCAAATCACGCTAACTGTGTCAGCTCTATTAATACTATGTGTCTGAGTTTTTTGTGTCAAGGATGACATGCACTATTTGTGATTATCACTGTGCTGCAGAAAAATGCTGTTTCAGCACTACTGCAGAGGCAGGTGCACAGACAGGGAGACAGTTAGTGCAGAGCGACACACTGTCTTTCAGTGGGTTTGTAAAACCCCACGCTAACCCAGTGACTGAATTTAGCAGGGGCCGAAGGGGGTTTAGCGAGCTTGTCCTTCTGGCGTTGCTGGGAGAACATTAGTATGGTTAATTATTATCCTCCGTACAAGAACAGAGCACAATTATGTTTAAGAATATACTGGGTCCGTTGCCATGGGTCGGATATGGATTGACCTGCCCCATATCCCGCTTACAGCTGGCCAGAAACGGATCAGTACAATTCTTAATATTCTCCGTTCTCAAACGGGGCCGTATTGTACGCTTAGTGGTTACTATAGTTTTACTCGTTTATCTGACTCCATTTAAAATATAATTTAGAAATTTGGGTTTGCAACTTACGTGGACCTCGGGAGTGATTACATTCCACGTGTACCTGCGCCACCATTACTCAATATATGCTCCCGGGATTAGCATTACTGCTGAAATCTCAGTTTGGTGGAGAACTCAGAGGCTGCGGGTCCAGTCAACACAATACATGCAAACCTGCCATGATAGTTGCGAGCCCAGGTCGGCGTAGCATTGTCTGGGCTCCTTAGAGCTAATTTGGCAGGAACCAGCGCCGTAACGCCCATGGGTTCCCTTTGCACAAGATTACAAGAGCCGTGCGTCCCCCGACCCTTTAAGGGACAGAAATTGCTGGCCTCACAGCTTAGAACTATCACAGATGCACCATGCCGCCGATTGGTCGGTCTTTAACCACCATTTCCCCCTGAGTATTCAGTTGTAATTTAGGCTGAAAAGGTACAAGATGAATTAGAGTCATGGAGATCACCCAAGTTACAAACAAAATAGTTTATTCGCAGAGAGGTAGGTTATTAGCTTTAGAATATCACAATCAATTACAAAATACACAAATTAAGAATAGAGATAGAGTAAATAATCATACCTAGCCTGCTTTGACTACACACAAACAAAGAGTATAGAATATGCCATGTATGGGAAGCCGATTACGATCTTCCGTTGCTACACATACATACATACCTACATACCCAAGACATGTTGTGTGGGAAGTCGAATACGAGCTTCCCAGATTGGTCTGTCTCCCTTGCTTTTATGCCAAATCATACGTTTGGAACCAGGCGGCAGTGCCATAAATCAAATCTGGAATTTAGACCCCCACCAGGGTGGGGGTTGTTAAGTAGGGAAAATGAGATGATTACCAAGAGAGGACATGCAGGTTTTCCCTTGAGTTACTGAAACTATAGTTTATTAAATTCCATTTGGTATGAAATGTATCTCATCCGATTCCTTGATTTTATCAGATCACATCCATACCAAACAGATTACCCATATGTTTTATTATGTTGCAGTTATCATGAAACTTCCCTCCTGATTATCCATTTTACATGCAATTCCTGTTACCATTACATGAGACTTAATGCAATAATACAAGGATCACATGGGCAATGTTTTCAAGGGATTACCGGGTCTATTTACTATCTTAATAGCAGTTTTGAATATTTAATCTAGGAGAACAGTCACCAGTGTAATGGCAGCAGTGCCCAAATGAGGGCACTGTGGCATTGTCCGGAGTCTTCCCCCTTGGCAGTGACCAGGTATGGGGTCACAGGGAGGTCACCAATGTTCTGGAGGATTCTTTTCCCATGACCCAACTGCCCTTGGACCACTCATACATCTTTCTCTTATCTTTGCCCGAAACTCCCCAAAGCTAGTTTAAACAACATTGATACCCCAGCTCTCAGGCCCCTCACAAATGGCAGCCCTTCCTGACCTTAACCACTACACTACAGGCGTACATGAATGCTGTAGTTGTGAGTTCTCATGATAACTGCATTATGCTGTAAATCTGTATTTGTGCCTCTCATGGTAATATACCTTTTGGATAAACCTGATTTGGGTGAATGAAAGGAAAGGAGACACAACCCCAGATTGCTTGGTTTCTTCTCCTTATCTCCGAAATCCAGGCCTAAATTCTTGACCCTAAAAGTGAGTCACCCATCTATAATTTACAGCCAGGCCCACCAGGCAGGGGGCTAAACACATGGCTTCTACAGAGACAGCTTTTGCCAAGTTTCCCCTCGGCTCCTGAATGGTTATGCTATCAAAGGTAGACTGTTACAAAAACTAGACCATTACACCAGTCGCACTGAACCAATCAGACTAACACTAAACATTACTATATTCTGACCTGGGATTATCATGAAACATCTTTATACCATCTCCAATATTCCTGTGCTCTAATCTGTCAGGAATGTGAGAAAAGGGGGGCCCCCAGGGCCCAAGAAGGCGCCTCTAAGAATCCTTCTCTAGCTCTCCCCCACAGGCATGTGTGCCAACGGTGGGGGCTAACAATGTATGCTCCAGGAGGGGGAAGTCAGCAAGCTGACCAGCGCATGAGACCAAATGTTACTTATGACTGGCTTACAGGTTAGACCTGCACTTATGTACAGACAACGAGACAGCCAATGCAGACCTCCACATTGTCTGTCTGTATCAGCTTATGAGCTAATTTTTTAAGCTAGGTAGTATTCTGTGTTAAGAATCCCAATTAACACCTTTTAACAAGTTTCTATTAAAGAAAATCATTTTAAAATCCATACCAAACCAAAAGAAGACAAAAACTAAACTTCTATAAAAAGACGTACATGCCGAACAAAGGTTTGAAATGCCAAACAATATGAGCATCACCACACGTATAAAAAGCAAAATAACAAACTAAGCAAAACATCACAATTAAACACAGAATTAAAAGCAGCAAACAAGTACAAAGACTATACAATGAACTATACAGTAAGGCTTTTGTACAAAACCAAATCAAAGTGAGAGCCATTATCTTCAAATGTAGAAAGCATAATTAAATGTTGTCAACAGCGATTTCATTCATAACAGTGTTAGTCGAGGAGATGACTGGGGAACAGATGACATGGCGATTTAGCGTTCTGAGTGTCAACCATAGTGGAAATATAAGTGAAAATGATGTTTGGTCTTTGGCATGAGACTCAGCTCAAAGCAAATGTTTTACGTTTTTAAATCTGTGAATATTTTCACCACATCAGTTTCACTGCTGAACTGGTAATGTTGTGTAACGTAAATGAGATTCTGTCGGGAGAGTGGTGTACTGTGGGATAGCTGTGGCCCTCCCACGGAGGTAGCCATCGCTCATCAAGCTGTACAGCAGAGGGTTTACTCAGCTTTTTCCTTTGAGATCCCTTTTTAAAATGAAGCTTTAAGCGATGCTGTGTTCTAGGGAAAAAATCTACAGCAATTGAGGTATTATTTTGAATCAGTTTCATTTAATCATTTCATTTAAGTTGTGATTACGGCCTTTGAATACATCATTGTTTAATTTGTCTTCTGGATCTGAATTTGAGACTAATTGTGACTGATTAAATGTTAAATGATGACAGCACACAAGAGGAATTCTCTTCCTGTCTTAATGCCACATTAACTTAAGTTTCTTACTCAAAAATGTAAACGGGAGATCTGAAATTTGAGTTTGTCTCGATTTTGAAGCACCCTATCTTTGGCATTGAAGCAGGGGAAACCTGAAATGTGGAATCTGTCACAATTTTCTATCTACCATCAGGTTATACTGCTCAGAAAAAAGTTATTCATGAATGCTAAATCATGCCACTTGGCAATTGTTTTCCAATATTTTATGGCTTACTACAACAGAGCACTTGGTACATTACTTTCAACCTTCAAAGACTAGTAAGAAGGTACATGAAGGGCACGCAGAAGAGTAATCAGATAACAGTCCAAAGTCCAAAGCCAGGCAGAGATCATAAAATAGGAAATCCAAAACAGAACCAAAAACAGAACAGATACCACACAGGTGAAGGAACAGGGAGGCTAGGACCCGGGACAGGAAATAAACAGGGTCAGAATCTGGTGCAGGATAAGACAAACTAGCAACAAGAACAGAAAAAGACAGGCTTAAATACAAAACTAACAAGCTAACAACAAGTAACAGGTGAAAGAAATGACAAGAAAGGAAATATATATAAGGAGTGGAGAGCAGAGACACAGGTGAAAAGAATGAACAGGCGGAACAGAATGGACTACGGAAAGAGAACAGGGACATAAGACACAAAATGCAAAGGGAATAGAAAAAATGTTAGTGGGGAGGAAGCAAGGAGTGAATACACAGAAAGGGAGCAAGGAGTGAATACACTGAAAACACAGCGGGAAAAGGGCCCGGACGTGGCAAGGAGATATTTTGGTGAAGAACAGCCTCAAGGAGAATGATTTAGAGAATAGATAATTTATTGAAAAATTATACCATTGACTTTTTGGGTACCACCCATCACATATTCAATATCTCTAGAACAACAAATCCAATGAGGCTAATGTTTTGAATGTTCTTTAGTGAATATATAAAGAACATTTTCACATTTGAGTGAAATTGGAGTGGTCAACTCCCACACATGATTTCTCATGGAATGACCCTATTGTAGGACTGTGATATATTTGTGATGTAACTTTCTACTCTAACGAAAATCTTTTATTGATGATCTTCAATTAATGTTATATTAAGATTATATAATGCTCTTTTTTCCATTGTGATATTTTATATAATTACTATTTTATGCAAATGAGTGCTGGGAGTGCTGTAGATTTGTCTTGTGTTTTGTCTTAAGGAATTTGTGTATGATAAATGTAAGTCGTTCTCATTTGTTCAATGCCTTACGAATTGCCCCTATTTCTGCTTTAAATTTGTACGAACGGTTATTTCATTTGTAGGTTGTGAATTTAAGACTACTTGGGGTGGTCAGCTTTGTTGTGACATTAGACTTTCAGCAGTATGTGAAACTGTTGACAGCGTTGGCTACAAATTACAATAATAAAACTGAGGCCTCTGGGGTTGCAGGCTGATCTCCGAGCTGAATGTTGCATTATGAAATATGAAGCAGTCTAGTGTCTGCTCTATTAGGTCTGTATATTGAAAAATTGCTGTCAAACCAGTTAAATGATTTAACGTTTTGTATAACTTTCATTATAGGAGCAAACCTAAAACAACAAATCGAAAAAGTGCACAAGAAAGTACATCAATAGCAAGTGAACTTCACCTTAATATGCCTGAAATCTAGCTTGGTCTATGTTCTCCATTATTCCAGCACTGAAACATTGGAGCATACTAAAATAAGTCATCCAATATCTTTTTATTTTTCCTCTTTGTAGAGGTCTAGCATTAACCCGTGTGTTATTGAGTCAGTCCCTGGGAATTTCACCCATTTTGAAATTTCACGATATTGAAATGACATTGTACTGCAGAAACATAAAAACGATTTTGGAAATGTGTTACTATTACCAGCATTCTTCTGCATGGATGAGCCCTGCTGAAGTACTCCTGAGAGTGCATTTCATTTATTCTGACTATTCTGATCTTGGAGATTTTCCCTCTTTCATTACTGTCACCTTAATATTTGAGCCCAAGGGTAGCCTATATTGCTGTGTCCCTATTCTGGCTCCTTTTGAACTATCAGCGTTGTCAGTGACACTCAGTGAGCACTTTATTAGGTATTTATTAGACTTATTTTTTAGTCTTCTGCTGCTGTAGCCTGAGGTTTGATGCATTGTGTGTTCAGAGATGCTCTTCTGCATATCATAATGCATGGTTATTTGCGTTACTGTCACCTTCCTGTCATCTTCGAACAGTCTGGCCCTTGTTCTGATCTCTCTCATTAACAACACATTTCTGCCCGCAGAACTGCTGCTCACCGGATGCTTTTTGATTCCATAGAGGAACCCTAGTAGTTATTTATGGAACCCTCTATCATAGATCATAGGTGTGAAGTGTGAAGGCCCAACAAAGAACCATTTCACTAGATAAGCTTCTTCTACTGAATTACAGTGTTCCTATCAGAACCTCTTTTTCGTAGACCATGCTTCTGCAGAGCTGTAGCTTGTCTTTTCCGGCTGCCGTACGCTGTGCTTTGCAGCATGTTCATCCTCGTGAAACGAGGACACAGACGCTCTGCGATGACTGCGGCCCAAGCTGGAGTTTCACGTCCAGTTATAGCCGCAGTGTACGAGTGTCACAGGGCACTGTGAGTCAGAATGGAACCGCCGCCGCTGAGGCCGATAAAACCTCACCAACCATCGCGCCGCAAAAAGCCGCAGTCAGCGTTTCCTTTTGTCCCTCTTTAACCTCCAGCGATTGGGTAAGAAGGGCGTGAAGAAGGCTTGTTTGCCGAATGAGTAAACATTCATTTACCCTGGCAATCAAACGTGCTGTTAATCAAACTAATTATCTGCTGTATTATCTCCTAGCCATAAGCGTGTCGCCTCTACTGTAATCATATGAGCTCCGATTGCCATCTGGATAGGCTCTGTACATGCGTGTCTCATCCCTGCACACCAGAGAGAGAGAGAGAGAGAGAGAGAGAGAGAGAGAGGGAGAGAGAGAGAGAGAGAGAGAGAGAGAGAGAGAGAGAGAGAGAGAGAGAGAGAGAGAGAGAGAGAAATGTCTCAGCTACTCTGGAAAATCAGGAGCACTGGTGGACAAAAGTTTTACTGGGAAAAACTGCATTAAATTTGGATAACTGCAAATTAACTTTTTTTGTGATTTAAATGCAAATGCCTGAATTAAGTGTTAATAGGAATTGTAATGACATTTGTGGGTGTCCATTGGTGTAAGTGAAGTCTGTAAGTATCTAAGTTGCAGTCTTCTTTCTCCTGTCATTTCCTCAGGGATGGACAGCAGGACACCAGAGTTCATTGGAGCAGGCGGACAGCTTCCTGGAATAGGAATTCCTGAATACAATACCACCATTTTTAACAACAGACCATTTAATTCGTTTAAGCACCAAGCCAATCAACATGGAGACTAAGAACGCCATTTAAGAAAGACTATACTGCCCTCTTACATGCCCTCGCACATTAATGGAGGACGCAAAGGAGGAAGAGGAGCCAATGAAAGAAGAACTGGACCTCCTAAATTGGGGTGGAAAGGAGGGGAAGGGAATGTCATCCTAGATCTGATATAAACGCCATTTAAACCCTACTCTTTCCGCTTGCTTTTTATTGCCTGGTATGAGAGTGAGTGAACAGCAGCACTGCGCCTTCGGTTTTATCATAATAGGAAAGGCGGCGTAACATTACAGCCAGAAAACGACGCATGAGCCGTAAAGCGCTATCGCTGCACGTGCCTCCGAGAAATAAATGAATCCCGAAATATTTAATCATGTAAAGAAAAATTAATTCCATGCTTGAATCTTCATCTGAAGTGTGTGATCATTCTTATTAGCGCATCAGAGACTCATTTAATCACGTGACGCCCTCCGAACCGAAACGAGTTTCAATTCCATTAAATTCATCACTTCCTCGCCCAGGTACATTAGAGTGCTTTTATCCCCCCCCCGCTTTGTAAATTGTTATGAGGGAGAGGCCACGCAGAGCTGCCCCGGACTCAGTGTGAGAATATGTTGCATAAAGTTGATTTTGTGCTGCTGTTTTGCAGTAGTGATAAAGCTTCCTCTGCGGGGCTCCCATCTGTCTGTTCAGGAATAGCAGACAGTGGATTTCCAACCAAAAGTGCTGACGAAACATGTACACATCACTGAACAGCTTGCTGACATTTGAATAGTTTCTTCTCCCAATTTGCAGTATTATAATCATGAAAATAAATAAAATGTAAAAATAAAATATATCAAAAGCAGAATTGTATCATTGATCTGGACCGCCAAGTATGTTGTACATGATGGTAAATGGTAAATGGTTGGAATTTATATAGCGCCTTTATCCAAAGCGCTGTACAATTGATGCTTCTCATTCACCCATTCATACACACACTCACACACCAACGGCGATTGGCTGCCATGCAAGGCACCGACCAGCTCGTCAGGAGCATTTAGGGGTTAGGTGTCTTGCTCAGGGACACTTCGACACAGCCCGGGCGGGTGATGGAACCGACAACCCTCCGACTGCCAGACGACTGCTCTTACTGCCTGAGCCATGTCGCCCCATGTCGATGATACATCGGACGGGCACGTCCAATGAGAAATATTGTTTACTTAAGCATGCTTTAAGAGTAATTTTATTCACTTCAATTTGGCCTACACTTCAAGTATCCTCAAGTATACTTGAGTATACTTTAGGTGTAATTAAGCATACGATGTTTTTACCTTGGTTATATTATTATGTATTTTATTAATTATATTTCACTAATCAAAGCTTTTTTTCCACATTTGGGTGAGTCAACTTAAATGCGCGTATTTCGAGTTTTCTACTTTTAAGGGGCACTTTTTCGAATGAGAGCATCTCAAAATGAACTAAGCCTAACGCAGTTTCAGTTAAAATTCTATTGGTGGATCTGTGTTGACCTCATTATTTTTATTTATTCATTTATTTTCAGTGGGACATTTTATCACGCTTATGTCACAAATGGGGGAAGTAGTAAATGAATTGCACTGGCATTGCGTAATTATTGGAGATCACTATAACTATTATGGACAAGGTGGGATATCTGTTCCGTTCAGGTTTGACAGTTCAATGATCTTAGTACTTTTGTAAATTGGTATTATAGGCTACTAATGTAGGTATGATTGCCGGCCCTTTATACACAATACGAAATTAATTTGATGAACACGTTACAAGGTTTCTAAACTCCTTGAGAACATTTGGCATTTGTTGGAAATATACAGCATTGCGATTTATATAAATCTAAATTGTAATTATTTTATGTAGTATTTATATATTATAAATGAATACATGTTTAGGATATACTCACAATTGCAGGTCACGATCTGAAAAGATGAAGTAACCTGCCCTCTCGGACACACTTTCCCCATTTTCGAGAAAACGATAAAGGGGCAACGGTGAGAGTAGCAGAAATCAATTACAATTATTCTTCGTTGACAAAGTAATTAAGGCTGGAGTGGCCAGTTAATTAACTGCGGAAAGGCTTATCAGTGCCGCGCTCAGATTTATGGCCAATTCTGCTGGTGCGTTCATTTCAAGTGATTATCAAACATTATCAGGGAACCGCAATACGGTTCTGTATATGGTCTTAATATTAAGCAGATGTGCTCTCCTGGCGCTGAAGGCAAATCTCCCCTAATGCATACACGTTTATATGGCTTTAGTGGACCGTCTGAACAGGCATTTTTAAACAATCACTACGTAAACTGATATAGCCATATCCTACAAATGTCTTAACAAAAAATACACAACATTTTTAAGGGAGGCATAACGAAAAGGCCAGGTTGCTGTCCGATATCTTATCCCTTTTGAAGGTACGGCGATGGTTAAATGGACCCGGCTGGCGATGCTGCGTGCGGTATGTCTTCAGTGTCAGCACTAGCTAACTATTGCTAAAGATAGAAAGTCACGCCTTTTTTGGCTTGCGTCAAAGGTTAACATATAGGCAGCTTCTACTGATCTCACTCCTCCTTTACGAAAAGAAAACTGGATCAATCCACGCCACACCTGACACAGAGCAAAGCACGTATAATAAAGTCCTTTGCTTGCATTTGGATAACCATTGTGCACAGGATCACGAAATATATTGTTGCAAATAATGTATATAGAGATTGACATGCTCCCTTCTCCATGTAGCTACGTTTGAAAAATGTCTGTGCGGAAAAAAAACAAAAAATAATTGTTACACTGTAGTTGCAAATATGCACCATAACTGTCCAAAAGCCTTAGAATATGGCCTATGCATATACTTTATATATTATAAATATATATATTTTTAAATAATAGTTAACACATGCGATAATATTTAAAACGACACAGAAACACTGAAAAGTAGCATATTGCAAATTATATAGGCTACAAACATATATTCTGCATATAAGCTTGCCTTAAAAATAAGTGAATATTTGGATATTTGGAGGAAGGGTAATCACATCAGAAAACAACGGTCTTAATAATGTGAATAACAATAAGGAAAGAAGCTATCAAATAATATACGAATCTGTTAGAATTGCTTCGCACTCGTAGAACTTTCTTCCTCTGACATCAAAAGTCGCAATGGTTGTAAGATTGAACCATGCATATTAATGTACTTGCGCATGATATCCAACGGGCGGCGAACATCTATATATTTCCCCCAGAGACCAGTTTTTAATCAGCTCCAAATGAGTCAGTCCAAACACGCAGGCTCAACCACAATGAGTGACAGCAAACCGGAGCTTGAGCTTGTTGTCCCTTTAAAAATCTGAATCCAGGGCTAATAATTTATCAAACTCTTATTATCAAGAAAATGTCAGGCGAAGGGCACCTTGCTATGCATTGACGCAAACCCCATCTTTCCCACAGAGGTATAGAAAGCATTGCTCTTACCGCAGCTAAATTCATTCCGTCTGCAGTCTTTACTGCTGCGTTCCGGCTTCCACTCATCTGTGCTGCAATAGGCATGGTAAGTACTTTGTCAACTTACATTTTCTGCAGTTTTTTTTTATGTGTTCTGCCGGAATGCCAAATAAAGAAACTTGATATTCGAGTATTTTCGCCATATACTGAAATACCTTTTGGAACACGCATTTTTTTTTTTCTCCTGATGAATATTGAGCGTTGTCCATGGTCCTGAAACTCTCTCGCGCTACTGCTGCTGTCTTTTCCATCTTTCATTTAGACACGCATGTGTTTTTTCCCGTCTGGAAACTTTGTAAAACTGCACATCCGAAACTTAATATGTCGATTGTTATTATTTTACGTTTATTCTGCAATTCACGCGAGTGCTTCAAACGGAATATATTTTATTTTTATTTTGTTTATCCGGGAGCAACCTACGCAGAGAATTCTTCCAGTCTTTTTTCTATTCAGTTTATTTTTATAACGAATAGTGTTAATGTTAATAATATGTATTTTCCATTTATTTATTGTATTACCTGAAACGAATTACGTTATGCTTACATGTTTAACATATTTTAGATTTCCCCCCCTCCCTAACCCGGAAAAATAATGTGTTTTGCTTGGATATGCTCAGCCCTGCAGAGTCTGCAAGACTGCTTGTCGGTGAACGCAGGGCTACAGCGGGCTCAGCAGCTTGTCTATTGCCCATAAACTCAGTGGAAGTGCTGTGCTGAATGACAGGGGGGAAATGGGGCGTAAAATTAAAGAATCTTTTTGTAATGTGAGAGCTAGAACCCGACATCGTGAGCTGAAAGGCAAAGAAGCGGGGCATATATGCAAGAGAGGTCTTTTCAAATGTGAGGAAACCAATTTCATAAATGTACATTTATGTTTAAGGGCTTCTTGCTTCCTCTGTTGTGTGTTTATGGTTATACATTAACGGTGGCTGATTACTTCACATTTAATTCTGCCTTTTCTGTTGTTATAGTGTAAGCATAGTGTGAGTATGTTGTTGAATAAAATAGATTGCACTGTGCACATCGATGAATAGCAAAGTCGTCATTGTAGTGTGTATACTTATTTTGTCATTTAGATGTCTGTCTGTGGTAATGAGGCTAATCGTTAGATCTGATTTTATAGGATTTTTCCGAGCAGAAGGATATGGCCAAGCAGCCAGTCAACAATCCAGCCGGTTTTAACCCGTCACCTCTGCACGAAGGAACCGTTGGAGTTACAGCAAACAATCCGGAGAATGTCCAACACCTACCTTCTGACAAGCAGCCTGCACCGCAACCGATTCCAGACAACGAGAGGAAAACTTTTTGTCCTGTGGAAAATAAGCAGGGGGAGGCAGAGGTCAGCAAAGCGTATGGGACGTTTAAAAACGCGGCCCCAGTGCCGGTTCCCATTAACTCTGCCCTCCGCAAGGATTCCGCCGGAAGTGCGCTGCCTCGAACGGATGGTTCTACAACTGTTCATGGCACATTAATGTCTTCTCACTGCACAGACGGGTTGTCTAATCAAAGTGCCACAAGGAGCGCAGTGGAACAAAACAACGCCACGGGCAACTGGACTTCCGTGAGCCAGACCACAGTTATACTCGGAACAGATGGTAACACTTCTGTCTTGCCTGGCACAGCGATCGAGGTAAGTGGTTTAAAATGGGTTCCAATGAATGTTTAAATACATGATGGGCTGCCGTCTTATAGACTCTTGAATAAAGGGATATGGTGGCGAGGCGGGAGGTGTTTTAATTACGCTACTTTTTTCTAAGGTGTTATAACACAGTATTTAACTTTCTCTCTGAAAATGACTGCACAGGTATCCGCATTATTGCAATTAGGTCCACCCAACATGATCAGTTATGGAACCGACAAGACGAGAATGTAGTTGCTGCCAATATTACCATTGTTGTGACGCAAGCTATTTAAATCATTTAAACAAAGGAAATTGCAATAAGTTCTGGGGCCGCGAGCGATTTAGAATGCAGTGAAATTAAGCGGTTGCTGCTTACAGTCTCTTTAAATGTTTTTTTGTTTAATCAAATTATTCCCACGCTGCAGGCGAACAGCTGAACAGGCAATTATAAAAAAGTGTATTTTTTTCTCTTGAACAATTAACAAGTATTGTAAACCAAATTAATTATGCCCATAACGTTTCCTTATTTGCTTAAGTATTTGTTCAAGAAAAGCCAAACGCTGTTTGAAGATATATCGTGGCAGGGCATATCACGAAAACAGTCGTAATGTTTATTGTAATGTACAATACATGTCGTTTATGTACATGTAACGAATACATATATTTCAGATGCTAGTATACCTTTCCAGAGAGTATGTTATACGCAATACTGTTCAGTCTTCCATCCAAGTACTGTAGCCCATCTGCTCTCTAGGGACTGGTTACTGCTACTTGAGGCACTGCGGAATAATGTATTACATAAGGATGCGGATTATGGCTATTGTTCAAAACCCCCCCGGGACACATCTCGCTAAATTAATAGATTTTTCGGGTTAGCTTTTTTTTTCCATTGGTAGACATGGCGCAATGTCTTTGGTGGCACAGGAGATTTAACACGAAAAATCCACTTCCTAGCCCATAACCTTGCAAACAAGTACCCGGGCCTGTAGTGGTGGCATGCTGATCGTATAACGAAAACAGGCACTTTTAACATGTTATTAATTTCAAGACTTACAATTAGGCTACTTGCTTGTCATTTTGATCTATTGTAGACGCAAAAAATTGGCAAGTACCAAGGATTTATAGGTAAGGCAGAAGACATTTTATGTTTAAATAAATGTTTTCTTTAGGATGACGATGACGGCCAAGGAGATGAGAACAAAGCTAGGGGGAATTGGTCAAATAAAATGGATTTCATTCTCTCCATGGTTGGGTATGCTGTCGGTTTGGGTAATGTGTGGAGATTTCCATACCTCGCCTTCCAAAATGGAGGAGGTAAGAAAAAAGACTGCTGTGCTAAACCCATGTATGACCACAAATTTAAAATCATTAGAGTGCGTTGGTAACTACGAAGATAACTATAATATAGATTTTTTACGACCAAGTATTCATTCATACAAAGCCCCCCGGCCGTGATATTAAAGAGACCCAAAGATCCAAATCTTCATTATGCCTGTCATTGATATACGTGTTATTGGTTTGACGATACTTATTTAAATGATTTAAAAGTTCAAAGAATTGTCTCATTCGTGCTCGCGTGCAGGTTTTAATCTTTGACTTGTACTGCAAATAATGTTCTTGATTAGCAGTCTCCATTTTACAAAGTGGATATATGCTATATCCCAAAGCGATGGTGTGCCACAAATACTACTAGTGTTTTGCTGTAGGTGCTTTCACTGTACAATTACTTCTACTAGTAATTAATAACAACAAGAAGCACAATTAATAACAACAACCATACTACTACTATTACTACTACTACTACTACTACTACTACTAATAATAATAATAATAACAATAATAATTGTTCTTATTATGGGTATTATAGTAATTACTACCACTACTATCCATACTACTACTAATTCTAATACAACTACTAAACATTTTATGAATCATTATTATTAGTATTTATATATGTATGTGTAATTGTGCAATGTATATAATTATTTTATGGAAACGATTTAAACTGTATTGCTGATTGTACAGTAGTTGAGCATTTCTGCCCATCCTCTCCCCCGTGTAATTCTTCTTAAACGTTAGATGAGTGAATATTGAGTGAATATATTGAGTGAATATCTATTACGCAATATGTAAATAATATGTAAGATTTGTTAATACATCTATATTGTCATATTTTTACATTAGGTAGTATCAGACCATGCTTTAACATTACATTCTTTGTATAGGTGCTTTTTTGATACCATACCTGATAATGTTGTGCCTCGCTGGAATTCCTATATTTTTACTGGAAGTTTCTCTGGGCCAGTTCGCCAGCCAGGGCCCAGTATCTGTATGGAAAGCTATCCCGGCCTTGCAAGGTAAATGACGTTTATTCAGTCGCTATATAGTTATATTTATATATTATGCAGTAGTGTCAGGATATGAAAAATATTTCAAACCGATACATTTGGAATTCCTGTGAAAATTGAGGAAATCCAAATCAAACTAAAATATTTTACAATATGTGTACAAAAGCTATAGTTCTTTCACATTGCGAAATCTACAAATGTGCTGATTATAACCAACTTCTTTCCTACATAAGAATAATTTATATATTTCGTCTCATTTATTTATTTTAGGTTGCGGGATTGCCATGTTGATTATATCTGTCTTAATAGCCATATACTATAATATTATTATGTGCTGGACATTGTACTACCTGTTCGCTTCGTTGAAGGGCTCACTCCCATGGGCTAACTGTAAGAATACGTGGAACACCCTGGACTGTAAGGACAAAGATATGCTTCTTTTAGGTAAGACAATTAAAAATGCCTAGCGCCAGTGGACAACTTTACAGTAGCCTATTCATGCGCAATGCGCCGGCCAGCTCTGTGGCGAAAGGAGACTCAATGGTTAATCAATTATAGCATTCATCTGTTGTATTGGATACATGGAAAACAATTTAGCACAGTCGTAGTAAATTATTTCGACATTTACTATATTTAACATATGAGAGATACAGATATATGGAATTTAACCTCAGAAGTATGGTTCGACATTGAAGCATTCGGAACCTGAATTTCCACGTCGAATAACAGTTTGCTGCTGTTTTTTGTTTTTGGGTGTACATATGTATAATGCGTTGCGTTATTAACAATTAATCATTATATCTTTTCATTTAAAAACAGGTTTAAAACAAGTTTTTATTGTATCTTACAATAGGTAAATCTAAAATACCTAGATATCTTTTTGCTGAAAAAACGTTGGAATGATAATGCCTTCTTGGAATATTTTTTTCCTTTATTTTTTTCTAACGCAGGCTGCTGTGTCCCTAAAAATGCTTGCTTGACACATTTACTGTATACAGCTGCTGAGCTTCACAATAAGCTTATGTGTAGAAGTGCCATCTTGTGGCCTTGCAGAAAAGTACAGTGGTTAGTTCAGTCCACATCATCATGCTATGATAACACGATTGTAGTTTCTTTCACTGCCTTTATGATATACAGATGCAATATGAAACAAATGTGAGATAATGATCATTATCACAAGTGTATATACGGCAGTCGTATGTCTGCAGCCACTGTGTAGCCTACTCATCTGATGAAATGTCGGTTCAGCTCAGTTTTCTCTGCAGAGTGGAAAGTATGATACAAAGAATGTTTCGACCATGCAACAGGCCATACTAAGTTTGACATTCCAAATTAGGATGTAGAAATTGGGTGTGGAAAAACACATTTGCTATACAAGTTCGTGACATCACAAGTTCCTGAAATTGAATTCTCATTGATACACGTTTCCCCCTCTTGTGACAGACTCTTGTATACTACGGGACAGGAATATAACTTCAGTTAAGAACACAACCTTCTGTTTGACGGCAAATGCGGTTGGGAATCTAAGCAAACTGGCCAATCTTACATCGGAAAACAAAACCTATGTCAGCCCCAGTGAAGAGTATTTCAAGTAAGTGGATGCAGATTAGTGTTTTTGTTTCGGTGAATACTGTGGGCATCATTCTATGTCCAGTCTGCAGTGCTGTCTGAAATACATTTTATTGGCAGGTACAATGTGCTGCACATTTCTAAAGGGATCGAGTACCCGGGCGACATCCGCTGGCCTTTGGCCCTCTGTCTTTTTTTGGCCTGGGTAATTGTCTATGCATCTCTGGCAAAAGGAATCAAGTCATCGGGAAAGGTAAGGCAGGCATTCAATCCTAATAATACGACATTATGTCATCGTCGCTGTTAACTCTGCTCGAGCGCTCGTCATCAAGACTTCATATGGCCACTAGAGAGCCCCAGTGAAACCGGTTTTCTGGAATTATCAGAATTCCTGTCAAAGGTTTCCCTCTACTGGATTCTTAATGAAACTGCAGTTTGTGGGGAGCATTCGCATGCTCGTGCCGCTAATCAACAAATACAGCCAGTGAGCAGTGTTGAGGAGTAGTTTAGCCACATGTTCAGCTACATGCTTAATGACAGTTTGCTGATACAGTTTACAGTTCAACTACATTCAGATGTGTAGTGGTTGTAGTGGTTAATTTTTATTTGTCTTTTTGACTTATAGTTAACTACATGTTTTAGTAATTGTAGTTTCATGTGCTACATTTCTCTTTAGGGTACTTTCCATGTGAAATAATTGGTAGTTTGTACAATTATACTTACATTACATTACATGACATTATATTACAGGCAGACATTCTTATCCAGAGTGATGTACAGCAAAGTGCATGACCATAACTAGGGACAAGTGTGCTGAAAACGATAGAAGGCAGTATAGTTCCAAGTACTAGAAGTGACCACATAGGACCCTGTTGAATAATCTGATAAGAACAAACAAAATCTGTCTTGGCAAATTTACAGTAACACACTTGCGCTGCCAGTGCCAAACTATCTCCCTGTCTTTGCTCTTTTCCTAGGTGGTGTACTTCACAGCCACTTTCCCCTACGTAGTGCTGATCATTCTCCTGATCAGGGGAGTCACCCTGCCTGGGGCTGGTTCTGGAATACTCTACTTTATAACACCAAAGTGGGAGAAACTCAATGATGCAAAGGTAACTCATAATTACCATACACAGCATATTTCTCTCTGCGGGGGAACATGGGTAACACTTAATTTTACAGCCTGCTAATTACCTAGTACTGGAGCCGCTTGTATAATTATTAGGTAACAGTGGTAAGTACTATGAAGCAAAGTCAGTAAATACCATATGTAAATACTATGTAAATACATTTTACTGTCCATTTCATAGTACTTACATCTGAAATCTAATAAGTACCTGGTATTTACCCCGTAAGTACTAGGTAATTAACAGACTGTAAAATAAAGCATTACTGAACATAGTACCAGGCATGACATTGCTAAAATTGTAAAACATGAGATGGCATCCAAAACTGTAGAACTGGACTGGGGTGGTGGGGGAGCCCAATGAACCTCCTCTAAAGCGTATTGATGTAGTACTGCACATATACACTCAGTGAGCACTTTATTAGGTATTTATTAGACTTATTTTTTATACATATTAAGCCTCCTGCTGCTGTAGCCTATTGACTTAGAGGTTTGATGCGTTGTGTGTTCAGAGATGCTCTTCTGCATACTATGGTTGTAATGTGTGGTTATTTGCGTTACTGCCACCTTCCTGTCAGCTTCAACCAATCTGGCCCTTCTCCTCTGACATCAGTCAGGTTATCTGGTTTTCTCTCATTTACAACATGTTTCTGCCCGCAGAACCACTGCTAACTGGATGTTTTTTTCTCTTCGCACCATTCTCTGCAAACTCTAGAGATGGTTGTGCATGAAAATCCCAGGAGATCAGCAGTTTCTGAGATACTCAAACCACCCTGTCTTGCACCAACAATCAGATCAAAGTCACTTAGATCACATTTCTTCTTTTGATCACATTTGTTCTGAACAACAGCTGAACCTATCCACCACATCTATATGTTTTTTGTGCATTTAGTTGCTGTCACATAATTGGCTGATTAAATATTTCCATTAACAAGTTGGTGTACAGTTCTCCCTAATAAATAGCTCAGTGAGTGTACTATATCATATTCAACTGCACACCTATGTACTGTATATTAAGTGACACACAGTTCTGATTTTACATTGTCAACATGGCTTATTTTGAAAGCACTATGGTACTGTCATAAAAAATTAAGCTAAATTTGTGATGAAGCACAGTTATTTATCGTAACTAAAAGACACTCTCTGTTTCTGCATGGTCCTCCTGTTTAATAATACATTTTGTCTTCTGTTTTGTCACCACCCCATTTTGTTGCAAAGCTAAGCATCATGCAGGCTCTCAATGCTGTGGCGCCCCCTGCTGTCTCCCTCTGTAACCTCCAAACTTGTGTTTTGTTGCTAGGTGTGGAAGGATGCTGCTACTCAAATTTTCTTCTCCCTGTCTGCAGCCTGGGGTGGACTCATCACTCTGTCTTCCTACAACAAGTTTCACAATAACTGTTACAGGTAAGGGAGTGGCGTCAGCTTTTACGTAGATGGGTCAAAATATATTAGGCTGTCCAATGGGTATGCTTTTTCTGCCGAATGGACAGATATACATGCAGGGAAGCATTGCTTGTTCAATATTTACAGACTCCTCTACCATAGAATTATTATAATAATGAATGCACATAAATACCCATACAGCCATATCCATTGAATACGGATTTATGTCAGGGATCGCAAACTCAAATTCTGGAGTGATTCTGATAGTTAAATGCTTAAAGGTATACACCAACATTTTGGGAAATATACCTTTTTTCCGACTTACCCAGACTGAGACAAGATGTTCGTTTTCATTTTTATTTTTGTGCATTCACTGGCTCGGTTTTCATGTTAGCATGACATGTTAGCTTAGCATAAAGACTTGAAACCTATAGCAGTCAGTAGCCTTCCGGATATTTACAAAAATGTTGGTGTATTCATTTAATGTAAGTCAATGATTGGCTATACAATCTGCACACCTTCCCAAGGCCAAAATGTGCTGCTTTTTGAAAGGAAAAAACGGAGAGTGCAACCCTTGGGGACTGGTGTTGGAGACCCCTCATTTATGTGGATGTTGTAATGCATATCGTATCTGTACAGGGGAAATACAAGCTATTAAATACAGTGCTGTACTCTTGGGACTCTTAAATAAGAATCTAAACTTACAGGACTTCAGGAGAAAGATTCCTAAAAATTCTCTCAACAGTCACTGTAATTTACTCTAATAAGGCTGAGAAGCTGAATGAATGTAATGCTTAAGGAAAGTATTGCACATCTCTCATACTGTGTGCTCCCTTTAGGTCCACATAGAATAATATTTCATCCCATTTTGAAGAAAATTTGAAAATTTCCAAATTATGTACGATATAACTAATATATCATGCAGACTCATTATACCACTGACACATTTGTCATGCATTCTGTTTGACTTTTTCTTTGGTTAATTGCTTAAACAGTGTTTTCACTTCTGTATTATCCAGCCCTAAGGCTCTCGATTTTTGTTACATGCAGATACAGTACATTGCTAAGAAAATTTTTAGACAGAATGTAGATGTGAGAAATTAGTTCACACCAATCATGATGTGCTGTAAAATGTCACCTATGTCCTGTAAGTCTTGCACAGTAGAATGTGTTAATTCAATCCCATGAAGAGTATTATCAGTTTATTTCAGATACAAAAATGAGTGCCATATTCTCTATTGAATTAAAATGCACTCCATCAGGGCTGAGTTAAGATGTTGCTGTGCAGCATGTGTGGGTTGATTCTGATTGCATGAATAATTCACAGTTTATCATGTAATCTAAAATGTATTCCTGTTGGAGTAGGCTTCTCGCAAGTGGCAATAGGGTACAAAGCATAAGAAATTTATGCAAGCAACCTGAAACCAAAATACTATAATTTACATGACACAGAAGTTACAAACACTACTCCAAACTGATGAATCGCAAGCAAAAAAACAATGGCTAGAGCAACACACAATTTTACCAACTACAGCATCTCACATTCATTGTGCTAGCATTGTATACACAACACCTGTGCCCACAAAGGGCCTCAGACAACAGAACTAATTTTGTTCCACTGATTCAGACTTGATACCATCTGCTTATGTTCATTTATTGTGAAGTATTACCCACACAAGAACATTCATGACTAATTGTCATCTGCACTTTTGGAGTATTAGTCCATATTCAATGTGCAACAGGGACAAGTGTAAAGTTTGTCCATTCATAATTTCCCTAAAATCCTAAAAGGCTGAAAGATGAAATGCTTCTCAACCTGACCGAGATTTAGCTCTGATTAAAGAACTGCTTTTTCCAGCAGTGTATTAATTTTATTTTCCACTAGAGGGCAATAGAGTCTCTAGTTCCTGAAGACCTGCAACGCTGTCGCATAATTGCTTTAAGTGAATTTAATATTTCGAGTGCTCAGCAAACCAAACTTACTAGTCTAAAGTAGTTATCATAATAGTAAGGAAATTTTATATTCCACATTATTTTCAATTACAATAATACACACTCCAAGTCAAGATGCAGCAAGACAATTTAATCTGAAGATAACAAAAAATTATTTTGAGCAGATCAAGTTTACCATGTCAATCCAGGCCAATTCCCACTGAAACAGATAATACCCTCCATATTAGTACAATTCATGTAATAACAGTATCATAACATTGTAAGGAATGTTTTTGTCAAGTGATACATATAGATTGCTGCCATACATATCAATAAAGCTCCTGTGGGTTCACTTCTGCATTATCCAGGCTCTCAATTTTTGTTACTTGCAGATACAGTACATTGTAATGAAATGTTTTAGACAGAATGTGAGAAATGAGTTCACACCAATCATGATGTGCTGTAAAATATCACCTATGTCCTGTAAGTCTTGCACAGTAGAATGTGTTCATTCACAGCACAGCCTCTGAAGGTAGTATATCCAAGTGGAATCCAGGCGTCTTAGGATAAATGCTAGGCTAACTGCACGCAGTTTGGCCCTCAAGAAAAGGCTGAACACCCCTGGTAAAGAGACAAGATAGCCCATGGAAAGGTTAAACCCAGGCACGCAAATTAGGCTTGAAAGAGACATCAGGTGCTGTTACCTTCATCTTATGGATAATGCCTCCTGCCTTATAGAGACACGGTGATAGTGACATGCACAAACAGTGCCACCAGCATCTTTGCTGGCTTTGTCATCTTCTCTGTGATCGGATTCATGGCTCACGAGCTGAAGGTGCCCATCGAGAAGGTGGCTGACGAAGGTAAGAAAAATAATTTACAACACTGGAGCAACAGTCCTGCAACACTGCACTGATATTACTACACTGCATGACATCAGCATGCGCCAGCCTGGCATAGGTCAGCAGAAAATATAGTGCACACAGCTAAGAAAAAAGCTTCATATTGGATTTTATTTTTGAATATTTTTAAATACATTAAAAAAGATTCAATAAATATATTGTGTCCTCAAATGAGGACATTCGAGTTTGGCTTTCCTGAGCTCTATACAGTATTTATTTTAATATATGAGACATTCAATTAAATCAAATGAAATATATATTTTGAATATAAATATTTTTTGTTTGTCATCCAAAGCACTTATGTGGTATTATGTCAATAAAAGTAAAATACTATAGCTTTTCTTCTCCTGGGTCTCAGGAGTATAAATGACATTCTCAGGGATAGGACTTTTCCATCTACAGTAGCTATATATAATACACTTTTTTTGCCCTTTCTGGAGCAGCCTTTCGTGGCCTTCCACTGTACACAGAACGTACTGTACCTCTCTTGAAGTCAGCGATACGACTGGACCGCTTGTCTTTCCTGCCCGTTCTCTTAGGTCCAGGCATAGCGTTCGTGGTGTACCCTGAAGCGCTGACCAGACTGCCGCTCTCCCCCTTCTGGGCCATCATCTTCTTCCTCATGCTGCTCACCCTGGGCCTGGATACCATGGTAACCACGTTTACTACTGTCTACAGCTCAGCGGCTGAAAACATAAACACATTACGGGTCTCCACTCTTTAAAATCATTTTCCCTGTTTGATAATATGATGAGATCACCAAGAATCCGATAACATCAGGTGTAGCCAGTGAGGTAAAATATGAAATTAAACTCTTTATTTGCACATTTAATTTTGTACATTTACATCAAGTTCTTTTAAATTGTGGATATGCGTAGGGCCTAGCTAGCTCCTCTGTGCTACACTCATACCCAAAAATAATATTACAATATGCACAATTGAAATTTAAACTTAATCTCGAAGCTCAGGTTAGATAGATTTTATTGAAACATAGTAGTTTATCTTCTTTCCCGTATGATGTAAATACACCATCCCAATTAATTTAATTTCATTGTGCGACGAAGTAGTGAATAAAACATATTTTTCGGAATTGAACGTATTGCTTAATCTCCATAACTGAACGTATTGCTTAATCTCCATAACATGACATTTAAAGAAAAAGACATTGTGTGTTTACCTGCCAATGGGTTATTCAGGTCATTGGCCAACTTGCTGATCAAGGAAAATGATTGAAAACAGGTCAAGACCAATAATCATTTTAGGGGATTTTTTGGCTTCTACAGAGTTCAACTCTGGTGCTGCTCCATGCCCATACCGTAGCTTTATAGCAAGCATTAGACACTGTACAGTATATTTGCACAGTAAACATCACAAGGTTTTAGCCACAGAATAATTCACTTCCCACTATTTCATCTTTGTAATATGCTGCATGTAATTTGCTTTTGCAAATAATCAAGGAGGTAATATATTTTTCTGAAAGCTCAGAGGAACGTGTTTCCCTCCTGATTTTATTGCAATACCATGTTCTCCAACACCGAGACATGCCTCACTTCTAATGAAATCAGAATAGTACTGCAAATGGGATGTCGTACAGGGTAGGGGAATTAAAGGGGAAGTAAATATAATAAAGCTCTGTCAATCTATAGCAGGGATCAGCAACTCACTCTGAGATCAGATGATTTTCCACCCACCCTTTACCTGGGAGTCAGGTGACGACAGTCTGGCCAATCAGTAGCACTAATTCCCGGGGAGAAAAAAAAACTGGGGCTGGATTTGGTGATTCTTGACCTATAGTAGGGCTAACAAATGATAATATGTACAATTTATTGATTTTGTAGTGACACATTTCCTATTGTGGAAAAAGAGTATCATGTTTTCCCAGGGCAGATACACCCATCCAATGGAGCCGAGTCATACGGGAAACAGAAAGTAGTGTATTGCATGTTTACAACCACAACTGGGGGAGGGATCTATAAATTAGCTCTATCCCATTGACAACACCATTTCATAGGGTCTATACAACAGGAAAAAAGGAATGGTTTCTACACACAAATTACTGGCCACAGAAATTATTTTGAAGGGAAGACCAAAATGCCAATGATGATTTTGGTTGGCTTACGTATATGCAAAACAATAGTAAGCAAAAAACTAATTAAGACCTGTGTGTAACTCACCCTTCTAACACACTCTATGCTGTTTGGAGGAACGGATGGTATTCAGTCTTTCAATTATCCTGAGATGAACCCTAAGAATAGCTATTACCATCATATCAGCATATGTTGTGTATCATCTAAAATAAATTGCTCCCACTGGTTAGGTATCTTATGCAAGCATACAGTATGTGGTGCAATGAATGGTAGCATTTTCTTACCATTCCCATTTTGGAAAGAAAATGCCTTGCTATAATTCCTGTTGAAAGATCATTTAAATAATCAGAAATCCATGTCACCGAACAAGGAGAAGATGTGGGTGTACCTGAAAAGAATGAATCAGTACACATTTCTTTAACAAAACCTTCACTCTGAGTGAAGTCTGGTTCTCTGAAATTCTTTGAAATTATCCATTACTGTTAACACATTAATGTTGATGAGCTATTAAAGATCAATTAAACATACAAAGAGGTGGGTTGTAGGCAAACAGTTAGATAACCTGTTTAATTGCTACTTATGGGAGGTGCAATGTATAATGGAAGGCATTTAGGAATGACAAAACTATGAGTATTAAGATTTAGGTGAGATTCTATTCATAGCCAATATATATATAATGACAGACGAGTATAGCAATAAACAGTTCACAACACCAATATGTTCTCCCCAGAAATGGTTCAACTGGAACTGGGGGTAGTATTGTAATTTTTCATATACCTCTAAAGCCCATTCCCCCTCCAGTATCCGTCCCAGCCACTCTCAGACAGAGAGACAACCTCAAACGCAGTTTAAAACTGCTCCACCAGCTTTATTGAAAAAATGAAAACAAAAGAATAAGTCCCAATGAATCGTAGTTGGTTTCAGATTCAGTCTTTATTTTGATTCCACATAAATCCTTCAATACACCCAGAGCCATTGCTCTATTGTGGCATCTGTTTTCCATCGATGATGAATGACTCTTCTTGCAAAGACGAATAATGCCCTCACTTCACTGCATGTACTGTATGTATTCTTTTGGTTGCTGCATCACTTTACCAAGCAAAGTCTATTGAACACACAAAAGTTTAATGAGCACACAAATCTACCATTTTCTAACATCTAGGTATTAAGCTTAATATGATCTACTACTGTTGTTTTAATTAATTGAACAGGAGGGCAACCCACACTTCCTGTATTTTAATGATCAATTTGTTGTCTGAAATAAATATTTTTAAGTATCTGAGCATCCACTGTAATTTTGGGAGGGTGCATAGCGGCCTGTTATTCATATGCATAATTCCTACACTGAAATCAGCTGACTGCAATACCCAATTATCTACAGCATCATCCAGAGAGGGAGGGTTTCTATCAGTGAGGCATTCCCCACCTCGTCAGCAGCAACTTTGATTGGTCGATGAGAACGTCACAGTCTGTGCCCTTTAAGTGGCTGCAGGCTTTAGGCTTGTAGTGAAGTGGCAGCTAATATCATAATAGATAAATTGTTGTTTAGCTGACACTTTTATCCAACAGATTTGCAGTTGATTAGACTAAGCAATCAGCCAGGCTCCTTGCTCAAGGGCTGTACAGCTGTGTGGCTCTTATCGTGGCTACATCCGGGCTTGAGCCACCAATCTCCCGGGTCCCAGTCATGTGCCTTAGCCACCAGGCTACAGCCTGCCCTGCCTATGAGCATCGAAAGGAAGTGCAAGCTTGTTCGCACTCTGCTGAATTGTAAGTGAGCTCTAGTACTAAACAAGCTTAGATTCAAAATAATATCAGCAAAACAAAGATGCAAATGGCCAGATAGATTCTACATGGAAGATCAAAGGCCACATTGGATTAACAGCCAGGGTGTCGGACGTTAAGAACGCTTGAGTGCTCTGGCTCGTGCTGCTCCCTACAAATAAGGCTTCTCCCTCGACCCGTTTGACTGCTGTGCTGTGGGGGTTACAGGCTGGATTTAGTGCCCTCCTTCCCTTATGGGAAAACAACTCTGCAATCAGGCGCACTTTAATTAGAGAGAGGCTTAATTGCCTGATGATCCTGGCTCCTGGTTCGGTGGAAATGAATTAAACTCAGAATGGATTGTTTTGAAAATAAATTTGTTCTGCGACTTAAGCAGAATAAATTGTTGTTACTGCAGATTAGTATAATGTTAATGTAAGATTCTATGTAAATGTATTATTTGTGACTGTTAATCCTTTGTCAACACCCCTCCCCCCCTTCCCCATCCTCTTCTCCGTTACCTTCATTTCCCAGTTCGCTACCATCGAGACCATCGTGACGTCCGTGTCGGACGAGTTCCCCAAATACCTGCGCAAGCACAAACCCTTCTTCACCTTGGCGTGCTGCGCCAGTTTCTTCGTCCTGGGCTTCCCGATGATCACCGAGGTGAGCCTAGCCTAATGCTAACGTCAGGGCTCTTCTGGCCAGGCGAGCAGCCTCGGCGTGATCACACGTAGCCTAATCGCAGCGCCGCTGAAAAATGCTGAAAGCTGAGAATGACAGGGAGACACTGCTGAAGATAATTAAGGCATTAGTTTGATGACTGGAGTGCCCTGACAAGCCCGGCTTTGACGCCTCCCTTCCCGCTGCCTGTCGCAGTCAGATGGAGCTGGAGTAATGAGTAGTGAGACGTGCCCCAACTCAAAGTCAAACGGGTCAAAGGGGAATCATTAAAACTGCTGAAATGCCTGCTGTCATCAATTAGAATCATTACAACACCACTTACAGCGTCCTATAGATACTGAGTACAGAGCATAATACATTCACCACTTATCTAACTTGGATTCATATGTAGAGGACCATTTAAAATACACTGGTACATAGGAGGGATACATTTTTTACTGCAAATATACCTTTAAAGCACAATAATGTTCTATTTGGGTACAAATAAGTAAGTAGTAAAGGTACAAATGAAGTATGTATTGCTGGCTAGGAGTACAATTCTATGTACCTACATAGGGTACCACCCCAGTGACAACTGTCTGTATCTTCATAGGCACTTTTTAATACCCTTTTTTCTGAGAGTACAGGGAAATCCCTAGAGGAATAACTACATTTCATCGCTAGATGCCTGGATTGCAGATATCATGTATTGCTTTATCTTATGGTACCTGTGTTATTTTTCAGAGTAGCAGTCTGTATTGCTGTATGTTATGGTACCAGTGTTATTTTTCAGAGTGGCAGTCTGTATTGCTGTATGTTATGGTACCTGTGTTATTTTTCAGAGTAGCCGTCTGTATTGCTGTATGTTATGGTACCAGTGTTATTTTTCAGAGTGGCAGTCTGTATTGCTGTATGTTATGGTACCTGTGTTATTTTTCAGAGTGGCAGTCTGTATTGCTGTATGTTATGGTACCTGTGTTATCTTTCAGAGTGGCAGTCTGTATTGCTGTATGTTATATGTTATGGTTATGGTGTTATGGTGTTATTTTTCAGAGTGGGATGTACATGCTGCAGTTGGTGGATACGTACGCAGCCTCCTACTCTCTTGTCATCATCGCCATTTTTGAGCTGGTGGGTGTGTCCTACATCTACGGTAAGCTAAGAATTGTCTTTAAAAAACGCTATTCTGGCAAAATGATGTAATGTTTGTGCATCTGCCTTATCCAGGGAAGGACTGTATCTGTTTTAATCTGCGCTTAATTATTTAACTAGCCCAATCATTGACATGATCTGTCATTTTTAGCCACATTCCGTGATACAAACAGCAGCTGATAAAGGTTCTTGTCTTGTAGCATTTTATTGTGGTCTAATTTAAGAGTGAAACAGTCATGGTGTATATGATTAAGTAGCTGATTGAGCAACGGGTGGAACAAAGTCCTGCATACACACCGGCCCTCCAGGACTGGGGTCGCCCATCCCTGTCCTAGTCCTTGTGGGAGTTAGAGTACTACCCTTTGTCCACCACTAGATGGCCCTAGTTCCTTGTTGGTCACCCTCTGCAGCCTCTCTCTTGTGGTTATCAGCAAGGGAGCGCGGGTTGCCTTCGAATTCCATTTGAGGCTCTTTGTAAATAATTCTCAATTCAGATACCTAGTTTTAGGAGGAGAATCAAAATGAAAAAAATAGATTGTTTGGGAGAATAAAAACATGGGTTCCTCTGTCCCATTGATCCTGTCACTCTCTCTCCCGGTGGGATAGTCACAGTTTAGAAGGCCTATTTGCCTCCCGCCTGACTTTGGTTTAAGTAAAACTAGGTCACTTTTTTGTTGAGTACCAATGTGTTTCTAAATGTAGTGAGAACTGACAACTGATGATTTTTCTTTTCTATTTAAGGCTTGCAGAGATTCTGTGAAGACATTGAAATGATGATTGGATTCCAGCCAAACAGATTCTGGAGAGTCTGCTGGGCTTTTGTAACTCCTACCATTCTCACGGTGCGTTCAACATTGCCTACTCTGTCAGATGTCATGTTATCAAAATGTCACCTTTTTCACTTTATAATGGCATCAAATTCAAGCAACCCAAATAGTGCCCACCTTTACTTCTGTGAACATGACTCACATACTATACTTGCTTTTATTTTCCATCTCCTTTGTTCAATATTTCGTACTTTGCAACTGGGAAATATTTACACCTGGAGGGTAGAACAATGGTAACTATGATTCCTAAATAAGGACAGTGAAGTACATGTTCCAGTCAATCATGCAAGCCGCATTCATGCACCATTGTGCTAGAAATACTCTCTGTGCTCATGACATCAGCATTGAATTTGTGAATTTTAGCATTGAGAGCCATTTCCTTGTCTTCTCAATGCAGTTCATCCTGGGCTTGAGCTTGTACCAGTGGAAAGTGATGACCTATGAGGATTATACTTACCCCACCTGGTCTATGGTTATGGGCTGGCTAATGGTCATCTGTTCAGTCATCTGGATTCCCATCATGTTTGTCATCAAAATGCACCTGGCGCCCGGCTCCTTCATCGAGGTAAGGACACAGAAGACAAAATGGCCGCTGCCAGAAAAAAAACAAAAAAACTCAGGCCTTAGTCAATACCCTGATCCCTCTCATTAAACCGCAGAGGAAGAAGGTCTGGGTTCAGCATTAATTTGTCTATTACTCAGTGAGTCCAGCAGCCTGAGTTAAATGCTCTGATTTACCACAGTGATGGGACTTCACTGTGTGAACTGCTAGTGCCATTCTTCGAGGCACTATTAAAGAAAGGACACTCTTCCTGAAGGATTGACTGAAGTGCCCTTTATGCTATATCAGAGTGTGCAGGGTCTTTGCAGTGCTATATTAAATAGCCTCTTCTCAGTCCATAGAGACGAGACACATCTTATGTCGCTGTAATGGCGCAAGCAAGAGCAAATAAAATCGCTTGATCAATGAAACTGCCCTACAAAGACCATTGCTTTTAATTATCCTAAAAGCACATCATAGGTTCTTGCATTTAAGGATTTCTCCTTCTTGAGGACTGATTTGTTGAAAATCTATCTCAGCTACACACACATCGTTTGCCTCTCTGAGAAAATGTAGCCCCCCTCCCTTCCACCCCTTCCTTTGTGCTAGAATCTGCTGCTTTATATGCCGGTGGAGGCCCTTTGTTTTTGTGTGGAGGATGAGCAACAAAGGCAATGATGGAAAAATGACACATTCTGTGTTCCCCCAAAGTGGACGTGTAAAATGGAGACCTGCCTGTTGGATGTGTCATAATGGTTACGCTGCAATATTTATCTGCCGCGAATATGTCTGTATCCAGAGCCTCATACATTATTGCACATGTTAGAGTGTATCCAATGTGGAACTGAATAGAATGCAATACTTCCAGTGTCCCTAAACGGATCTACTGTATGCCTTGCTGAACGCACAGAATACGAGACGGCGGTGCCAAACACGGAACAATATGCTGTGGGGCTGGATTGTGCAGCTCTGGTGTATGAGGCGAGGCTCACTGTTGACTGGTCAAGCAACAAAATCAGATTCTAAATCAGATTCAGTGCAAAATGAAGGTCCAAATTATGCAGGTGTGCAATGAACTCATGAAATGGATACACAATCCCCAACTTTGGCCACGGTTCTTGTATCTAATCAATACTCCTGCCCTCCTTGCTGTAAAATATTGAAAGCTAGAAAATGGAGCTGGTCAAACTGGTCCTAAGCTGGTCTAGCTTGGTATAAGCTGGTCAACCAGCAAGGCTAACCTGGTCATAAAGCTGGTCTAGCTGGGTATGAGCTGGTCAAGCCACCAGCTAGTGCTGGTGGCTTGTCTGCCTAGTCATTTCAAAACATAGCTTGAGCTTGTCAAACCATGCCAAGCTGGGAGCTGGTCTGAAGTGGTCAACCAGTTAAACCACGTCAAGCTGGGAGCTGGTCTGAACTGGTCAACCAGCTGCCAGGTGTTTGAAAACCTAGTTTGAGATGTTTTTTCAGCAGGTCTGTCTATGCCTACGAGGCTCTGCGGTGCTGTATTCTGGGTAACTGGCTCTCTTCCTCCGCAGCGCTTGAAGCTGGTGTGCTCCCCGCAGCCTGACTGGGGCCCGTTCCTGCTGAAACACCGCGGGGAACGCTACAGGAACATGATAGACCCCCTGGGGACAAACTCTCTGGGACTCAAGCTGCCACCCAAGGATTTCGAGCTGGGATCCCAGTACCAGTAACAGCTGCAGGGGGTTATGGGTGGAAATAAGGCACGTCTCCTCACTCCTCCGTCCTCCCTCTTTCATTCCCCCTTCGCCCACACTTCCCTGTTCCCTCTTACAGGTCCCTGAATGGAGTAAGTGACCCAGGTGGAACCTTTCCCTTCCCCCCCCCCCCGTGAATGCAGTATTTTTCCCCCTCACAGACTCATAGACACACCAATTAATGAATGCAGAAGCCCGTTCGAAGGAGGTTGCTCCAGAATTAAAATCATTGTGTAAAGCAATTTGTCACTTAGGGAATACTGGGCCATACCGGGCTTCTCCTGACAGATGTGTTTTCCTTGGATTCCTGTGCATTAATGATAATAAAACAGATGACACAGGCACAGAATGCAAGCATCTGTGACCCATGAAAATAAATTCATGGACAATAATACATTAGCATTTATCAAGACCCAATTACTGGTCATAGCATCTCTTACATTTATACTTCTGCTACGAAATGGCAATATTGGTCCCATAAACTGGCATATTTTCATCATCTTTACGCCAGCAGTCGGACTTTACGGATCATGTGTGCCATTATATATGATATATATTTTCCCCCCACTGTATGTATTTAACCTCTTTACCAATTCTAATGTTATCACAAATATATTGTTAGAAATTTGTCATTTGTGCCAACTTCTATATCCTGAGTATCCTCTAAATATGGTTTTGCATAATGCTGGCTGTTCACTTGTTCTAAATAGAAAAAAAAAAATCTTACTCTTCTGTAGTTCTGTGTTGTTAGAGTCTAGGCCTACTGTTCTCTCTTGGCTCAAGAGTTGATTAGATATTCCCTAGCTCTTCCTCTATATATAAAATCTAATACATATTCTCGCTTACACTTACACAAAGTGAAGCACATGTGTAGTTTAGAGCACAACTGTGTTGCTCCATCTTCTATCTTTCATACTGTATATCAGTATACTTTTCATCTTATCATACTGTAAGGACAAACAAAAGTCAGTGTGGAATTGCACTAGTACTTCACAACTTCTATTAAAATTACAGTACTCAGTGGCCATGTAGAATGTGCATAAAACTACTGTATATTGACTATTTACTGCTAAAATGTATATGTTGTGGTCTCTTTATGGCACTTGTGGATCATCTCCCTGGTCATATATCTAGTTTCAGTAGACTTAAATATTAAGAGAGAATGTGTATGACTGTGTTGTTGTATCTTGTACAAATGGAATATTTTTAAAATGGTGGTCTTTGTGTCCATGTTGTGAACGCTAGTGTTGTTGTGTCCCAATGAGTATTATGAACAGTGGCGAGAGAGGGTGAGTATAGTTTTAGAAAAAAACAACTTTGGACCTGTGCTTTTATGGGAAACCTGTTGTGGAGCTCTGGGGACAGTGGTCTGTCTGCCTGTCTGTCTGTTTTCATGCGTCAGGGTCTCAGGTAAACTTGACTTCATCAGCCACATTGTGTTGATGCTACATACACGTTAGCATCCAGAAAATGAAAAAGGTGGTGGTTTTTATATTTCTTGCCATGTCGCTTTGAGACTATCTGAAGGGATTAAAGGCTTCCTGGACATAATTGGCATTGTTTGACAAATAGTTTAATTTGATTTGTTCAGCTTTTGAAATTAAGATTAAGACCTTGTGCCTAATTTAACTATAATCAGGCATTGCAAATGTGTTTTCCAAGTGATTTTGCCTAAAGGGGGACTTTGCAGAGTTCAGACCATGAAAAATGTACAGTCGTCAAAGCAATCGTAAAATCCACTGTATCACTACTGTATCAACCTGTTACCTTAATAAGCATATTCTCCACCTGGATGAAAGTAACTTGCCTGTGGATCAGTAAATTGTGTCCTTACCTTCCTAATGGAAGTGGGCATTATTTGATTTCAAGGCTTTACACAGATCAAGGTGCTGGTTGGCGAATGAACTGTGCTGTCAAGGGAAAAAATCCTGTCTGAACCTGATGACAAAAGAGACTATGCCAGCATATCACCACCATATAAAGAAATTATACTTATGGTGAAATAAAGTGCTAAGGTGCAGTATGATAATTTGCTAATGGTTTAAAACACAGGTAGAAAGACAAAGAAAGGAAACAGAAAAGAAAATCCATGTTATGTATTGTGTGTAGTGAAGTGTTTTAATGTTGTGAAGAATTTCATGTCAATGATTTCTCTTTGTGCAATAAGATATACCTTGTAAATTTACATATTTTCACTCATATTTCACTGACAAAAGCCATAGCAAAATTCTGACGATTGTGAAAAATGTGCAGATGCACACACACATGCACATGCAGACATGCAAACACGCATATATTTACACAGATCTATCCTGAAAAATGTTAAATTCTGTGACAGACACAGACAGATTGCAATAGAAATGAATTTCATTCACAATTATTTACTATCCCTAAATTAATTTCTGTGTGCCCTGTGGTTACTCCTGCTGTTTCTCTCTGACTGTTTTGACCAGAGCTACATCAGTAGAAAACACAGCTATACTCCCTCTCTTCAGCCAAAATCTCAACAAACACTTTGGCTTTTTCCCAGAAATAAAAAAACTGCATCAGTCAAGCAAGTACAGGCGGGAATACACTAGCGCCTGTGAGAAACTGTGTCTCTAACTGAAATCAGAGTTACATTCTTTCTTTTTCCCTCTGAAAGTTGTAAGTCACAAGGGATTGGTTTTCAGATCCAAAGGCATTATCAAATTATTGTAAAACAAGGTAGCAAGCTTGTCGTTATTCATGTTTCTGTGTTTTTTTGTGATCCTGTTAGGGCCTTCGAAGGTATATGTATGCTTGTCCTCCTCCTAACTAACTTTCTGCTTTGCATGCATCTGCTATGTCCTCATTGATGTAGAGTTCCATGTCACCTCCTCAGAATACTGGCATGTGGGGAAAGTTATTGTTTTTCCTTGTATGTAAATTTACTGAAAAACGAACATTATTTTATGCCTACAAGTCAACTTTAGGCAGTAGATAACCAAAGAGGGAGAGCTTTATGAACGGTTCTGAGATAAGAAAATAAAATAAAATAAAAAAAAAGATAAAATTAAAAGAAATAAAAGCATGTGTATTTGGGAGACTGAGATACTGCCAGTTATTTTCCATTAGTGTTCATTGATATGAGCCAATATGTTACAATACATGTTCAGGTAACCATTGGCCTTATAGATGTCTTATAATTGCAGAATATTATATGTATTTCAAATTATAGATACAGAGCAATCTAAAATCTGCCATATATACAGTGTATATATATATATATATATATATATATATATATATAGTATATATATATATATATATATATATATATAATATACACACATATGTATACAATATATATATTAAATATCTTATCTAGTGTATGTTGTGTCTTTTTGGCACTTTATTGTGGACCTATCACTGTATAGGTTAAATTCCTAATTACTTGCGTAATGTCATATATTTTGGTGTGTTCTATGTGGGGTACTGCTGCCTATGGATATAGATATGTACCTCCGTCAGACCGTGACATCTATTGGATTGCCATACAAATAGAGTACAAATATAAAATTATGACATTTTGAATCTTGTGCTAGAAGAGAAAAAATATAATATGTGAAAGTATTATTTATTTTAAAATGTCATTCATTCTTGAGGCCCTACCTCAGATTTTGTATTTATGTAAACAAATGCAATTTATGTATAATATCTTTGCCTATATTAATATGTCATAAATTAGAGTTTATCAAATAATGTATAACTTCTAAAATCTCTAAATAAATGTCAATGTTTTCAACGTCAGCACTGTGTCTTCTCATTCTTACATGGTGTCCAACACAGACAATATGACATTGTACACAAATTAGCCAGGTTGGGCTTGAGCCCAGCATGATTAATAGGATCCTACAGGCACAATTCCCAGGAGAAATTTGGATTGCAATACCCATTCTTCTCAAAAAGGCCACAATTCCCTGGAGAAGGAAGAAGAGAGCGAGATAGAGCGAGATGGGGGTTGGGGCTGAAAGATAAGCAAGGAAGTATGTAGTTAACTGTCTTTGATGAATTATCATACACTGGAAATGAGGCTATTAACACTAATCCAGTCAAGACAATTTGCTTCCAAATTATGAATATTAGCTAACATACAGATCTTTAAATAGAACACAGGGTTCTGTGCTAGTATTACATGATATCCAATTTTATATTTATAACAACAGATACGTGCCAGCAATAATATGTATGATTACTGACAACAACAACCATCACTATTGTGAGGTTCTTGGCTTTGTTAGGAAACCCTTCCGCTAGCTGTAGAGTGGGGGGTGTCTATTTCTTCTAAAAAAGAATAAGGCAGAGAACTCGGCTTTAAATAAACGTATCATTGCTCAGAGTACGTAATATTGATTTTGAAAAGATTTTTTGTTTATTGACATTTCCTCAAAAAACCCGAGCACAAACAACTAAATGTTTTGTAGGTCAGAGGGAGCGCCACTGCACGGGTACAGGCGGATCCCCCATTTCATAGAGGTGGAATGATCCAATCAGCTACATCCAACATTGGTGTGTGCCGCATAGTTTCAAGACGGGCTCAGAGCAGCTGGTCAAGTTTGGATTTCTGCGAAGCTCAGAGCTTTGCCTTTCTCTGAGGAAACTGTACAGTTTCGACCACTATACACAAATGGATATTTTTGTGGCTATTTTACCAGTTCTACTCACAATAAAACCAGGTAGGTTCCAATCTCAAATCAAACTGAGTGATGCTATGCGCGATACATAATATTGTAGATTGTGACCACAATATATCTTGTGCCGTTTCGGGTATTCCTTTCTGCGTTTCAGTTGCCTTCGCGATGTAGCAACACGGTGATATTTTCCGATGCCATTTGTCTTAAAACTTACCCGTTATCCTACAACCAAAGCTACACTAAAGAAAGCCATTGCAATTTAATAACCGATTCCTAGGCATCTTAAGCGTAGTCTACCAGTCAGCTACCCCAGGGTTAAGGCACAAAATATTTATCGCACGGCGTCATTTAGCAGCTGTGACAGGTGTGATCCGAAGCTGCGTTAAGTACTGACGAATAGATCAGAGATATTATACATTTTATGTATATGACACACCTTGTGAAGTCGCAACTCCAACTTGTATATACACGCCAACAAAATATATACCAAATGTTCGAACTTTAACGAGTGAAAAATGTATTATTTGTGTAGGCGATGTCAAGCTTTTACAACTTACAAGAGCACATGGGTCTGTTCTATAAAACACGCGTCCAGTTGTAGGGCGTGCAACGGCGATGGATGCAGGGACGTAGGCTACTTTCAGCTCGAAATGGGACCGCAGTCAAAATGATACAGGGGTAGAAACTTGAGTTGGGCGGGGAGGGGCGGGGTGTTTCTAATTTTTATTGGAGCCCATTGCCAAAAAAAATTTATTCGCTACACGATGAATAGTATCAGTTGCATATTTAGTCTAACCAGTACATGCGGCACATCTTTAAATGTAATTGTGATGTATTTGCCATCAATCACTTAATTGTTGGCCCATCATGTGTAGCCTACTTTCTCCCCACAGTAACTGAATCAGTATCGGCTGAGTCATCACCAATCTTAACCCCAGCCTTA
Organism: Conger conger; assembly: GCF_963514075.1. Classification (NCBI taxonomy): domain Eukaryota; kingdom Metazoa; phylum Chordata; class Actinopteri; order Anguilliformes; family Congridae; genus Conger; species Conger conger. Next base: position 56,923,651 of record NC_083765.1, read on the forward strand.
TATGTATTTAAAAATAAAAACTAAAATAAATAAATAAATAAATAATACTAATACATATATATTTTCAAAGAATATTGAGCGAGAACCGGTGCTTGGGGTTACAATATCTTTACTGGTAGCCTGGGACTTTTAATAATTGCCTAGTTTTTGTCATGTGAGAATGAGGTCAAAGGATATTTTATTTATTTATTTATCTATCTGCAAAATAACCGAATACAGCATGAGCGGACTTCTTTAATGTGACACTTTATCGCCACGTTTGTTTTCTGTAACATTCTGCAATTCGCTAACATTGTCTTTCTTTTTAGTTTTAGGCTTTGGGATAGATCCCAAGTTACAAATAGATATCATCAATGAACTGGACTTGGCAAATGCAACTTTTGGAATAACCCAGGTGGCTGGTCTTCACAACAACAGCAAAGCCTTCCTGTTTCGAGGTAATGAACTGAGTGAGTGAGTAACGCTGATGTTCTGTAGTTAGTTGAAACGTTGTATTGGACAGTGAAATGTCTTGATTGACCACGATTGCAGATAGAGGTTTCATCACATTTCAATATTGTTCAATATAATAAAGGCAATGGCATATAATTTGAAGCATATTGCCGTTCTTAAGACACACTTATGGAAATTGGACCTATTTAATGACACCACTCTTATATGGTTATCTTTATGTTAACTGTAAATTGCTTCTCAGTCTAAAAACATTAGGTGAAATGTAATTAAACTATAATGAGATGAACCCAGGTACTGCAAGGTGTTGACATCAAGTTTGGAACATTATGATTGATGGTATCAGAGCAATGCAGTGGGCAAACACGTTGGTGTTACAGATTATCTTGGGTGATAATTTCTGCAATTTCCTAACGGCAAATAACATTCAATTCTTTGTCAAGTTGTGGGCATAGAACAATTGGAAAAAGCACCTTTAATCACCCTGAGGATCTTGCTAAACCCAACGATTGCTTGGTGTATGAACTGATGTGCTATTTGTGCGTGTTTTCTTTGAATCACTTGTGTATTCGGTGTGCTATTACAGCTTCTATTACTATTACTACTACGACTACTACTACTACTACTACTATAACTGCTACTACTCCTACTAGTAGAGTCCTTATTAGGCCACCGGTTCCAAGTGATTTGCATAAAGAAAAGAAAATGTACTAAACATGCAAACCTTGGCCTTGGTTTGGTGTGACAAATAATAATGATCACTTCGCTCATTCATAATATGTCTACAATCAGCAGTGGAAGTTGAGTGTTGATTGTTATCGATGCTGCATTCCTAGCCTCAGAATCCTGTGGTAGTGCTAGTTCCTTAGTCATATTCCTCCAGGTAGTGTTAAGAATTAATGAACCAACGGCAGTGCCAGTGATTGTGATTACAGTTTGAAATGGATGTTTGATTGTTATTTCTGGAAAGTAATTTCCTTGAAAAAAATTTGCCACCAGCACAAGCACCAGCACTCTTGTGCTGGTCTAGGGTCAGTTTAAGCAAACCTATATGGATAGTATATAAAACCTATATAGGTTGTATATTAAAACTGATATAGACAGCATAGCAAGCTGATTTAGGCAGCATTGCACACCAATACAGACATAGTAGCACACCGATATGGGCAAGGAAACAAGCCAATATGGACAATATGGACGCGGTACATCACATCGTTTTTTAGTGCAATAAGAGCTATCTCTGGCAGGTGCCTGTTGGTTTCGTTCCATCTTTTCATCTGTAATCGTGCTTGATATGGTGTACTGATGTGCTACCGCATCAGGAATGATTAAATAAAAAAATACTGAAATAAATCTAATCTCGCATACTGGAGATGGTTGGTACTGCGCTTACAATTGTTTTTAATGCTGTGATGGCTATATCACCCAGCCCTAGTGGACTACCTGGCAGAACGATATGGACGGTATAGCAAAACGATATGGACAACCTCGCACATCGATATTGACCATATTGCAAAAACCGATATGAGCAGCTTAGCTAACCAATATGGACAACGTAGCAGAATGATAAGGACAGCCTCGCGAAACAATACGCACAGCATAGCAAAAACTGATATGGACCGCATAGCAAACCGATACGCACAGCATAGCAAAAACTGATATGGACCGCATGGCAAACCAATACGCACAGCATAGCAAAAACTGATATGGACCGCATAGCAAACCGATACGCACAGCATAGCAAAAACTGATATGGACCGCATAGCAAACCAATATGCACAGTATAGCAAAAACTGATATGGACCGCATAGCAAACCGATATGGACCGCGTAGCTAACCAATATGGACAGCGTAGTGGATTGATAAGGACAGCCTCACAGAACAATATGGACAGTGTAGCAAGGCGATATGCACAGTATAGCAAAAACTGATATGGACCGCATAGCTAACCAATATGGACGCATAGCAAACCGGTATGGACAGGATAGCAAGCCAGTATGGATAGCACAGCAAACTGATGTGGACAGTATAGGTAACTGATGTGGACTGCATAGCATACCGGTATGTACAGGATAGAAAACCGATATAGACAGTGTAGCTAACCAATATGGACAGCATAGCAAACTGATATGGACAGTATAGTAAGCAGGTTTGAATAGGGGGAAACTTAACCTACATCAGTTCTCCTATGTTTTGCGAACGTGCCTTGGCCACATTTCAGATGCACAGACCCTTCACTATAATCTGTGCAGGTGGGGCTCCATGGCAGTAATTGTGATTCTGATGCTGTGATAAGAATGGTTTCTTGTTTTAAGGGATATGTACCTGCTTAATATTGCAGGAATGTTGTCAAAAACTCTAACAATCTGGTTTAGTTAACTGTGCCCGATTTATGTTGTTGCTTTATTAGAAATAAAGCAACGGGGGTCAGCATGCTTCTGACCACAAGCCCTGTAAATATCTCCTTGGTTGTCCGGGAACTGGTACTGAGAACAAGGATTTATTGCTGCAATTTACCCCCTAAATTACAATAGCCAGAAGTTACAGATGGAGCCTTAAATAAAGTTGTGATCAGTCCCGACACTCTAATATGGCAGAGGAGAGCGAAATCAAATCCACATGCTTAAGTGCTCGCAGCCTCAGTTTATTATATGTCCTGTTGATACAGTCGAATACTGACGTTCTAACTGCTCTCAGCCGTGTAATGAAGACGTAATGATATCGATGTAGAAACGTTCTATTGCCGTTTGTGATTGTAGCAGTCCTCCTGCCCAGCAGTTTAGGATTACGCATTCTGCAGGAGGTGTCTTAATTTGTTTTTTTGGTGTCAATAAGAAAGAGAAACACAAAGACTCCCAGCGAGCCCAGTGATTATTATTTCACACATTTAATTTGTTCACGACTGCAGGTGTTTCTTGCTTTCTGCGCTCTGCATAATTTGCATGGCACCCTAAAAGCATGGGGAAAAACTGACAATTAAAACTTGATTTCACTATTGCTCCTTTTATTATTATCATTATCATTATCATTATCATTATCATTATCATTATTATTATTATTATTATTATTATTATTTTACTTTGGATTGGTTAATCAAAAAACTGGAACAGGTTTGTTTAGAAGTGAAGTGTATAAATAAATCTGGGGCAGCGTGGCGTTGAGGAGGCCGCAGCAGACAAACGGCTGGATAAAGTGTGCAGGGCCCTTTTCAGTCTGTCGGAACAGCATGTGGGATGATTCAGCGGAGAGGTGTTTACATCATCATTATTTGTTGTTCTCTTCTGCGCGTCCGATGTCATCTATGGTTTTACTGCCTTTAAAGGATGTGAAAACATAGATGTCAGTGTTTACCAGCACGCCGCCGTGCACCCTGATGTCAGAGGTACATGTTTTTCTGCTCTCTGCTTTAAAAAGTAATGAAGAGCCACACATTCACACTGCCCTGTGGAAATGGCCTGTGCTGTCATTCTGTAGATGGAATGCATTATGCATTCATTGTGAAATTGAGAAAATGCATTGAAATTGGCAACTTTACTGGTAAAATTTTAGAATTTTTGTATTTGCTTGTGTGTTCAATTTGTGTCAGGGGTTCCTTCATTTACATATTTCTAAGTCGGGTCCTTGCCTTCACCAATCTCATACAGCATTGTGTGCTTGTCACTGTAGCCTTTCTACCAGTCAAACAAGCAGACCCAGAAACCAGCATACCTACAGGTAGATTTATATTGTTTTAACATTTTAGACACCACTGAAATTGCTGAGATTTGAACTGTTTTCACTGACACTTATAACCGAATTCATAGGATTTTATGTTTTGGTTTAGAGTCCTGTTTTGTTTCTGGGATCTGCAATATTGTTTTATGATTTTACTAGCATCATATGAGTTAAAGCATTTCAAGTATAGGGGAGATTGGGGTCTGTTGTGACACATGGTCGATTGTTAGGCAATGTTTTCTCTGCACAAAATGTCCACAAAACTGCTCTGTTGAAATCTGAGGTGAAAGAGGACATGTTTGTTACTGATTGGGCAAAAAAAACAATCCTAACAATGGACCCCGTGTGTCAACAGACCCCGATATCCACTATGTTTGAACCAGGCCTTTCTAACTTGATCTGAGTTTGAATTGTAACATGTTCTGATGAGGCAAAGTCATAAGTGTATGAAACTGCGTTGAACAGGTACAACTTTAGGTTCAGAAGCTGTTTAATTTTGAAAAAGGATGGAAGGCACATTTGCTGGATCAATGGTCACTGTATGCCAGGAACAGGCATTTCACTTCATAAAAGTTAATTAACTTCAAGGAAAGTTCACTTTCACAGTCAACAAGTTTTCAATTATTTATGCCTCATATAAGTTTCCATTCCATTAATATAAAATTTTAAACATTGCCTTTTTTTTCCACATATTCTCGATTGATATCAAGTTAAAACCTTTTTTTCACAGACATTAGATTGTGCAGTTATACAACCACCATTCCAAATATTTGAAAAAGCACAATGAAATGATTGATTGGGATATAAGATACTTAATTCAATATATACTATACTTAACCCATGGGTTTCATTTTGATTCAAATGGATGCATTTTGTAACCAGTGACTAAGCCTTTGTAAGTTTGGTTGCTGGGTTGTTTCTATTTGTTGTTGATCATCATCATATTTGCTTTTTTGCCTATATGGTTTCTTTGAATATACTGAGATAAGGAAACAAGATAATTGAATTGAGACATGTTAAGGAAATGCATATCAATAATCTGCAATTTTAAGAAAAAAGGTTTTGACATAAACATAATTTGTGCCCCCCCCCAAGCCTTCATTATAGTGCATTTTTATATAACGTGAATAAATGTCAGTCATCGTTAAATGGGATCTATAATCTACAGCATTTCTGCATACGTTTTATTTCTGTATTGCTTTAAAATGTTCTGGGTATATATCTGACACCTGCTCACCATTGCACAGGTGGTAATAAGGAGACGGAATACAATAGCATTGACCCTTTTATTTCATTCTTTCACTTTTTCATTGACACCGTTGATTACTTTGTGAGGTCAATTTAGTTTTGAAGAAAAAAAGTAATTCTTGCATTTCATTAGATGTCGAAGTTAAGGCAAAATGTAATTATTCTGGTTATCTTTTTATGAAACTTTATGTTACACTACATTACATTAATGGCATTTGGCAGACGCTCTTATCCAGAGCAACGTACAGTTGATTAGACTAAGCAGGAGACAATCCTCCCCTGGAGCAATGCAGGGTTAAGGGCCTTACTCAAGGGCCCAACGGCTGGGTGGACCTTATTGTGGCTACACCAGGGATTGAACCACCCCGACCTTGCGGGTCCCAATCATGCACCTTAACCGCTGTAGTCTATGCATGTGGTGGTTGTATACTGTAACAAAATGTAAAAAAACCAATTTGATTTAAAATCTACTTGTGATTGCTTGAACTGCACATGGAATTCAGAATACAATTCAATGAAGATTCATTGAATGACATTACTTCCTTAGACACCAAGTTATTTTAATGATGAAATTACCCTGCTGCCATTTAACCGTAATTATGGATCCACACCATTATGTAAATCTTGAATTATGCATTTACTGTATGCATGAGGTCATTTTTCAAAAGGCTGACCTTTGGCAAACTGTATAGTGAGAAGACCACATCCTGTGTTTTCAGATTTTATACCGTCTCTTCAGAATCGGAAAATGGTCTCAATTGTGAAGATACTGTATCTGTTCTTACATTTACTTAAACTTTCGTCTGGACTAGCCCAACATCATTTCTAGTATATCTTGCAAGCCAATGTGCTGCTCATAAACAGATGGCATTTCCATCTTTTTATTCCCCCTTCTGCTTCCTCCCCCCACATCATATATTCTTTATTTTTATTATGCGTTTTAAAAAACAGTTTTTTTCCATGGCCTATTTTTCTTTCTAGGTCATTGAGTTACACAGGGTGAGGTGCTGTTCGGATCCCATCTTTACCATTTATAAAGATGACGCACTGTCACAGAGCACTCTTCCAATTGATAAGTGTTGTTGTGAGGGCGGAGTGTTTTTCTTCTTTAGTTTTACAATTCTCGTTTGCTGAGACTCATTCCTCAGTACTTTGTTTCATTTTGTTGCATTAAATGCTTTTGCAATTGATTAAAGGCCTACATCATCCGCGTCAGCAGTCTCTTCCTGGTATTTAAACCGGCCACAAAATGGCCACAAAACGGCCGCGCCATTTTCCCCCCTCCCCCTCTGCCTCCTGTGGTCAGCTCACTGCGTTAACATGGGCCGTGACGAAACTGTCCCGTAGCTTAAGTGGAGAGAATGCAATAGTGAAGGCGAAGGAGAGGGAATGAGGGGCAAAATAACCGTCAAATAACTCATTTAGAAGATCAACAGTGTTGTCAGAGGTGTCAAGGTTTTTGGGTCGATCTCAAAGAGGCAGATTAGGAGGGCTCAGACGTTTATATTTAGCAACATCCAATAATTATTCAGAAACATCCATCATGCCATGTGGGAAATCGTTTTATGAACAACTCTGAAAAATAGCAGTCCAAAAATATGCATACTTCTCCTTTTCTTTTACTTTAATCAGTAAGGAATACAAATATAAGAGTCCAGGCTCAAAAATAAATATGCATGTGGGCCTTTAATGACTTGTTGACAATGTATTCGTTTAGGCATACCTTCTTGAGAAATCCTTTCTGTTATCCATAAATACTGACTGTCTGTAAGCAGTAAAAATAGGGTCTGCCCACATACAGTAGCTGCAGATAATGTAGAATTAATGTCTGTAACGATGGAATAATTCATGTTCAACATTTGCTACAGGATGCATTAATATAAATCTAGCAGAAATTTTGGCAGGTATTCCTGATCTTATGCAACTTCAAAAATTGAGGCTTAATGCAACATACTGTAATGGCTTCCGAAATGGTTTACATATGCTGAAAGCATTGTTCAGAGACTGTAATAATGCTTTTCCTTAAGGTATTGAATGCATTATACTTAGGAGTGCTTACTGTAACAAGACCCTTTATTACCCTTATTACTAGTGATGCAGAAGGGTAGCAATTAATTTGTGGTTCATCTTAAATATTAATGATGCAAATTGCCTTTAAAATATGCAAAACACTGCATTTTAATCAAAGGGCAGAAGACACGTGTGTACGTGTGTTTTTGCAGTTTAGGCATTATTTTTGATTGTGATAATTTTGTGTGCTCTATATATGTATTCGACTTTGTATGCAGTTCAAGCAACTGACAGTATTTTCCACCCAGTTCTCTTATTGTATTAGGTATTAGGGAGGGCAACCGGGCATTTCCGGAAACCAGCATGAATATTTTTTGGCTCAGCACTGAGGGGATCCGTAAAGGCGAACAGCACACTAGCACTTAGTTTTTGTATGTTTTATCACCACTCCTGTGAAGTAAAGAATGGACAAACTACGTTTTCTGTGAGAGATGTATTGTCGAGTTCACGTGCATACACTGCGGTCTTACATTCTGAAGCTCTATTTTGCCCTCCCGACTGATACCAATTAGGAGTGTAAAAGTTGGTACCAAATGAAAGTATTCCTGTGCGCCAAGGTTGTTTGTGTTAAGACACTCTGACTATGCAACAGCATGCTCCCTTTTAAGAACTGCCCTTGTTTATGTGGAAGTCCATTATAATAATAATCTTAGATTTGTCAGCTGTATGGCTAATACCACTTCAGCCACAGCAGAACCTCTGAGACTGGGGCATTGTTTGATATGAAGCTCTACAGGGGCACCTGCACTTACAAGCACTTGTGGTGTGAAAATTGAAATTGTGTCCTCTTTTATAGTCAACATGTAGCCATAAGTTGGAGGATGGGTGAATGGAGAAGCATCAATTGTACAGCGCTTTGGATAAAGGCGCTATATAAATGCCTGCCATTTGCCATTGATTGGCAGCTGCTGGTGCAGAATCGGATGTCATCATCTTAGTTGGCTGAAAGCCTCCCTCCCTGGCTGAGGCTAGTGCAGATTATAATGTGGGGCTGCCATGGTCGATACTGGACAGAGCCCATCCATGCATCCAGCATACATTTTTTTTTTTTATGCCGGATACTAGAGCTAGAATGTCAACCGAGACAAAATGCTGGTGTGCACCATTTGAGTTTCTGACTTTGAAAGTGGAAAGTGGTCGGCCTAGCAAACAGTAAATTAGGGAATCTTTTGGCATCTTAAGTCTGTTGCGTGGCTATTTTCGGCAATGGAAATTGAAACGGTGTTTGGGTTCCTGTCCATACACATCCAGATATTCAAGCATTCGAACTGTCTGTGGAGAGAACACACGGATGGAGGACGTTCTGAGGCCTATTATTTATAAGTGTTGTGTCCTGTTTGCAGTCCCTGTCCTCAGGACTGTTTCGTTGTTCAGCAATGCTCTCGGCAGTCACTGCCATTCATTTTACACGTTTACCCAATGCGTTTTGAATTTAAATAAAGCATGTTCCTGATACAGTGTTTAGTTCATTTCTCCTTCCATGCACATTTTTTCTTTTGCCAGTGTCCCAATTTCGACTTCGACGTCTGCTGTCTCCTCTGACCATACAGACAGTACTGTAAAGAACTCTTTCCAGTGTGAGATGGATGCAGCGTTTTGATGGCGCAGAATTTCCCATTTCAGGATGCCTCGAAAGCCAGAGAAAGAGTTCTTGAGAACAGCCTCTGATCTTGGAGGATGGGGAGATTGTGGAAATCAATCTGACTTGGCCGTCATTGACTAGCGTGGCTCAGGGGGAGCGAGGGATGGGGTGAGGCTCCAAGGAGGGGTATTTGGGCTTTTGAACAACTTGGATTTGATGTTTTGTGATTTAAAAATCGTGTTGGAGTGCAGTTCTTTTGTTTTCCAAGAGGTATGTAGGGTATGCTGTGCTGCTCCTCTTTTGCCATGCTACTCTTTTTTTTCTTTTTTTATAATTATTTATTTATTTTCTTCATTGTAGCCTTGTTGGAGTGCATTCTGTTGTAATACCTGAGTTTTGGAGCGTGTCTAGGAGCGGGATTTTAGGAGTGAAACCAATCATACTTATAAAGGCATGGTGGCTCAGGAAAGGATCCAGTGAACTGGACCACCTAGTTGGATGGCTGTGCTGCTGTAAACAGGCAGAAAGAAAACTATTAAGAAGAGTACTCGAGTAAACACGGGGACAAATTGACTTGTAATTGTTTTGAAAATCGTAAAAATGTCCCTAATGGCCTGTTCTTGGCATATTTCTGTGAAATTGGTAGTACCAGAAATCTGATGGAAAGGTGAAAAATATAACTGTGTTTTTTCCCTGAACACCATCCTCACCTGAGAATGACTGGCAAGTATATGAAAGCAATGCATTTGATTTGCCATAGGTAAGTGGAGGAGTATGAAGGCCTTTCACATTTTGATTAACCTTCAGCAAGTAATTTAGACTGTTTACTAGGTGAAGTGCTAGTAAAGTATTTTTTTAAGTTGATAAAATTCCAACGATCAATAAAGTGCTCGTGTAGAACGTACACACACATACACACACACAGCCGAATGTTTGAACTGCTGCTTAAAAAGGTAAGCTTGTGGGAAATTTAACGGTGGAAGAACATAGTGTTATTTTTAGGTCAGATGGAAGCTCATGTCATATTATCAATCCTTCAAAAGTGCACCGTGTTCTGTTTTTCAAAGGGAAGCCATCCCAACTGTAGAGACTGGCAGTATCAAACACAAGGCAAGAGTTGAGCATTTAGGATTCATTGGCTGTCATTGAGCACACTGCAGCTGATGCTAACAGGCTTTTCATGTTTATCTTTGAGCTGAGTGAGTGCTGTTGGAGTGTGTAGTGTGGCAGATCTGTGAAAAGGTAGTAATGGAAAATTATATTTCAGTGCATCACCTTAGGATCAGAACTCTGATTACATTCTAGAAAATCCATTCAAAATGGAAGCTGTGCTTCCACTATCTTCTCTAATGGTAAAGTAATGTGAGTAAGTAAGAACATTTATGCTGATATTCAAGGCTTTCAGCCAGTTATTCCTCTCTATAGTTTTACACACAAGGGACAGTTTAACCAATGTAGGTACAGGAAGAGAAAACAAAAACGAAAGCTTTTCTCCATATTTCCACACCAGGTGTTTATTTTATAGCGTTCGCCAAGGGTGCTGATACGTACGGAGCCCCTAAAGGGACATTGCCAAAACAAAAAAAAAAAAAGTAGTGTGCTCATGTGAAACTAACTTGTGCACGCGATATACCTTCTGACTTACTAAGTCGTGCGCAGGAATTAGCAACTTGTGAGCGCAAGATACTTTCCTTTTTATTTTTTGGCAATGTCCCTTTAGGATCTTTGTAGATATGACGTTATGTATATACAAAAAGGAAGAGTAAACAAAATCAGTCTATACACAGTATTCAAAATGATGATTGCCAAAGACTTCTCACTTTTTTGTCTAGAGACACAAAGTCCACATAGGCACCATTAAGAAAGTCCCCCAGGTAATACCCAGACTGGCTTACAAAGCTAACCCCCTCAAAATGTGGAACAATCACTAGCTCTCCAAAAGATAGGATATCATAATCTGTCTGCACAATAATACGGTAATAATATATTTCCAAATCTTGAAACAGTCCCCCTTTAAATATATACTCTTCTGCGCCAACCAGTGTGGCACACGATTTTATTACATCATTTCAAAAGCATCTTTTCGCTAAGCAGGAGTATAATTTTAACTAACTATAACCTAAAGTACCCTACTTTTAATAGTATTTTAATAGCCAAACAAAATTTTTGATGAGGATTTCCCACCAGATGCAACCTACATTTAGTAATGTTTCATTTCATGTTCAGAAATTAAAGCGGACCAGCATTTTAAAATAATCTGTCACCCATGAAGTCCGCTTTTCTCAAGAACAAATTAAATATACTTTGCATGAATTTTAATTACTGATGCAACTGCAATTGGGAAACTGAAGACTGCACTAATGCAATGCAATTTCCATTTCCGTACTGTATGTGCATGGATAGTTGTCTTTTCACTTTGTTTATACTTTTTTGTTGTTGATTCTTTTACTTGAACCATTTTAGAAAAAAAGATAAATGGCACCCATACCCCTCTGGAAACTTCTGGCAACGTCCAATAGAGCACAAAATCCAAGGCGACCACCGTCAGCCATTTTGTAAATTGGATGTGCTGTATCATTTGAACAAGATGGGCAAGATAAATTAATTGGGTGTCTTTTCCCACTAATCTTGGGTCAGCAAAGTATGGTTGGTTTCTGGTCCTCTAAACCTTGAAATCCAAGACGGTGGCAGTCACCAATGGGGAAAATCAGATATTCCATGTCGTTTGAACTATTTGGACTAGAGATCTGTACTCTCAGATCAACCAATACAATGGGGAGGTCATCTTTATCTTGAAATCCAAGATATGGCAAATCTGATTACTGATTGAGCCGGTACGAAAAATGTGGTTATAGAATCCACTGAATTGACTGCCATAGAAGCTGGCACAGCAAATATTTGAAATGAGAAGAATTCCCAATGTCCGTGATGGGCTAATGGCAAAACGCAATCAGAGCCACAAGTCACCGAAACTAGGTAGGTGTGTATATTATATATGATGGAATGGGAGCAACTTCTTTACATATACAAATGGCCTTCAAATGTAGCTGCATTTGCCACATGTAATGAGATTTTCAGCATGGTCACAGATATGAATTTGGTTTTAATGAGGTTTTAAAATACTATTTCAGGACATCTCCGCTAACTGCAGTCCCATGTGAGCAGTTAGAAATCCTAGGGCTCATCTGAACAAAAAAATGATTAAACCGATTTAAAAAAAAAAAAAACTTGCAAAGAGAATCAGCCAGTGCTTCACCCTACAGAAACAGCAGCCTTTGTCTGAGAGGCTTGGGTTGCATATTCTTGTAAAATGTCAACTCTCGGGGAGGTAGTTCGGAATCATTCAATGGAGGATTTCAGGTTTTTTTTAATCTTTTTTTTTTTTTTTCCCAAAATGAGCTGGGTTGCGTAATTATCACTTTGAATGACTACAGTGACACGTAGTCACTTTCCTCCATCTGCTATCATCTAAATGGAGAGTGTACCAGGACTTCAGCCCAGATTCATCATCACCATTTTAATAACCCTCCTCACTGATGACAGGACTTCTGGCATAATTCAGCACCTTCTATCGTGTGAACACCCTCCGAGCGGCTCATGGATGTCAGCCATGAGCTTCAAATGCCTGGCGATACCTGCGGTACCTCCTGCTGCCTTCCCTCTCCAACATGGCCCCATTGAGTTATGCTGCTGACGCCGGGCTTGAGATCTGGTCAATCACTGCATTTTGTCTTCAAACCAAATGAATTTAACCGTCATACATTTCGGATCTTGTCAAAAGATTTTTAGACTATTTGTTTCAAATGTGTGCTTCAGAAGCACTCGCTCTTTCCGTCCCGAGTGCAATATGAAGTGTCTCCACCCAAGGGGTTCTGGCTTTGGTTGAGAAAATGTAAGTGGTTTTAACAGGGGCGCAAAACAATAGTGTAGCAGTCATTTGAATCGGATTGGTTGGTTGAAAAGGTATAAGGTTGAGTGCCATTTGGCACTCTTGAGATTTTATGGTATTTATGCTTGAGTGCCATATGGCAGTCTTGGGACTGAACAGGTTAAAGGGTGACATTTTTAGGGCAGTGCTGATCAATTTGGTCTTACTCAAAAATCCATGTGTCATTAGTTGTCATGGAAATGGGAAATCAGGGACTGAATAGCTGAACTGTGTGATTTGGTCTTGACAGGAAAATCACAGTGACTACTTTCTGAAAGCATTGTATGTGGCATTAAAATGGGGGAAAATTCATGATTGTCTAATCCTTTAATTGCCATTGGCTTGTGAATTCTCCTTTCTCATTTGACCATGAAAGGAAATAGCCTTTCTTACCTAAAGGAAAATAGCTTTTCTTCCCTTATTTATGTAATAACATATCGGCAAAGTATTTTGAATTATACTTTGGCTGGGCAGTTCAGCAGTGTATTTTCAGGTTGGCTCTATGTATTCTGTTTGTTTGGCCTATTTTTTATGTGAGACTGGCAACTGTCAAGTTACTACAGAATACTACTATAATGTTCAAAAGGATAAAATTCCTTTACATTCACCTTGCATAGACTGTACACCATGGTTAGGGAACATGTCTTTCTATCTGGGGTTTAAGTCTACTGATACATACTGATTAAGTATTCTTGGTGCCAGTTGAATTCAAATGGCAGTACTGTACACCAGCAAATGTTGTAAATGTCAGAAAATGTACCTTTTTTAAGTCTTACACAGTACCTGACTACATTTTGGGAATCATTAAATACCCATTCTGTGCTGTAAGAACTGAAAAAAACATATGCGATGTAGAAGATGAATTTTCACAGGCTCCCAGGCCCTTAACATGCATCTCACTGATAAAAGCCCTCGGTTTGTTTCCCCAGCCAGTCTCATTGATGTAATGAGCCACATGCGTGTAAAATAATTATTAACGTAAATGAACTATCCATTTTTTGCAGTGACTGCATCATATTTTGGGCCATTATCAGTTCTGTTGTGTTTGATGTGTTTTTACCTCCTCTTCATCTGAATGCCTTTACACGCAGATCCAAACGGGCTTCATTTTAATGACTTTCCTCTTTCTATCCCGATCATATCAAAACCAGTGGAAGGTTTGCCTTTGATGCTATTATCATTGTAGAATCATTGTATTCATAATAGTCAACCCCCCAATTATTTTCCAATTTTCTGCTGTAGGTGACATTTTTCAAGCTGAAAAGCAACCCAAAGGTCTCGATCGTGGATATATGGGCGGGTTTAATGACAACAATGTTAATATCATACCACTTGCTCTCACTGCAGTGCCCACAGTGCACTTATAATGACTCATTATGAACCAATGATTGATATATAATTGCTATTCAGTAGTCTTGGGTGTGTCATTGCCCATATGTAATCATGCGCAGACATCAGTGGGCCAGGGTAAGGTCAGCGCAAGAATAGAAATTATATTTAGCTGTAATATTGTAAAAAGAAATTGCTGGAGGATAACCACATTCCAATTACAGCATTGATGGATGAAATGCTGTGTGAACACAAATATATTTTATCTCAAAGTATTTCATTTCAAACTCCCACAATTTAAAAGAATGATTTGTTCACTATGTTATTGCATTTTTATAATACCCCTATAATATATATTTGTGGCATGGTGGAATGCTCTAATGCCCTAAATTGTGTAAAAACGATTTGACGAATGAAATGCCAAATATTTTTGTGTTTGCAGGCGTAAGGTTGCTTATTTACCAAGGTGGCATGGGGGTCATGTTGCTTCAAGTCATAGTTCAGGGGCAAAAACAGCCAAAACTCTTAATTTTCCTCATTCTTTCATATTCATGTTTTTGCTTTGGTGTTCACTCTAACATGCGACAGCGACACAGTGCAGGTAAAATGGCCGCGCATCAGATTTCTATAATCGGGATGTTTGGGATGTTGTCCTCGGTCATGCAGCTTTAACCTTTACACAACCAGATAATCACTGCTCCCACCTCCCAAAATGCATCTCACTCTATTGGGAGTTTTTCCCCTAATAACCAAGTATCCATGGTGAACAGGTACTTAATGCACCATTCAGCACTAAGATTTGTGGAAGGAAAATGCACTCACCACATGATCCATATTGAATCTTCAAAGATGCTGTTCTGTATGTATAATGACTTGAAAGGTCAATGATGCAGAAATCATATTGTTTGCTGTATGATATGCTAACACTATCTTCATACCCTTCAATCATCATGTTTGCTGGAGTGAATAATACACAATGTCTGTGCTGGATCATTAGGTATTCTCCTCCCTGTTATACGGTCACTGTGCAGTGGACAGGGAAAAGCCCTGTTATTTGGTGCTGGTAGCAAGAAAAGGTGTCTTGGAGATGCTTTGTAAAATGAATTGGAGCAGGGTGAACACTTTAGGTTACTCCAAATGAGCTTGCATTATGTGACATTATGTTTCCAGAGCTGGTATACCTAAGAATTCTGTTTGTATAACATTTGTTCACCGTTATAAACATGAATATGTTTTTATAACGTGATGTAATTGAGTCATACAGTGAGCGCTTTATTAGGTAGACTTGTACACCAGCTTGTTAATGCAAATATTTGATCAGCCAATCATGTGGCAGCAAATAAATGCACAAGAAACATGCATACGTGGTCAAGAGGTTCACCTGTGGGGAAGAAATCTAAGATCTAAGTGACTTTGACCGTGCAATGATTGTTGGTGCCAGACAGGGAGGTTAGAAAATCTCCTAGGATTTTCACGCACAACCGTCTCTAGAGTTTGAAGAGAATGGTTCCCAAATAATGGTGCCCAAACCTCAATTTGCCCAAAAACCCATCTGCTAGTATAAAAACATTGTGGTAATAGGGCAAAGTGGAGCTGCTGAACAGAGACAGCAGTGTGTGCACATGAGCTTGACGGCACGTTTCTCACAGAAAATACAGAAATTGGTTAACTTTTCACTTCACTACAGTGGAGATCAAACGTTTTGTGCTGTCCTGCCTTACATAAAGACAACAACAACAAGAAATTGCAACGAGAGAACAATGATGTTTTACACATCGTGCATTTGACACGATGGCCAGAAATATCACACTGCGTGTTCTCACGGATCGCCCACTCAGCGAGGGTACAGCTATCCGCTGTACATGTGACTGGCGAATGGACCATCAGCGATGCAGTGTTCACAGAACATGCTAACAGCTCACTGAGCCAGGGTGTGCTGCAGTGTTAGTGCGTTGTTTCCCTCATCTTTCAGCAGTAAGACAGCGCTTCTACGTTATAAGAAGGATGCATGTTTTCTGTGTGGTGAATCCTGAAATGCAAGCGGCGGAGGTCATTTATCTCCCGCATTACGAGGAGAGCCTTTTCCCTGGCCTCGGGAATGCTGATGGAGTTTGTCAAAGAACCCAGCAACATCTGGAGTGCCATTTAATTAATAATTCATTCTCGGCCTGCATAATTAAAGATGCACAGCATGTGAATCCTCCAACTCCCTCTCTGACATGAGTATGTTCTGTGTTGTACATGTACTGTATGTCTGAACTGGAGGCAAAATGTACTTTCAGAATGTGCTGGCTCTCTGTAAATTAGTGAATTTGCCAGTCAGCTGGTTCGGGTTGGTACAATTATACAATGGCTTCCATCGGGGACAGTTGGAATATTTTAATCAATTCAGCATGCTAAGATTATATTGTTGTGCTGTTTTGCATAATGTTACTCAGTTTCCTGTTTTCTTGAGTTATAACCCTGTGTTTGTGAAGTACTGTAATGTGGTGGCTACCTACTGTGTGAATACTGTACTGTATATACTGGCCAAGTAGCTAGAAACTTTGACATTGGCTCATAAATGGACCTGCTAAAGAAAATGATTTAAGTTTTCTTACAGGGTAGATGTTATTCTCAAAATAATGGCATATATATGACTATATATGATGTATGACATATATTTATGCATCTTTCAAACTTGGAACAAATGTAGTTCTAGTGAAAGACTGGGAACAGTAAGTGCTGTGTATATCGATGTGCACTCCTATGTGAAGATACAGTGTGTTCTTTGGTGTGATGGAATATCTCATTAAAACTGTTGCACCAACAACCCCAATTTGAGTTTTGACTATACCCACCAGATACCACCACTACATTGATATTTTAGATGCTATGTCTGGGTGGTACCAGTCAGTGTGCCTAATATTTAACTGTGGGGTTGGTAATCCTGAACATATTGAAACACTTTGTTTATTAAACCACTAATGCATTTTTAAAATGAGACGTCACCGTGTTATGTGAGCATGAGTGAGCTTTATTTAGTTTTTATGGATGTGAGTCCCCAGAGGAATAACACTCTGCAACTGACAAACCAAGGCACTATTTCTGCTGTTGTCCTCCCAAGTGAATTTAATGGAATTGTTACCTGCTGGCATCAATTCGATGTGTGTTTGAAGAGGCTCGGTGAGACGGAGGGGCTGGGCGATTGAGCTGATGCAGGCTGGCTGAAACAGCGAGGTTCGGATCCAATCCCAGCCCGCTCCCTATGCCCACACTGCTGAAAAGGGTTGCCAGCTCCTAAGGTCACTGCATAAATACAGTCACCTCCAAAATGATTGTCTTTTTTGAGATGGTCCAAACAAAAACTGGCTGTATAAAATAAATTACATGGGTAAAGAGCTATATATTAGGTTTAACAGCTAATTATTACCCCTTGAACTGTGGTAGTTGAGAAATCTGAAGGGAATCTATGAATATTTGGTTCACAGGTTATGAGGTTCCATGGCCGTTTCGTTCCTGGCTTGGTGTCTGAAGGTTGAGCATGCGTCATCCCTCATCTGTGACAGTGTGACTACCTTTAGTCCTCGCTGCAGATGGCAGGGTTTTTTTATTTTATATATATGTGGTTTTTTTTATATGTATTTTTTTTCTGCACTGGCACACACCTCCTTAAGTGCCAGAAATGGGCTGAACATCCTGACCTTGCGTGACCTCACTCTGCACTATCTGGGCCGCTGTCCCTCCAGTTGGCTTATCGGGCGAGCGGCGTTTAAGATTCGGACCACACTCCTCTGGTCTCGCGCCCTCGCTGTGTGTTTGTTTTATCTGCTAAGTTCTGTCCGCTGCGAGGCCCCGGGAAGGTCAACATTTGGAAGTGGCAGACAATGAGTTTGAGCCTTTTCCCTTTATACCAGATCACAGGGGTGAGGCTCTAATGAGAATGGAATGAGTTAGACTTATGCTAGTGCTGTACCCAAGAGTGGCCTCTGCAGCTTTGTTTCTGTGTACACTAGGGGTGAAACTGTTTACTCCACTAAATTTGGACTTTACTTTCTGTGTAATGATAATACAGTCATTAAAATAACTGATAACATGACATTACGTATGTGTTTGTCTGTGTGTACGTGCGGCACGTACAAGTGCATTTGCTCATTTTTGTACGCCGTGTATTCACATGTCCACCCTGCCCCACGGAATAGTTTCGGTTGATTACGTCACTTTGACTTGTAATGAAGGCATACACAGGCTATGTGGTGGTGGGAGGCAAAGTTTAGGTGCTGGAGCTGGGTTCTGCAGTGGCTAAATAAGCCACATATATTAGCCTAGCACACAGATTTTTATCTTTTATTCATTTTCGGGTGAAAAATGTTACACAAGCACTCATCAAGAATGTTATGTCAAATGAAGTGTCATAAAAATATCCTCATCTTATTAATAGTTTCATTAACTAGTATCATAGCGGTAGCATTTTTAAGCTTTTGTTTTTATACTATGTAGTTATTTGACTTATTTAATGATGGCTAGCTGGTGATAGTTAAATTAAAAAAGGTTAAATTGAGTTTCATTCAATACAACTTAAGCAATTTATAAGCAGTTTTTATAAGCCATGTAAAAGATAAAACATACAATCAAATGCTGGCCTGAAATTAAATGCAGGTTCTGAATTTAATTCTGTGTATGAGTATTCATTTAAAAGCAGTTGAATATAATGTTGGAAAATTACAAATGCAATTTGTGAGAAGTTTGAGAGTTGGAAATAAACAGTGTAAATAGTCTTGGCCACTATTTTAACTTGACCTTGCATTAGCATCCCAGTTTATTCTGGGCTATTCAAAAGATAGGCTTCTAGTTCTGAATGTAATTCACTAAACTGTCACATTGATGGCAGAATATGGAATGATAGCATATCAATGATTCGTAGGCCATTTAATCTCCGCACCCAATTATGTATACAGTGGAGAGCCCAAATAAGTTGCTTTGCTATGATCTTCATATGGCAGAAATGTGTTTCAGGGCTCCGGCCCGAAGATAAAGATGACAGAAATGATGATGCCTCTTCCAAATTGATTTGTCAATCTCCTCTCCTGCTTCACAATACTGTCACGCATTTGAGTGTTGCTTCTTCTTTCAGCAGCAAGGTGGATTTGGAATGTAGAATTTGCAGATTTTCTGGGATTCAATTTGTTTTTGTATTTGTATAGGAACAGCTGACCGAAAGAGAAGGGCTGGATAATGGGAATATCACTATCTAACTGTCATGGTTACTTTCTCCATACTTGGTGATTTTAATATGTACGCATTTTACCTTTCTTATTTTCCAACCAGCACTTTCACACCAACAGAGGATTTCCCCTGTGTTAAAGTGTGAAAGTTCCATATTAAGTTTAACCAGTCTGGTTTTATGTATCCTGCATCAATTGAGTATTTCTAGCTTACATTTTTACCACAACTAACACAGGGGTGGTTTGGGCATGTATGGCTGCCACAGGTGCTGGCTCATTTGCCTTCATTGATCATGTAACTGCTGATATCGGCAGCATAATTAATTCTGAAGAAGCCTCCCATCTGCTCAAGTGCAATCAAATGCTTCCAAACTCATTGGACGGTGCTTCATCCCAAAGCAAGGCAATGATCCCAGATATACACCAGCGCTCTCTGTCCTCATGATTATGTTCCAAACAGTTTGTTTTGTTTGTGCACAATGTACACTTCAGGCCCCCGCTGTGAAACTGACTGAGATTCATGCACTTGGCTCATCCACATTCTCACAGCCAAAGTCTCGCCTTCACTAACTGACTAACATACTTATTTGGTCAGTGACTAAAAGACTCAAAATAAAATATCAGACCTATGAAAACATGGGCAGAACAGTGCAGTAAACTTGTTAAAGGGGACACCGACAAGAACAGCAATGTATGGGTAGCCTCTACTGAATACGGACTACTGAGGTATTACTGGTAGATAGACTCAATATTGACAGGACAAATGGGTTGTCACACATAGAGACCTTTTCCAGAATGTTCATTAACTCCTGATGGATCCAGTTGGGGTATTGAAAAATGTCCATGTAGACCGACATATAGAGCTCTTCGTTACAGCCCCATCAAAGAGACAAATGCCAGTCAAAATTTTAAAGAGCAGGACCCCAAATGACCACCAGTCCACTGGGGAAAAGTATTGTTGTGCCAGGATTATCTGTGATGGATACATTGAGCAACTGTGCCTTTGTCAGCATCAAGACATTAACTGCCTCTGACAGCCCCCAACTTCCACCTTCTGGTCTCATACCTGTGGTGCGATATATTACACCGTCCCACAGAGACTTTCAACACGCTTATCACCAAGCATATTTTCTTTGCCTAGCCCAAAGTCCACCATTTTTATATGCCCATCTTGATCCAACATTACATTTTCCGGTTTCCGATCTCTGAGGGAGGCGAGGATAATAAAGAAAAATAGAGATGGGCATTCAGGGTTTCATTGAACGCCGTGACAAGCGCTTGGGGGGGTCAGAAGAGCAGGACACAGGGAGATATGGAAATGATGGATTGCACCGCTGTTTTATGTTCAATCAGCCGAAGCTGGATCCGGAGAGCGCCCGCCCAAACGGAAAATAAACGCCAACAGGCCATTCAACCCAATTTTATTAATGTATTCATTTAATAAATTGACTTAATCATTTGAAGGGCGCCAGTATGCCATCCAGACAAATGTATCAAAACCTATGAAATACAGTGCCCTGTTTGTTTGGGACAAAGACCAATTTTATTTATTTGCCTCTGTACTCCGCAATTTGAGATTTGTTATTACAAAAATCACATGTGGTTAAAGTGCACATTGTTTGAATAAACGCCATTTTATGCATTTTGGTCTCACCATGTAGAAATTACAGCATTGTTTACACATAGTGCCCCCATACACAAAAGTATAGAAGCAGATAGGCTGAGGTATGTATGTATATATGGGCCTGTATATGTAACTATTATAATTTGTTCAAAAGTAATTGAGCAATTTAGTCATGGCTAACTACTGTGCATTCAGTCACTCAATGACCGTGTCACCCACAAATCATTTTGATTCTCACTGTGGGAATAAATGGTATAATGTTGTATGTAATATATAGATTCACATATGCGTATATCAAAATAATATGCTGCCATCTTAATGCTATGCAAATAATTGTGTATAACTGAATATAAATTACAGGGCTGGAGCATGTTGTCAAAGATCTGTTCTGGAGAGCAGGCTGATGTTAGCTTTAGGGCTGATCAATTTATTTTCATGTCTTTTGAGAATTTCAGCAAATGCAAACATTTCACTTTAAACAGTTTTTTGTGATTCATTTCCTTAAGATTTTACACTAGGAGGTTAAATGAATACCTGAGAGGTAATTATAAATATGCATTAAAGATAAAGCTCTTGATTGAGAACCTACCTTACATTAAAGAATCTATTTGGCCCACTTGCAAACTAGTTAAAGAGCATCTAGTCTTGCAAGCCCTTCCTTCCGATTTCTTATATGTGAATACTATATACTGGTGAAAAAGTGGTATTTGCCATTCATTAAATGTGACATTTCTAGTTGAATTTAGACTTCTCAACCAAAGGTTTTGTTTCCATAGCTAGCATGCATAACGATGCATTATTCAAAAGTCAACCGGGTATTTGCATATTAAGTTCCATCTTGCTTGCAAGATTGCATGTTCTCATGTAATGAGAAATCTTCCACATCACCCAGTGAGCTAGCTATCAAGGTATAAGTTATACTGTAACTATTTTTAAAAGGCAAACTATATTTAACTAGCTGGTATTAACACTGTCACTGCCATTTTTCAGTGTAGCTAGACATAGCTGCCTTTCCATTGTAGTAGAATTGCAAAATGGCATTGAGATTGGTTTTGAAACGGGTAAGTTATTGAGGTTCAAGGTTCGATGAATGCAAGTGCCAACCGAGGCAAACGTATAGGGAGTGCGACCAGAGAAGGGCCAGAGTGGTCAAAGTCGACAGGAGCAGTGACAGTAACGTAAAAATAACCACACATTACAACAGTGATATGCATAAGAGCATTGCTGAACACAGAACGCGTCAACCCTCCCATGACTGGGACCCACAAGGTCGGTGGTTCGATCCCCGGTGTAGCCACAATTAGATTGGGCCCTTGAGCAAGGCCCTTAACCCTGCATTGTTCCAGGGGAGGATTGTCTCCTTCTTGGTCTAATCAACTGTACATCGCTCTGGATAAGAACGTCTGCCAAAATGGCATTAATGTAATGTAAAAGTCTAATAAAATAAGTCCTAATAATAGATACCTAATAAAGTGCTCATTGAGTGTATACTGAAACGATGCAGGTTAAGTACCTTGCTCAAGGGTACAAACACAATGTCCTGGCTGTGGATCTGCCAGTTCCTTAACGACTGTGCTACTCTGCTGCCTGCTAATACCTCTCCCCATCTGGATCTCTCCATTTCCCTCGGGGATACCACACTCACGCCGTCACCCAGTGCAAGGAACCTCGGCGTGGTGATGGACAGCAGACTGTCCCTTTCCGAGAACATTGCGGCGGTGACCCGGTCTTGCAGGTTCTTCCTATACAACATACGGAGAATCCGCCCCTTTCTCACCCCCTACTCGACCCAGCTCCTGGTCCAAGCGATGGTTCTGTCCCGCCTGGACTACTGCAATTCCCTCTTGGCTGGCCTCCCAGCGTCTGCCATCAGACCCCTCCAACTCATCCAGAATGCAGCAGCTCGTCTGGTCTTCAACCTTCCCAAATACTCACACGTCACCCCCCTGCTTACTTCCCTCCACTGGCTGCCTGTCATGGCTCGCATCAAATTCAAAACATTGGTGCTAGCCTTCCAAGCAGTTAAAGGGTCTTCCCCAGCTTATCTGCAAAAAATCATCAGACCCTACACCCCTGCCAGACCTCTTCGTTCAGCCTCCACAGGCCGCTTGGCACCTCCCCCTCTCAGAACCTCCACCTCACGCTCACGACTACTGTCTGTTCTGGCTCCACGGTGGTGGAACGAACTCCCCGTTGAGGTCAGAACTATAGAATCCCTCCCCACCTTCAAGCGCAAGCTGAAGACACACCTCTTCAAACAGCACCTCTCCCCATCCCTCCCTACCTCCCTGTGAACCTTAATTGTTGTCTCTGTGACTTGTGTATCAGTATTTTAGTTGGCTAGGTAAGCAGTGTTTGGATAGTTAACTTTGGTGACTTTTGCTCTGTTTGTTTGTTTGTTCAAAAAAAAAAAAAAAAAAAAAAAAAAAAAAAAAAATGGCCCTTGTCCTTATCTTTGTTGTACAGGTAGCAGTTGAAATTGTACTTACCTCTAGGGTCTTTCAGCGAACTTATCCCTGGTTATGGGTATGCACTTTGTTGTACGTCGCTCTGGATAAGAGCGTCTGCCAAATGCCAATAATGTAATGTAATGTAATGTACTCACAATTTCTTTCCTGTAACCATTTGTGTTCTTAATTTTCACCCTCCCTTGTTTCATGGATTTGTTTGGGAACCATTGTCAAGAGTAAGAGATGGTTAATTAGAATTTAACTTTTATTTATTCATTTATTTGCATAATAGTGCACTAAATATTTTTCTGAAACAATTTCTGTAGCCTATTATTCAAATTAAGCCTGTGGAAAAGAGGTGGATAGATGTCGGGTGCTTATTTCCTTAATCCTGTCTTCACTAAGTTGGAGAAAATGTTTTATTATGCCTCTCAGGTCTGCTTTTGTAGAACGGGTTTAATCGCAAGGACGAATCTGCTTATCATGTTCAGAACTGTAAAAATGTCCGACCCCTGGTTTGCACATAATAACTTGATGTTTATTTGAACCCTTGATGTCTCTCATTCAATGAAAACACTTGGGAGAAGTTTTTCCACAAGTTGATTTGATTTAGGTTTTTGTGAGATGGTGTCTTTGACAAGGTATGCGGTCTTAAATCACAACCTTTAACTAAAGACGATACATTCTTGATTTTTATCGAGTTGAAGGACGGATAAGAATTGCAGAGGCTGAGCTATTCCTCAAAGTGAATGAAGAGGTGAAAAACACAAAATCTGCTTTCTCTGCACATGGCTCTCCGATCATTTAGATACCAGGAATCGCATAGAAAAACTGCTGGTGAGGCTATTGCCTGTACACAGTGTGTGCCCGGTGATTGACTCTTTGGGTATGAAGTGATTGAGTGAGAAAGTTTGTTCTCTCTGGAAATTATTCAATATTGATAGAATTTTGGCTCAAAATCTAATTTGGGTTTTAGTTTCATTTTACTTTTATAGCTTTTTCCTTTTTTTGACTGTATATTTTGAGCCAGTCGCTTTCCCAGCGTGTGTGTACTGCAGTCAGGTGTGGTGAATATGAAGGATCTTGATTCACAAAATGAAATGGAATACAATTCTGATAGCTTTGCTATATATATATATATATATATATATATATATATATATATATATATATATATATATTCACTTCTTCTGTTCATGCATTTTGTTAATTGATAAAAAGAAACTATTGACATCTATTTTTGAAAGCATTCTTATTTTGCAGCATTTAATTACACCTGCATAAAACTTTTGCGCAGTACTGTTTCTGTAACAATAATGAGCCATTCTTTCTTAATGAGATAAACTAAACAAACTTGGATGAAAGGACTAGCACCTAAAATCAGCTAAGGTTTTTAGAAGGATATACACATGCTTGGTCATCATAGAAGCAATAAGTATGAAATGTATTTAATAGCATAGATATTCAATTTATGAGGACAATATGTCTTTGCATCATAGTTCAAAAAGACTGTTTGGAAATAGAGATAAGCCTGAGGGCATCATGTGCTGTAATTACTACGGGAAGATGGGCTGAGCATCCAAAATGAACTCTCCTGTGAGAAAATATGGCATCTGGTGACCCTGCTAGTGAATCTCACTAATAAGCTGGTCTTGGCCTGTGAATTAATTCCCTATGTCTATTTAACTAGCAGGGTTTTTTATTTTATGCATATTTCCCTTTATAACAGAATTTTTTGTTGCTTCATTCCAGCATTTAGTATGCCTGTGAAAGCATATATTGCAATGATTGAGTGTCTGATGCACTGATGAACAGTCGGTGAGCTCTTCATTAGGTAGACCTGTACACCAGCTTGTTAATGCTTGTTTGAGTATCTTAGAAACAGCTGATCTCCTGGGATGTTCTCACACAGCAGTCTCTAGAGTTTGCACAGAATGGTGCAAAAAAATGAAAAACATCCAGTAAGCAGCAGTTCTGTGGGCAGAAACGCCTTGTTAATGAGAGAGGTCAGAGGAGAAGGGCCAGACTGGTCAAAGTTGGTCAAACTAAAATAACCAGACATTACTACAGTGGTATGCAGAAGAGCATCTCTGAACGCACAATGCGCCACATCTCAAGTGGATAGGCTACAACAACATATGACTTAATAAGACTAAAAAATAAGTCAAATACCGAATAAATTCTCGCTGAGTGTATAACAACCGGGTTTTGGTTTCTATTCATTTCATTTTTGTAGTAATGAGTATGCTTTTCTACGGTGAAAACCTATCAATAACTTCAGTCAGTAAACTTTTTAATTACATTTTATTGCTTCTCCAGTTCAATTACCACCTCAATTTGGAATGTTCACTTTGCAACCCGTGCACAAGCAGGCTCATATACGCCCCCTGCTGGTGGCTTGGGGTTTTGAAAATAATTGTTCCTAAACGCACGGTGGCTGCCAGCTGCTTATTTTCCGCCTGCTACCACAAACCACGAGCGTGCAGATAAGGGATGGAGGAAACCCAATCATACGTGTGCTCAGAGAGCAAGCCACAGGTGCCCAAACAACCCTTGAGCAGATGAAAGGTGGTATCACTGACGACTGAATCCCTCCCGTATATCCCTTTGCCGTTGCAAAGCTAGCTCTGTGGCATCTCCTGCTCACCCCTGCAGGCTGCTGGCCACAGTGGATACTGGCACAGGCCAGGTAAGGCCCAGGACTGTGGTGCTCACCTGTGCTGCGTGTGGTGCTTTAGCTGAGTGAGCTACCCAGCAGCCCTGCCTATCTGAATCTTAGTGCTTTCCTGACCTATGTTGGTGTTTATTTCCTGAGTCAAGTTTAGCTATTTGGGCCATCAATGTTCAACAAGTGACATCTATTAATTTAGAATGTTTGCCAGTGGCAATGTGAAGATATTCAAGATTCTTCTTTATTTTTTTTCAAGTTGGGTTTGAGATTGTAATTTTTTATGTCACAATTAGGGTTGCATCGATGTGCGTGTTAACTATCGGAATTGATATTTGCACGATTGACTGCAATCGGCTCAGTGACAGATGAGATTGAGTTCACCGCCAATAGTTCTAAATGGCACATCCATCAATTTGTGTATTGGCAATTGCTGTTCCAAACATGACATTTGGAAACAAAAGAAAAATTGAATGAGTGCTGCCCAGATTTTGTTGTACTTTCAAGCCAAGAATATTGTTGTGTGTATATGTGCTTGCACATCACAAGGTATCGGAGAAAGAAAATGGTCTTGCCATTGTGCACCAATGCTCCAGTGCGATTTCAAGAGGAAGCTACTCGTGCCAAGGTTTAGGGCTGTAAACATTAACACGTTAGCCTGTGTGATTACTTTTGACTGTTCCATACATATATATGATTATGATGGAACATCAATAGGATAACAAAATATTGCTGTCAATTGTGTTGTCTGGACAATAGGGTACCAGCATCTGCCCAGCATCATAGCCCGTGCATCCCTGGTCGTAATACAAGTGATCATGCATTATCAAAAGGCATATGCATGGCTTTTGTGATAAATACTGCACCTGCACCTCAGTGCCAAAGTTCTCATTTTATTCAGTTTTTGGGTTATAACTCATGGTGGCATGGCCCTAGCATTATACAAATGAGTATGTTTCTCCCTGCCACTTGTTCTAATCAGAGCAGACTAGCTAGCTGTCTAGGACGGGCACTCAGCCAGCTGGAACCAGTTCTGGTAAGTCTTTTTGGAGAAGCCTTGGAAATCAAATGGATTTAAACTCTGTTGTTCATGTCACTACTCAATATCCACAATGATATCACCATATTCTATGAGGACTTCTGAGCGGAGCTTGCCAGGAAAACAGTTGGCATCATCCTGTAAGGAATAAGTTGGTCAGCATTCATTACTGCTGTAATAGTTCCCACCAGTGATGCAGCAGGTTCCCATGGCCTTCCAGTTATCTATATTTGTAATAGACTTGATGCTCAAGTTGGCTGTCTTTTAGGTTAGTCTGGTGTGCAAAATTACAATTTGGACAATACTGTGAGTGAATTAGTGCAATTGGCACAGCAGTACTGACCATAAATCACATTCTTGGAGGAAGTAACTGGGGAGAATTGCTTAAATAAAAGAAAATGTTCCCCTTTCAACTGCATGTGGCTTTCCCTCCAGACCACCGCACATCGCAGTATGTAGTTAATCTATTGCTGAAACTGTTGCTTCTTAGCTTGAATACATCCCAGCAGAGGCAGCAGAGGCAGGTTAATGGGTTGACTGAAGTGTGGAGGTTTTATTCATGATATTTTTTCCTTTTTTAGAAAACAAAGCATCTCAAGTGCAGTGTTGGCTCATTGTGCAGCTTTTTTTATTTTTTATTATAAATTTTATCCGATTTTTTTCCCTTTTTCTCCCAATTTGGGAGAACCGCGAGTCTGCTGCGTCTTAGCCTGTTGCGCCACCGCGGCTCCATTGTGCAGCTTTTGAATAAGAGAAGGATTTTCTGGGTTTATGATTGATCGGCTCACACGTGGGTTACATCTGTAGCCTGTCTTTTATAATAATCTGCCTAAAAAATAAATACAAAAATAGAAATAAATTCAGGTAAAGTAAGGTCTGTGCTATAAGCACTTCAAATGTATAAATTGGCAGAAACTTAGAAAAACCATTAGAAGAAAAAATCTGATATTGAGTTAATGCAGCATGATGACAAGTATAAATTATACCTGTAATCCTGCTTGGACTCCCATACAGTAACTGTAGTTAATGGGTTTTCCCTGCATGGTTGCATAACTGATAAGCATCACAAAATACCACCGTGTTTAAAGTTCTTCCCGCAGAGTTGAATAACTAATGCTAATTACTTAGAGCACAATCATTTAACATTGAAGACAGGCCAGGCCTTTTCTGATCCACCAGTTTGTAATTTTGGGATTAAATACTTTTGTGACCCATAAAATGTGTTCCAAGAAATTCTAATTGCACCAATTGCGGGCACACCATATGCACTGCAGCCCATGAATTAGTGGTAATATCTGCCATCTGCTTAGTGTTTAATCGTGTTGTTCATCAATTATTTATTTATTTGTTTTTGTCATGAAGGAAATTAGCATGAAGAAAAGGTGATTTTCAAAAGGAATATGGTAGTTATACTGTTCAGTAATGTAGTTCAATGTCACTGATTATAATCTGTGGATCTCTATGATACATATACACTGCACCATCTTTATTGTCAATAAGCCGTCTTTATCTTCGTAGACTTACAAAATGGGTTCAGTGAGACCTTGTGTGATTGAAGGGGAAAGATGCCTTTTGAAATAACTTCTGTTGAGCAGAACTAATTTCCCTATGAATGATTCATTTCTTTGGATTCTCAGAATGCTGAAACAAGTCGAGAGGTCCTGAAGAGGGTTTCATTTGAAAGAACTATTAATTGAGGAGTATAGTCTAATGTTCAATGAGTGTCCGTATAGCTCAATTAAAAAGGGTCAAATGAAAACACCCACTCTCCTTTTAAAAAATCACCTAAATTCACTTATTAATACACTTATACTGGGGACATGCGCAAGATACATCAGTGTACCATTTTGTATACCACGTATTATTACCAATACTAAACTGTACGCAGTTTCAAATTAAATTAAAAAAATTACTATCTTATTCAGGTAATTATCATGCCCTGTTAATGTAATAAAAGTCAGGAAAGTAAAAAAGTAATTATAAAACCAGTAATTAAAGACTAACATGCAGCATACTGCAGAACATTTTGGATCTAGGCTGCCCTGCTGCCACCGCCAGGCTGAAGAGAAAGCTGACAAATGGGAGGAAAAAAGAAAATCCTGAACCAATTTAGCATGGATTTCATCCCACCAAACCCCCTCCCCCTCCACCTCCCCAAATGCCCTAGAGCAACGGGTAACGAAAGTGGAACACAAAATGGAGGCTCGTATGACTGTGGGCCGGAGGATGTTGTAAGCCCCAGATTGAGATCCCCTGGTGCTGTACTGTATGTGCCAACCAAGAGCCGCTTTAAGCAGCGCTGCACCGGCGGGCGGGACCATGTGTGTGCTGCGGCCTTGGGCCTTGGCTGGGAACGGCCTGCCGCTTTTTCCGTGGATGGGAATACCGATAACGTACATCTGCTGAGGACCGGAGGCTTCCCATCTGGGTCCACCCAGGTTTCCGTCAGGGACTGGGCGCTTGTTTTATCACATGGTGTCATGCTTGCTTAACTACCCGGAATGATTCACCGATGGTTGGGATGAGTTGAGGACTCGGCTGTTTTCAGCTTACAAAGTGGAGGTTTTTTTTGGCAGGTGCTTTAAATGTAAAATCAATAGAATCTTTAAAATTACTCCATTGGGGCCATGTCACACAACTTGAGGAAATGCTTTTAAATGTGAAACGAGTGTGATGTCATATGGCGTTTAATCGTCTTTATGGCTGGGGTTCGGTAGTGTCAAACCTCTTCATAGGTCTAATTCTGGCAAATTGTTTCAAGGCTTGATGGCTTCCTTGGGTCTGCACAGGTAGGCCTACTTCATCGCAGCAAAGTGCTACAATAGGCTGTTCATTCCTCATCTTCTCTGTAGTGTCAACCCAATTACTAACATGTTAAGGGCATCTTTTGAGATCACTTGTGATAGAACCTGATTAGTTTAGGAATTCTATACAAGTACAGTCATTTACTGTAGAGGGTTTCATGTAATTGGATAATAAACTAAACTAATGGGCTATTTGTTTAGTTGGATTTTTGCCTCAAGGGGCAGCCTGGAGGTGCTGAGGCGGGCTGAGGGTCCCCTCGTCCCTGCTCACAAACGCCCAAATACCTGCACTATCCTATTTTCGCCGCACCCCCCCCCCTCCCCCGAGCAGCCGAAATTAGACCAGCTCCCTCGGGTGTTCTCCAGGAGATGAGCTTTCCTGGGTTCCCAGGGACTCACCGGGGTCCTCATCAGAAATGGCCAGAGAGAGATCTCATTCATCACCCAGACCGGCCCACTCCCCAGGCAGCTGGGCCCTGTGTTTCAGTAAGTGGACATTCGGGAGTAATCCAGAAATAATTGGGTTCCTCATTCCTTGGCAATGAATGCTTCTGGGGCATTCCAGATTTCTACGCTCCAGAGCCATCATGCTTGTGCAAACATGGTCGATAACAGATGGTAACAAGTGAAGGTCAATGATGGTTTTAATTTATGTTGATGCAGAGCACAAGCTACGCAGATCTTAATCCCTAGTGCACTGTTCACTTGCACTGTGATGACTGTAGTGCGATTTAGGGTTTCTGACTATATATGTGGCAGTGTTGTAAATGGTTGTATTATATATTTAAAGGTATTATAAATTTAAAACCTCGAAGTTGAATCTAATGTAGTGCTCTTTAAACATTCACCCTCTGCTTAAAATTTGATGCAGTTACTTTTCAACAGCACAGATTTTTTAGAAGGGCAAACCACACTTGAGTTTTGCCAATGGGAATGTGTTCGCCATTATACATTATAATGTTGTCCACCCCACTTCTCTTTATAGCGACTGTATACACTACGTCTTTACGAGCGTGTGTGTGTGTGTGTGTGTGTGTGTGTGTGTGTGTGTGTGTGTGTGTGTGTGTGTGTGTGTGTGTGTGTGTGTGTGTGTGTGTGTGTGTGTGTGTGTGTGTGTGTGTGTTTGGTTGTTCTAGCCATTTCCCATGTCTGTGGCTTACAGCTTGCATTGCAGAAAAAGCATTGCGGCAGATGCAGGAGAGCAGTTGCTCACGTAACTGTGTCAGTGGGTATGGAGGGCTGCCGTTTGGCCTGCGGGCTCTGTACATATGCACCTGTCCTGCAGGGGACTAGCGGAGACTTTGATGTGCAGGACTGCCTGCTGCTCGGTATTTCCAATGGAAACGGACTGGATTGCACTGGATACCAAGGGCCGGTCTGTTCCGCCCATGTTGCTCAGTCTCTTCTAACAAGTTAATTTAGATAATTATTCAGTCATCTTCTGCAAACCATCCCCCACCCTATCACCGTCCCCCTTGTAAAAAACTGTGGGAAAGTTACTTCATGTATTTCAACCTCCAAATACTCATATGCAAGAAAGTGCAGTAAGATAGGAACAATACAAATACATACAGTATTTGTGTTGTTCATCACTCTCAATGAGTTGTGTGAAGTTGCTATTTCTGTTTATGGCACATAGGCTACTGTACATGCTTAGTAGGATACCAAAAAATATTCCTAAATTGTCAAATAAAAAAAAATACCACCAATGACAGATTGCTTTTAAAACAAGGTTTGGGTGGGCTCTCACTGTGTTTAAAATGCACTTGCAATTCATTCTTGTCTCTGTACATCATCTCCACATTTTACTTCATGTCCCCTGCTTCACCTTGCATGACTGCTGACATGGTACTTGCAAATGCAACATCTGAATTGAAAGAATAATTTTGACCTGAGCTTGCCCGCCCAATAGACGGAACCTTCCACGGCCAAATATTTGCAGGTCTCAGGAAGAGCCTTGAGTTCTGGGGAAGAAGCTTATCTATCTTTCTTGGAGATCAGGCCTTGGGCGATGGCCTCTGCTCAGATCTTTGAAGATGACACACGACTTTGCTCAGAAGACAGTAGCAGATCCTAAGTGAAAAGCCAGTGTGGAAGTGCTGGAATAGAGTAATGCTCTTTACTCTATTTAATAGTGATCTGCTTGGGCCAAGCCAGGGCCATATTTCCATGTTGCTATCTGTAGTATTCATTCATAGCTGCTTGCTTTCTGCCGAGAGGTTTCTGCAGGTTTGGGGAAGTGCCTTGCCATATTCCCTGTTAGGTGTTGACTTGTGTGTTTGCAATGTGCAAGTTCTTCATTATTTCTGTATTTATCATTCCAGGTTGTGTCTGTTCTATGTCAGAATATCAGCGCTGTGAATAGCTCTGTGGCCTCACAGAAAGAAAGTGCTGAGATTGAATCCAAACCAGGGCCTTTCTTTGTGGAATTTAGATGTTTCCCCAGTGTATCGATTGGTTTCCATGGATACTCCAAGTTCCTCCCATAATCTACAGACAGTAGGTTAATTGGAGACTCTAAATTGCCCATAGGTATGAATGTGTGTGTTGCATACTGTGACACACCCCTGGGCAGACAGAAGAGATGAACACAGGGAGGTTGAGTGAATGTCGATTTCCACCTGCGTTTTAATGCTTCAGGAGCAGGGTGGGGGGAGAGAGTGAGAGTAAGAGTGAGAGTGACTCACAAAAGTAAACACAAAGTCTTCGCCCGTCACCCTCACGGTATCCGGGAAAAATAATAAAGGCAAATTAAATTAAACCAAACTATTCCTCTGTTCTTCGCTCTGTTGCTTTCCAGCTCTAGGTACGTTTCAGCTCCGTCTCAGTCATACATGGCTCTCTCGTGGCTCCCCGGGCTTCGACGCCCACTGCAGGAAAGAGCACACATTTGGACTAATTCCACATAGCCCAGGTCTGGGCCTACTTAACCAGTTGGGCATGGTCCTTGGATTGCCCTGCTACTTCCAGCATCAGAATTTTGCATTTGGCTTTTGGCTTGGCTCCCCCCCTCCACCTTGCCCCTATTTAGTTTAGCCACTGGAGCAGGACATGATTGGAATAGAGGACAAAGTGCTTCCCCAGGAGGTAGTACTGGGGAGTCAGCACAGACCATTTTATGGCTAGTTTTCCTTCTCGGTGGTACTGTACAGACTCGCCCTGGGGCTGAGTTTGTGGCTGATTTAGAGTACCGGTCGCTCCTCCCCCTCTGCCTCCTCCACCTCTTGGGACAACACCGCCCCCAGTCCTCTATCTGAGGTATCGGTCTGCAGGAGGCAAGATTTCAAGAAGTCAGGGCTAATCAGTAGAGGACTGCCACACAAACACACTTTAATTCTCAGAAATGCCACCAAATGGCACTGCTTTGTCCACTGGACCGGATCTGAGGCTCCCTTTCTAGTGCGATCAGTCAAGAATCCGGAATGAATCGGTGATAGTAATTCGCTAGCCCCAGGAATGACCTCACTTGTTTTTTGGACACGGTTTTATCGACCAGGGGACCGACTCGCCCCCACCCCAAGAGGAACCCCAGGTACCATACTTCTCTCCATTTAATTGCACACTTCGCTGGGTTTGCAGTGAGCCCTGCCCTTCGCAGTGTCTTCAGGATGGCTGGCAGATGCTGCGTATACCACTGCCAGTCATTACTATGGATGATAATGTCATCCAGATATGCAGTGGCGTAGGCAGTATGCAGTCCTAACAGTCTGTCCATCAGACGCTGGAAGGTTGCTGGAGCTCAGTGTAACCCAAATGGAAGCGCAACAAATTGGAGTGAAAAAGCAGATTTCTCCTTGGACTCTGGAGAAGAGGGAATCTGCCAGTAGGCCTTGGTTAAATCCAGTGTTGAAAGAAAATGAGCAGTGCCAAACAGCTCGTCCACCTGAAGCATAGGATAGGGATCAAATTACCGACCTTTTGGTAATCCATGCAGAATCTAACACCCATCGTGCTTGGGAACAAGCTGGATGGGACTGCACCAATCACTGTGCGATTCCTCTATTACTCCCATCGCCAGCATCTTGCCCAATTCCTCCTGAACTCGTTTTTTTTTCTTCTTCGGTATGGACGATTTTCTAGCTACAGTGCCCGGAGTGGTGTGTATGTGGTGTGTTGTTGTAATCGTGCTACCTCAGCTTGTTGTTCCACACTCAGATGGCCGTCAAGTAGGACTGGACCAGTTTTTTTAATTTATTTATTTTATGAGGAATTTCCGGTCCGAGGGCATCTGACATGACGTGTTGTGACGCGCAAGGCAGAGTCTACCTCTCTATAAAATTTTAGCAAATTAAGATGGTAGATCTGAGGTGCCCCATCCCTATCAGAATGAATAACCTCATAGTCTACACTCCCTAATGGTTGGCGGACAATGAGAATAATACTAGACTTTGCCTTCCGGTTATCCTCCCATATTTCCCTTAACGGGTCCAAAATGCCATGGGGCTTTCGCCCATACAGTAACTCGAAGGGGGCTTGGGGAACCACCTCCTATGGCAAACAAAAGGGGGTCAATTAGTTTATCCCTGTTTTGTATATCGGTAGAAACAAACTTACAAATCCTGGACTTCAGAGAATGAATGGATGTAGATTTCAAATGTAATTTCACTTTGTTCCAAATTTATCAAAAACACATTCTTACTGAGGAGCTATCCCCTGTTAGATTTTATTTGGAACATGCATATCTTGAATGCTGGAGGTGACAACAAGGTTTTGGTGAAATGCAAACCAAAAACAACAACACCGTACCTAAACCTTTGCTAGTTTGCTAGTTAGCTGATGGCAGCAGCATTCCTGCCAGTTAGCATGCTGGCTGGCTAACCGGCAACAAATAAAGAATGGGAGCGAGCCATGCAATAACTTGCTAATGGTATTTCGCTATGTTCCATTATTTTCATTTGGTTGAAGTGATGTTGCTTGCTACCCACAAGGGGATGCATTGCGACTGGTGCAGCTCTGGCTGTTTATGTACACTCTATTACACACTGAAAAAGCCATCTGCCAAACATCTAAATCTGGCTTTATGCTCCCGGTCATCTTCAGCTAGTGCACTGCTCGATTCCACCTCATATTTCTTAGGCTTCTATAAGATGTGGTCCAGTTACCTCTATTAAAGCCCAAGTGCTGCTTGAATTCAGTTAAAACCCCACTTACTGTTGAACTGTTTTCTTACCGCTCTCATTCCGATCCCCACATCCCCACATTACATAGATCATAGTATACTCATGGAACTTGTTCTTTCATTGCTTAATCTTTTCTTTTTCCCCAAGGCCCTTCAGTCGTACAACAAGCTGCCAGCCAGGTTTAAAATAATAGAGGCTCTGGTTTACACACAACTTTTTAAACCTGCACTCTTTAAAACCTTGCCATGTTATTTGTCATCAATGCCTTAGGCTTGCTTTGTTTCATAAAATATGTACCTAATCAACCAGACATCCCCATGCAGCTGAGCTATTTCCTTTTTGCCGCGTGTGATATATTCTCAATGTATTTTATGTGATATTTTCATCCTCTGGATTTTGTTTTATAATGTA
This sequence comes from Conger conger, assembly GCF_963514075.1. NCBI lineage: Eukaryota > Metazoa > Chordata > Actinopteri > Anguilliformes > Congridae > Conger > Conger conger. Next base: position 56,959,292 of record NC_083765.1, read on the forward strand.
ATTACGACAAATGTTGTCAGTTGCCCTGGCTTTATTATGAGAGAATACAGAAAGCAATACTCGAGGAAGGATAGAGCTGGCAGTCTACTCCCATTGTGATAATCCTCCACCTTGGGGGAGTTGGAAAACACAGCAGCGTACAGAAAAAAAGATAAGTCTGCTCACTGTTCATGAGTCGTCATCTCCTGAGGCTGCATGTACATCATCCCGAGTGCAAACCCCCCCCAAACCAGCCGTACTCATCTCCCTCTCTCATCTCATCAGCTCCCCTGTCATAGCTGATAAAGACCAACTGCATATTAAATGAAAATGTTGCACACAAACAGTCACTTCAGTTTTTATTATGCCCAGAAACGCGTTTGTTCAAGCATGCAAGGGGTGTTCTACGACAATGAAATGTGACTGCAGAATAATGATAGCAAAATGGCAATAATGGTATGATTGTGTGTTATGAAGTTATTTTATTCAATATGAAATTGTAGATGCAAAAGGTTTAGACAAAGGCATATAAGGTTAAGAAAGTGAAATGGCAATATTTCCGTTGCAATTCTTTAGGGCTGTCAAATGATTTCAAAATAGCAGTTTACTGTGATTAATCACTTAATCACTTAATACTTATTTATTAAATGTATTTATTTCATATCATGGGGAGAGGGACGCCTGGAATACCCAGCTTAGCCTACTGCCACCGCAACCTGACTCCGGATAAGCGGGTGAAAATGGATGGATGGATGGATTTCATATCACATTTTTCATATGTAAATAAAACAGAGATGAGTGTAACTCAAGGAAAAACATTGTTTAACAGCATCTTCACCAATATCAAAAGAAGGCCAAAATGTAAAGCTTGTGACCTGTACTATGTGACAATTTGGTCTGCTTGTTCTTTCCGCTGAACAGTTTGGTAAGACAAAGCAGCTCTTCACACTGTTCAACCAATCGGCATTCAGGACACTCAGGACTGTCATTGGCAGTTCAGGCGACTACCACTTGATTTATGATTTGTACAGCCAAAACTTCAGCAAATAGCATGTTTTATTCAGGATATCTGGCTTGTGTAGGAAACACAAATGTGCAAAATGTAACTTTTCATTCAAAGGCCCTTTCGGACTATCCGTCTCCATTATCGTTCATCACAGCAGACATTTGCAGAGGTAGCTAGCTATTAAAATCATGTGTCGCCTGATTGACATTTGCATTCTGTGAATTATATAAGTGCTTAATTGCTTTAGAAAAATTAAGGGATAAAGTGTTTTCAAGTTAATCCATGAAATTCTTTACATCACGATATTGCACATCGTTAGCCGCACATTTTGTCCCGTTCACTTGCAGTGGAGTGATCAATACACGGGCATTGCTGGTTGAACAGGTTTTTAATCACCGTCTAAAGGGCCCCGTTTGTTTGTTCGACTTAAGCCTGATCAGCGGTGGCAGACGTGTCCGAGTGGCACTCTTTCAGCGCGTTCTCATCGCTTTTCCCTTCCGTTTCAATTCCGCAGATGTGGAGAGAGCCGTGCATGCTCCGGCTCACATCACAGAGAAAGTGGTTCAGCTCTTCAGGAATAAAAGTGAATTCACCTTCCTGGCCTCCGTCCAACAAAAGTCCGCCACGTCAGGAGTCATTTTCTCCATCCACGAGTCTGAACACAGGTAATGCATTTATAATCTTCCTTTTGTAAGTATCATTTCGAGAGGCCCTATTGGCAAGTGCTGTCAGTGGTTTTTAAACTACTAAACGAGAGTGGCCCTATTTTTAATGTAGCGTGAGACTCGCTGTTGAGTTCTCATCTCATTCATTGCAAGCCATTCAGTGAACAGTTCCATCAGACTGAAAAGATCAATTTCAGATTATTTCAGACTGATAATGTGTGCAGTGTGTATTAATGATGGGGGAAAATGAATAAAAAAGAAAGTTCAGAAAAAGAAAAGAAATGTTCGTATGCTGAGCTTGTTATTGCAGGATTAATGTTTTTGAAAGTAATTTCTGACAGGGTGGTTGGCCCCATGTGGACATGTGGTCAACATGAATATACTGTATACAGTACATGTATATGCTGTGCATTCTCAGCTTTATGAATTCATGTAATATTGCTAGTTGTGATTTCTTTTCATGGTGCATTGAACATTATAGGTATTCTGAGGAAGTTGCTGTCTGAATGTGTGTTTTACACTTGGTTGCAGTCTCCGAAAGGTGGAGAGACAAACGCAGCCTTATGAAGCCTACTTAAATGCTTTCAAATGAGTTGCAGTTTTAGGAACAGAATGAGGTGCCTAACTTATTTTTTGTGGAGAGTGTGTATTCCTGTGGTCTACTATGATCTTGAGCACTGGCAACAAAATCATTTTTCATCAAATTACTCAAAAATGTTAACACATTTATGAACCGAAAAACCCCCAGATGGTTATTTTTCTGGTACTTTCCGTGGGCACTGAGAAAGACGGCTGGAGGGCTGCTGGGATGGCTGTGCTCACAGCCTGTGCCGTTCTCGCACCCAAGGTGACCCCTCTCGGTGGCACACCTTTTTAATTACCATGCTGCCCTTATTGGAAACCGGTAGGGAACGTGAGTCTCACTAAATGGAGGCATTGAATTTTCAATGAACTCAATTGCAGCTTAGCATGCATTATAATTCTCTGTGTGTATTTTTTTTTATTTTTACGTTTTGTGCGTTTCCTCACCCCCATCTTTCCTGAGCGCAGCATGGGCTGAGAAGCTCCCGAGCAGCAAGGCTGTTGTGTGCTGACTGCATGTCAATGATATGGGATCGGGGATAAGGGTGTTACATTATTCAAAGAGCACTTATTTATCATAAGAACAAAAAGGACCGACGGGCTGAAGAACTGCACCCTGTTTTACTGGAGTACAGGAAATTCCTGAAATTATTTGTTTATTTTGTGAATAATTTCTGTATCTATGTGTCTCCGTATGTGTGTCTCTGAGCTTTGTTTTGGCAAGAACGGCAGCGTCAACAGACCTAAGCTGACTTGCTAAATTTGCACATAACAACTGGATTATTTATCACCTCCACCTGGTTTGGTAGTTTGGCTGCGCAATAAGGGAGGTGTCAGCAAAAGCATTTGGTGCGGTTTATGTTCGTTGTCAAATAATCTGTTTGCAATTTCATTGTACACGTATGAAAACTGGAACATATGGGGCAAACAAGTGAGAAATCCCCAAACACCCAAAACTGTTTATTCATCTCTGCATCCATCAAATTTGTAAAGCATTCGAAATGCTGGTGCCTTATTTTGAAATACACCACTCTTATTTTGAAATTACAAATCACCTGTTAAATTCACCAATAATACAACCATGCATGGCAATTAGATCATTATTTCTTCCCTTCATTATTTTTTAGAATGAAATATATCCTCTTTTGTGACCTGATATCGTCTTCCCACGTGTCAGAAAGCAGTGTGGAGTTTATTAGTAGCACCCTACACAGTAGTCATGCTCAAACGTGCACAACAGGGGGAAAAAACACATGAATATAATTAACCTGGGAAATGCATTTTGACTGTCGTAGGTCTTCTTCAGGGAGACTCTTCTCATTGCAATTTTGATGTTGGCGACTTGCCATAGAAAATTGCAATGTTGTCTCTGTTATAAATACAGATTTGAAATAGTCATCTGTAGTTATTTTGCTATTTTTCTGCTCTTAATTCCCCATCAACCTTATCTCATTCCCTGTCACCCTCCCTCTCCGACCTGCCTTTCCTGTCCTGTGGTGGTGCTAGCTCGCTGGCTGGCTAGTTGTAGAGCTAGAGAGCTAAACTTTTTTTCATTATTATTATTTTGTTTCATTTCGTTATCAAGCCTCCAGTTTGCATTGCAAGCATGCCTAATTTACCCTGGTTGCACAAATATAGGTTGAGAGTAACATTGTGGTGTCATTTGTTCAGTTTCATATGATACATTTCTGAAAAGAAAATGGGTTGTATTTCTGAAAAGCTATGGCTACTCTGGAATGTTAGCTATCCATTTGTCCGTTAAAGCCAGTTGAGACTCCTCTTCTGGCACGTGTTTTTATGTCTGGCTTGAATGTGTATTATTATAGTTATTTGGGTATTAAAATAGTGGGTGGGTATTGGATACATCCCTCTGTGATAATCAATGGTTACTTTGAAAGTGAGGGTATTCGTCTCATTTGGATACCTTAACTTTTAGCTTTTTCATTGAGCCAGCACAATTGTTCCCATAATGAAAGTTTCCTGTTTTCATTCCTCCCTAAATTGCTGTCACCCATTCTTTATCAACAGCAATGAATTGTGTTTTTGTTTTTGGTGTAAGAGCCAACATGGAGCAAAGAGATGTCAGATCCACACTAGAACAAAGGGCTGCTCTGTACACTCAGTTACACACTGTCAGCTTGTCTCATATTATGAGCAGAATCTTTGCTCTGGTTTAGTTTAGTTTATTTGGATTTCCATTAGACGCAATTTGACGCAAGGAGCACTAACTAGTCTACCTGGGGTCCGACTTGCAGAACATACAACATACAAAGTATAAATAAAAAAGAAAAAAAAAAGAAAACAAGCAAAAAGTCTAATCAGACTTTGGCTCAAAGTGCTGGGAGATTTTAGTGGGCTTCTATTGTCCCTGTTCTGTGCCAGCCTCCATTCTGTTTCTTTGGGTCTGATATCTCTATCGTTAGGGGCACTCATACAACTTTCCTCTCCCTTCATCAATGCTTTTGCTTTGCCCTGGATCTTACCTAGTCTTGAGTAATTTCTGGAAAGACAGAAAATGCGAAGGCTTGCTCTTGAAACTACCAGTTGAAATGTATGGAAGCTGTTGTTGGGTGTTCCACACTTGCTTGATGTCAGTGGCTGCTGGGGCCTGCAGAGTGTGCAGTGACATTAAAGAGAGCTGTGAGCTACAGGGATGTGGAAATCAGAAACCACTGAATTTTCAATTGTCATAAACAAATGCCGAACATAAAAGCTGAATGAATTCTATTTTATTGCATGAAATTGTGGCAGTACACAGCAGTACACCGCAGTACACCGCAAAAAAAAGTATACAAATAAATACAGATTACTGGCAATAGCCAGTGGTATATGCATGTGTGTGTACTGGGCTCCAGAATGATTGACCCCTCTAAAAAATGTAGAAACCCAAAATGCCAACATGTGAAGAATACAGTACTTTATTAACATGTCAACAAAAAACCAAAAGAAAGAAAGGTTTCATAATCACTGGCACCCCTGGTACTTGGTGCATAGATCTACGGCAAGGATAACAGCATGGAGACCAGAATTAATCAGTATCATGCCATCTTGCCATCACTCATAGTGTATCAGCGCGATGTCAAGGGGAAAGTGTGGAGGGTAAAAGTAACGGCCCAAAATCCAGAGCCAGCCTCCTTATCTGTGAAACGTGGGAGGTGTTATGGTTTGGGCATGTTTGACTGGCAAAGGTACAGGCTCATTTATCATTGATGTAAGTGTTGATAGCAGCAGTAGAATTAATTCTGAATTGTATAAAAAGCATCTTATCTGCTCAGGTTCAAGAAAATGCCTTCAAACTCATTAGATGGTGCTTCATCCTACAACAAGACAATGGTCCTCGTGCAAGAACCACTCGTAACATTCACTAATTCACCACTTAATTAGAATTTTTTCTGAGGTAGTAACATCGTTCACAAGTGGTCATACCACAGCCTTGCAGTACAGCTCATCTGGCACACTGAACTTGGATCAAACTTTCAAACAAGGCGTTGCAGATCAAATCTAAATCAGGATTCAGCAACTGCATCACTTATTTCTCACCTGAAATATTTCAGAAATGTAAAAGTTTATCAACGGTCCACCATATTATTATGTTTTGCCTAAAATGAAGGAACCGCAGTCTACCCAATCAGGTATCAGTCCCTTGTTCTTGTTAATCCCATTGGCCATCTATCTGACCGAACCCTCATATAGTACTGTATATACTGTATTTTAATGGGCTATGGATGGGAATTTCATATTTTCATGTTTTGGTTGACTGGCGAAATGGCATTGATTTAGCGGTTTAATTGATTCATCTATTTTCAGAACCCCGGTAATAAGCTGTACAAGCATGCTCCAATAGGCTGGACTACAGCCAAAACAATACAATTCAGTACAAGCACATTAGATATGTCACTGTAGAACAGGGGCGTCATTTCAGGTAAAAGCCCGATCCAGTTGGTTGGGCTTGTTTTATCCCAGAAATCTGTTAAACTCAACTTGTTAAACACTTGGTGTCATTTGACATTGTAATTTTACCTTAAAAATCCATCTAAATGGATCCATTACATGGATTTAGTTAATTTCGTTTCAACCAAAATAGAAATACAAGTGATGTTACAAATTAGATCTAAGAGGAGATGTGGCATTTTGGGCTCTGTGGCTTTCATCTATGCTGTGAGCTTGCTGTTTTACTTTCCCATCCAACAACATGTTAGTCACGTAGCCTATGCCGCCTTTGTAAAGGAGGTCAGCCGTCGGTGGAAAAATCAATGTTACTGACAGCAAGAAGGTCGGATTCTATCTTCCCAACTTTAGCCTATCCTCACTGTACTCTGTTCCTTCTCAACCAGCGCTGTCCTGTCCTAACAATTCCATGGATTTTAGAAAGCCTTTTATATAGCTTAACAAAATTTAGAGGCAACAAGGCCTTAGGCTAACCAGTGCTATTGGTGAATTATATGATTAGCCTACAAAGGAAATTGCATCTTCATTTTGTTGAGCTAAATAAAGGCTTTCTTGGTCCCTGGAATACTTTTTTTCTGGTTGAAATTTAACTTATGTTTAGAGAATCGCTATAGTTTTTCTTCACCTAGAGTCACTTGCCATGGTGCTTTTGTTGCCCATTATATCTGTACTATTTCTGGCAAACAGTTTTTGCAGATCATCCTCTTCAAAATGTTAAAATAGCTTACTCTGCTGTAGTTTAGAATCGGTGGTGACACAATGTTAACTTAGCTAGGCCTACTCCGAAATTCTACGACTCCACTGCTGTAGGGTACCCACAACTCCAATCAAAATATAGAACACTCTGAAAAACATTTTAATATGTTTTCATAAAAGTTAAGATGATTATATTGCTATAATGCAAAATATAAAAAATGTTGTAATATATATATTTTTTAAGTTAGCCAGTTAAGACATTGGCCATTTCAGTTTCAGGTTCCATTTCGGTTAACCGGTTAACCGGTTAATCGATTAACCATGCCGCTCCCTATAACCGACATCTTCTTTTACGACTGTTGTCTGAAGGGAGGTGCGTTTTCTGACTCTGACGTGGCATACTCGTATGAGTCCTTCATCTAAAAAATGTAAGAGAAATTTATGATAGAAAAACTAAAATGTTCTTGCATGAGTCCCAATGATCCCAACATGTGAATTGTTTTTATTTAAAAAATGTAATTGTGGAATATTTTGCCAAATATTATGGCGCTCACTACATATGTGTATATCTTTGTATGTATTCCTTGGTTGTTGCTTGGAGACCATGGACATCTGTGCATTTAGCCTGTAGAATTCCCAGTTTTTGGTGGTCTAATAAACATAAGAGGAATCATGTTTTACCTATTGGGTTTGAGTCTGTGATCTGCAGGATTGCCCAGTGGTATTCATTTTCTTTTCTTTTTTCTTTCACTCGTACTTTTTGATTGCAGAAATTTTCATATCAATTTGTTTTAGCATCTTGCAAAAGCCTTACAAAAAATGGTCTGTTTTACATTTACAGTATGCTCATTACTTGAGACCAATAAGATATTGTGCAGAACGGAAGTTGCTATGGAAACGACCTGATGAGGTGTTTTAGTCATGCTTGTGCTGCCTTAAGACTCAGACCAGTACACTTTATTTCCTAAAACTTTTGGGAACTGATATGCTCTTTTAGTTTGCGGTTCGATTTGGACACCATCTTAATCTCTCCGTACAATATTGATCTTATTAGTTGTTTTCTGTTTTATGAAATAATTTAAAAAATCACCATCATTCTGAAGTATAAGGGAATGGCTACCCCTTCCAACTTCCAACTTCACAGCAAGCTCCGTTCTGTCCATCTACCACTCGGCTGGAAATGTTTTTGTAAAAACCCCTGAGAAACGGACTGCCTCTTGCTATGCCTTTGGATGTGCATAGTGCGTCAAAACAAGGAAAACATGCCAAAAATCTGAACATGGAGCCTAGTATCTCTTCCGAACCTGAATAATCCAAAAATAATTCAGGAGAATTATGAATAATCCATTTTTTTTAATGCCAGTTGCCCCTTTTGTTCACATTCATAGTGGGAATGTTTGTTGTGAAGGGATGAAGGAAGAAAGGGGGGAAATTTAGTGATCTAATGAGGAGTATTAAAACCAATATCATTATTTCCTTCCCTTGCATCCCTAAGAGCTCTTTATATTTGGTGTAAGGAGCCAGCAGGGAATGTTCTCTCTGAAATTATCCATGGTTTACCTTGTAATTATCATTCGTACATGTGTAAATGAATGGTTAATTACAGGACTCCTGTTGAAATCAGGCTCCTGGAATACATGAACGAGGAGAAATTGAGATCTATAAATCAACATTAATTTTGTCCTTTACACTGGCAGGCGTTTTTCAGTGTAAGGGTCATTTCATTAATTCGGCAGTTCATGCAAAAATTATTTGTGAAAAAGAAAATGAACACTTTCATTTTAATTACCTGTCAAAGTTGAGAACAAACGTTGATTAAAATCCAGGGTATTGTAACCCAGACATTTCAAGTACACGTGAGCCGCAGTCAACATTTGTTCATAAATATTGTGCTCAATTAAATGCAGTTGTTGCTTATCCCCAGGCAAACACAATTTCTTTCATGATTTTTCTTTTTTTTGTTGCCTCACTGTGTTGAGGACAAATATTGATTGAATACAGCCTTCTGTGTAGGCCCTTATAAGACTTGTGCTTGGCTTGTCCACCTAGGCTCTTCCCCGGGTTTTTCGTGTCCTGGAGTTGATCAGTAAACCTTCACTGATGAATGGGCCCGGATGTGAGGAATTGCCTTTGGGAATAGCCCACTGATCTGGATCTTGCTTAATGCCTGTGCGACCATATTACACCAAGGTTTATGGCCAGGAATAAGGGACATGTTTTTAATTAGGTTTATAAATAGCTACGCACCAAAAAAAAAAAAAAAAAGAAAAAAAAAGAAAGTAGTTTCCGGTGGGTTCTCTTTCTCAGTGACCGACAGTCCTGTATTGTCCTCCTGGCATGATTTTAAAAAGATTGATGTGCCAAATTGACAATGCAGCTGCTCGGAATATTAATGTAAAGAACCTGCTCTTGGGGAGCGGCGATGTCCCTTTGGGGCTAGCGAGCAGCAGGAGAGCTTTTTGCCACTCAGGGAGAATTGGACTATGCCTTCCTAGGACTACCTGGGTTTGCATTAAACACTGCCTGCTGTATATGTCTTCCCACTGTGACTGTAATATTTCCCACTCTCAGTGACTCAATTGCTGCTTCACTGATGGCCCTTTCAGACCCATCTCTCCCGTAATGGCTTCAGACACAAAAGAAATGGGGCTCGATATTGCCTTTTACTTTTATGGGCTAGTTTCACAGGTAATCATCTTTTGCTTATATGGTTAATATAAGACCTCTTTCTAGAGCCGGGGTCTATGGTAAGTATGCACATTACAAATGGAAGTAGTTCATATTTTAGAAGGTTCGTATTTCGCTGCCCCCAGAAGTGCCTTTTGCGACACATCTCATTAATCTATACGCCACCCTCAGTTTAATCTAATTGAAAAATTACTTTGAATCTTCAGATTTTTTTTTTTCTTCTCTCACCCCCTGCAAAGCACCAGCGAATGGCGGCCGTATTTATTTCCAGAGGTTCCCGGTTTAATGTAACGGAAAATTAGGAGATGGTTAAACCCCACACTCCGAGAAGCCTCACTTGGTATTCTGCCTAGCACCCGTCCTTGTTCCCATAAATATGGATGAGGGCTGTTTGGGTCGGGCCTGGGCAGACGAGCTGAGTTGCAGCGGTTGTGGGAATTATAAAATGTCATGCTCAGCTGACTACAGCTCCCTCATTAAAGGCTCCTGCCTGTTTAGCTCTCTGTTTATCAAAACCATCAGGAGCAGATCATATACATACACAGCGGCCCCTGCGCCCCGGTGTCAGTCGCCCCTGTTTCATCGCGTCGGCATCATCAAGGGCTTTTATTGAGCGAGGCTCCGCTGAGTCAAAGCTGCCTTTCTGCACGCCGTGGCCCCTGACCTCTGTTCCCCTGTAAACGATTTTCTTTTAAATTTGTTTTTCCTCCCCACCACTTCATTATGCGGTTTGATTGCGATTGTATATTCGCAGGCACCCCTTGTTTTATTTTGCTTGACCCCACGTCGACCTTGTTTTGTCGCGTCCCTTTGAAGGAAGCCACAGTCACTTTGAAAACCACTTGAGAGGCGAACGGGGGACAAAAAAGACTGAATAGAGTTGAGACTTCAGGAGGTCAGAAAGGAAATTTTGGCAGTCCTGACCTACTTTCTTTTTGTCCTTTTCTTGCTCACAGACTTGGCTTTTGTGTTGGGTCTATGGGGTGAATTTTTCTCTCCCCTTGACATACAGTAGCTTGTCATTTGGAATTTGTGAACATGTTGCATAGCTGAGCCAGCCAATACTGTGTGGCGTCAGCTTGAAAGTCAGGAAAGGACATCTGGTGTGATACTGTTTAGATTTAATTTAAATGATTAAATCTTCCAATCACTGATGCTGCCTCACCTGTCCATTATGTTTGTTTAATATAATTTTTGAAGAAAGGACAAGAAGGAAAAATGTTTCTACATTATTTTTACTATGTGTGCCTTGTTTTGCATTTTTTGCAAACCACTGCACATGGGCGAGCAGTGAAGGGATGATTGAAGAAAGGGAGAAAATGTAGAGCAAATTCAAAACTACATTGGTCTACCTTGCTTATTTACTGTAATAAGCATATGCACAGTTATCGGTTATTATCTGTCCCTCCAGTTTCTTTGAGATGGAGAGCAGCGGCCTCCGGGAGGAGATTCGCTACCGCTACCGCTTCAGAGGGAAACCCCGCTCAGAGTCCTTCCCCTACAGGCTGGCCGACGGGCAGTGGCACAAGATCGCTCTGTCCATCAGCGCCACCCACCTGCTACTCCACATCGACTGCAACAGGTAAGGTGCACGCCCAGTTCACTAGGGGCGACGTGGCTCGGGCAGTAAGAGCAGTCGTCTGGCAGTCGGAGGGTTGCCGGTTCGATCCCCCGCCCGGGCTGTGTCGAAGTGTCCCCGAGCAAGACACCTAACCCCCAATTGCTCCTGACGAGCTGGTCGGCGCCTTGCATGGCAGCCGATCGCCGTTGGCGTGTGAGTGTGTGTATGAATGCGTGAATGAGAATATCAATATCAATTGGATAAAGGCGCTATATAAATGCCAACCATCTACACGTCTGCCATGTTACAGTAATGTGGGGCAGCCTGTAGCCTAGTGCCTAAGATACATGACTGGGACCTGTAAAGTTGGTGGCTCATGGGCCCAACAGCTGTGTGGATGAGCATGCGGATGGTGCTAATCATTCAGGCTGGGCCCTTTAGTTGAGATGTAACTAGGTTAACATTGGGCAGTGTCTTACACTTAAGTTATTTCAGACTAAAGGATTAGATAAGAGATTATATCGACCTACCCCAGGGCTAGAGCCATTAGACTAAACGAGATAATCCCCCCCGGCATTGCTCCAGGGGGGATTTTTCCCTGCTTAGCCTAATCAACTGTAATTCACTTTAGACAAAGGTTTCAGCGATTATTTTTATTATTATTATCAGTATTATTATTGTTATTATTATATATTTCTGGCAGCATTACAGTAATGTGTTGGCATGTGTAACACTAATGCAGTACTGCTACTTACTTTTGTGTGAAAAAGAGACCATGGGACTTACTGAATCTGTTCATCAGGCTCATGGAATGTGTTCATTTAATGAATAAAATGTGTGTTTGACATAAGTCCCCCATGCATATTTCATATCATCCTTTTGGTTTGTGTGCCATACTGATTCTAGTCAAACAATTTTGGTACAAGTATGTATATTTTAGGGTCTAACTGCTATTTTTCTGCTATATTTCCCACGTGACATGATCTAAGTTTTTGTTTAATTGTCAGATGATGTTGATAAATGTTAACACAAGAGGTAGAGGCGGAGGGGTTAGGAACTTTTACAAAAACCTATGTCACTGCCCTTTGCAAACATTTTGTGGGGGTTTTAGATAATATCACCAGGAAGAGAATGCTGATGCGTGTGGGCCTTTGACATGATGTCAAAAAGGGGGCAGCTTGCTGAACAGGAGCCATGTTTAGGCCACAAATGTTTTCGTGAAGCCCGAGTTTGTTTATTTTTCTTCTCGGTGCAATTCTACTCTCTGCCCTGAGCTATCGATCCTGCTCCAGCACACAATGGATACCTGTAATGGTAGTGTAGCTGTCCAATCAATCCACCCCTGAACATGAGCAATGTAGCTCCTTATTGGTGGATCTATTAGTCGATGAGTGCAAGGGCATTGCCTCCTTCCCTACCTCTCAAGGGTATTCTCTTTTTACCTCATTGTTCAGAGGAACATTTTATTATTTCTAAATGTTTTTAGCATTTACCCTTTGATATGTAATCAGGACAGTTGGAGGTTATCCACACCTGACATTGTGGAAAGTGGTTGTCAGTGTTTGATGTTTTGTCATAGACCTAAGCAAACAGGGAGCATGGAGGTGACTCCAAATTGCCCCAGTAAATATTAGCCAAAGGATTTCAGTATTAACATAACTGCCAGCTTTTCTGACTACTTTTCACACCTGACGCCCTGTTTCACGACTGAAGGAGAGACTGTTACACTACGGAAACAGTGGGAAAGCAGGATTTGAATAATGCTGTTGCATTCTGTAGATGTTTTTATAAAAAAACATCTTATCAAAGTCATGCAAAAAGCCATGGACATGGGATTTACTAGCCTCAGTAAGTGTCTTTGCTTTTCAGGAGGAGCACTGTTAAATAATAGGGCTCCTGAATGGTGCTCATCTAGAGAGGCAGGCTGGGCCCTTTAGTTGAGATATAGATTGTGTAACGTTGGCCAGTGTCTTACACTTAAGTTATCTGAGACTAAGTATTATTACAATGATTTATTATCACTGTGATCACTTTATTAGGTAGACCTGTACACCACCTTGTTAATGCAAATATTTAATCAGCCAATCATGTGGCAGCAACTAAATCCATGAAAGTATGCAGACGTAGTCAAGAGATTCGGCTGTTTTAGATCAAATGTCAGAATGGGGAAAATGTGATCTAAGTGACTGACCTTGGAATGATTCTTGGTGCCAGACAGGGTGGTTTGAGTATCTTAGAAACTGCTGATCTCCTGGGATTTTCACACACAACAGTTTCTAGAGTTTGCAGAGAATGGTGCAAAAAAAACAAAAAAAAATCCAGTTAGTAGCAGTTCTGTGGGCTGAAACGTGTTGTTAATGAGAGGGGTCAGAGGAGAAGGGCCAGACTGGTCGAAGCTGACAGGAAGGTGACAGTAACGCACATAACCATGCATTACAACAGTGGTATGCAGAAGAGCATCTCTGAACACACAACACAAAGTGGATAGGCTATAGCAGCAGTAGTCTAGACAAGTCTAAAAAATAAGTCTAATAAATACCTAATAAAGTGCTCACTAAGTGTGGTGTGTATATATCTCGTTCAAATAATTGTTGTATACAGCATTTAACTGGCTGAGATGCATTCTCTGATGTCTCTGCTGTTAGATACTTAAGACCAAAAGTACATTTCTAATGGCAGCTTGTGGTTCCATGCCAGGGCCAGATGTTTGGAGGTGGAAAGTCCTTTTCTCTGGAATTCATTTTCAAATTAGTAATAGCCAGGGTCACATTGAGGTAATTATGGGCTATAATCGCTCATTCAAATTTATCTTTCCACCTCATCGTCATTATTATCCCACAGTAAATTCCTTGCTTTTATGGTCATATCTTTGATTATGCTTGTCAGGTTCGTGCTGGTTTTTACAGGGTCTTGTTGGGGTTTTCTTTCCATTTATGAAGCAACATTTGCATTAAATCGTTAATGGTTTGATTAATTTTAACAGCTAATATAAGCGCCATATATTGGCTATTGTTATAGGTACAGATCTGCAGTCATGTTTAACTCAAAGCTGATAGATTTTTTTTAAACCACTTACAAAAGGGGAGTAAACTGTTAAGCTGCTAGAGAACATTTACACCTCATAAAATTTGCAATGAACATGTTTTCAAATATTTGTGAAGGAACTGCAGTCCAAATTGCTTGAAGTTATGCCCAGCTGTAATTATTATATACGAAACACAATCTTTGTCTGTTTGCTTCAAGATGGACTTATTTTCTGTTCTTGTTTGTTCCTTCAGGGTTGAGCTTACAATGGACCCACATCAATAGCCCCCCTGTTGAGCTTTCATTGTACCGTGCAAAGTTCTTTTAGTTCAGTCTGAAAACATTTTAAAGATTGCAGGTAAATGTGCGGCTTTAAAGCTGAATGCTTAGTGCAGCACATCGTGGCCTTTTCTGCTTGTTTTGAGAAATGTAAAAAAGTTTTAACTGAAGTGAGTTCTGCTGAAACCAATCTGTAAGTGTCTTGTCAAAAAAAAACAACCCAAAAAAACACAATCTTGAAAACTTGCCTTTCCCATTCAGCACTTAGCCAAAGACCAGCAGTCTGTGTGCATCAAGGATACACTACATCATTCTCTGGTATGAAAATCTATTTTTGGTGGCCAAAACATGGCATTAGTATTTACAAATATCTATTTCAGATTCGGCCACTGTGACCAGTAAATCAATGTGCAGAATATAATCAAACAATGCTGAGGAATGTCATGACCTAAGGCGAGTTTATTACATTTCCTATAAACCAGAGAGGATCATTCAAGAGCGCAGCGAGTAGGTTCAAGCTCCATTGGGCTGCATGAAAATGAATGCCTCGGTCATATTTGGATTTGCCCATAAATCAAGTTTCTTAAGCATACACTTTTCTTGCGATCTGGATTCATGTCCTTGAACCCTTTTGCACAGTTCTTAAATATTTCCGATTGCCGCACAGCCCAATTAGATGATGATGCATGATTACACGGCAGAAGGAAGTGACTATTTTTTTAATTGGATTAAAGCAAACTTTATTTTCTGGCAATCTAGCCATTTATCTGTTAGTATTTGATTATACTGTAGCATTTATGACATTACACAGTACAATGAAAACTGCCAAAAGGGGTTTGACCTCCCTCCCAAAGGGTTAATGAACAACTCACTCCTTCAGATAGAGAATCCGATGCCTTGCATTATTCTTGGGCCACTTTATATTTCAGGGATGTATATTCAGGAATATATTCATAAGATGTGCGTTAATAGCCATTTGGCACAGAGCATCACTGTGTAAACTCCTGCCTGATTCCTGCCTTATTTTCTGCTCCGTGCTTGAAGGAGAATGGATAAGCGTGGTCATTTTATCTGCATTTTAGTGTTAAAGCAATGGAGTGCATCCACTGTAAATGGTGATGGTCCCTTTGGTTTAATGAGTAACACTCCGTGCAGGGCCTGACCAACCAATAGCATCCATCAGGCAATTTCTGGTGATTATTACCTTCTTAATACAAATATAGAAGACATTCGTGTCCACAGATCCTCAACATTCATTCTAGTTTTAGTGTGAAAGCTGGGGCCTGGGAAGCAGCATGATCTAGTGCAGTTATCATGGAGAGTATTTCAATTCCAGGTTACATTGTTTTAATATGATTTAAAAATTATCATTTTCTTGGGCGCTTTGTAGAGAGGACATCTTATTACTCTGACAATAGGCACGGAAATGAGATCCCGCCCCCCCTCTAAATGTAAACCCTTTTGCACAAATGCAATGTATTTTTGCAAGCATTGCAGATAACATGCCCTCCAGGGTCCGGCCAGAAATGGGAGCATTCATTTGGTGTTTAAATGGTGAAACTCGAGCACCACACGGCTGTGTATATCAGTGAAATGCGGCCGGTCATCGATTAGCCAGTGTAGACGTGGCTTTGACCCGGGGCAGCCTGTAGCCTAGTGGCTATGGTACATGACCGGGACCCAGAAGATTGGTGGTTCAAGCCCTGCTTTGGCCACAATCAGATCCATGCAGCTGTTACTCCCTTAACCTCACATTGCTCCGGGGAGTATTGTGCTGCCGTCTCATCAACTGTAAATCGCTTTGGATAGCTAAATAATGGTAATGTAATGTAATGACCAGCTAGAATTCCCATTGTTACCTGACGTTTTACATTATGTGTTCTTATTACACTGTTTCAAGTTCACTCTACTACAGCCAAAATGGCACACTTTCCTGTCATTTATGGGTTTATATGCAGCAGACTGACCATCAAGTAGAAGAATCCAAAGCTAGAATGCTTCTGCGCATAGCTGCTGAACCAAATGGGATCTGTCATGCTCTGTAAAACTGGTATTTATAACTCAAAACTTAAGTTTCTCCTCTGTAGTGCAGTTCTTTGAATCGTGTGCACTGTGACCTGCACCTCTTCTGAGTGGGCCACATGTATAGAGATTTTAAATGACTGCTGTTTATAGTAGCTGGTGTGACTGGACATTCCAAATTGGGTGGAAAAAATAGGGAGATAAGAATGGCATTACATAGGCGATATGAGGTGGGACAGATTGTAAAATCACTGATGTCTCCTGTGGTAGAGGGACCATGTACATGTAGGTAATTCATCAGATTGCTGAAATGGATAAGGGGCTGTCGGATTAGTTGGATAGTACTGCAGGAAGGGAGGAAATGATAGAGAAATTCAAAGGGGAAGCATTTGTGAATTTATGGGTTTTAGCCAGGCTTGGGTAGAGTTTCTGCACGGTTCCCAGCCTAAGGAATCTCTGGGGATGGGGGAAGTCTAGAGCACTGGAATAAGTGAAGATTCCTATCTTATCTCCTCATTCCTTGGCTGTACTGTATGTCCTTCAGTTACATCGGTAGGCAGCACAAATAGGACAAAGCCATATACAAGTGACACCTCAATGTACCCGTTGCTGTGCGGGCTCAATGAGCCAGCACCTGCACCCACGCACACACACCTTAAAGGTCCCATATTGTACACCTTTTCAGTCCTGATATCCATAAGAAGACATTTGTGTGGTTTTAAGTACCAAAGACAATCTATCCTATCTTTACATGTCTATTCTCCAGGACCTCTCATCGGCGTTGCCAAGAACAGGCTGTTTTAGTGACTGTGTCTTTAAGGCTGATTGTTATCAGTGTTCTGATTGGCTGGTTAAACACCGTCTGTGCCGAGCGCTTGGATTTGTTCTGGCTGCACGGTGGGCTGGGCAGAAGCAAACGAGCATATTGTTGTGATGTCATAACTAAATGGAAGTCCAAATGGATCGTTTAAACGCACATATTCGTTGTACAGATTGTGTGGATTTATTTGTGTGTTTTGATTCGACTTCTTTATAATCCACGTAGCAAGGGAAATGTCATTTTCCACAAATAAGGGACCTTTAAAGTGATCAGTCATACTGTTTTTAGCTCCACCAGTTTGCCAGCTCTAATTTTCTTGCTCTGTAACTCTATGCTCCGCCAGCTAGGGGTCGCGATAACCTCTTCAAGCCTCTTCAAGCCCCTTCTGAAACAATTAATAGTGATTGCCACTAATTAAAGCTTGGGTAGGCGATCTTTGGGCGCGAGCAGAATCTGGGCAGAATAAAGATTTTGAATGTGTACCGCGGCAAAAAACCTACCCCATCCTCTCCAGTCAGCCTCTCAGGGACGCATGCCACAATTTTGATAGGCAGGTAAGGCCGCCTCCTGGCTGAGACTTGCCCTCATTGGATGTTAGCTACCGGGAGTGATGAAAAACGG
This sequence comes from Conger conger, assembly GCF_963514075.1. Lineage (NCBI taxonomy): Eukaryota > Metazoa > Chordata > Actinopteri > Anguilliformes > Congridae > Conger > Conger conger. The sequence goes on from NC_083765.1 coordinate 56,977,183, forward strand.
AAGTGCCACAGATAATTTTTTTCCCAGGGCAGTTGGTTTATTGCTATTGCTTGGAATTTCACCAAATATTACCAAAATAATAATAATTGCCTACCCCAGCTTTAAGCACCGACGATGAGTGACAACGATGTTTACAAGTAACACTCGCGTTCAGTGCGATTAGTTCCTACCATGGTCTCGCTGCGGTATTCCGTCATGTCAGAAGCAGTGGGGAAATGCCCACATTCTTTTAATAACTCACACAAAAAAATTTACATAAAAAAAAGAAAACTAATTGACACATCATGATCTTCAATCAAGACCTTCAGTAGAAAAAGTCATTAGTGCTGTGCTAAAAACAAAAACCTGCTGTCGCACCTTTTCAGATGAGATCGGACACCCCTGCTTCATATGGATGCATTTTTTATGTTTACTGCAGTGGTACTCAATCCTGGTCCCGGAAAGCCACGGAGTCTGCTGCTTTTTCTTCTTTTCTTAAGATCAGCAACAATTCAGACCCAAGAATCTTGGTGACCTGCATTAACTGTGTCCTCAACTACCTTAAGTGCTCAATTGCTGTGCAACTCGAGTGCTGAAAGTCAGCCTGCCATTCTCCAGGACAAGGAGTGAGGACCACTTGTCATACACCTTGCCCAATGAAACATTTTTGCAAAAACAAGAGGAGTAGAAGGAGTAGATGAGCAGAAGTTGACATTGGAATGTGTAAATTATTTCAGCTTTAGCTCAATGGTTCCTTTCCCCTTGTGGGGAAAAGTGGTTATTGTGATAATGATTTTAGAATTTTAAACCCTATAGTCAAAACTGTCTAAATCCTTTCCTTGATAGGAAAGGATACTGCATGTACATATACTATATGCTTTACACTAAAATGTAATTTTGTCTAAAGCATATAGTTTTTTTATTATACTGTACTATTCAAATTATTACAATAAATTGTTTTCCCATGTCTTGTAAATTAACACAAGTGAAGTGAATATTTCCCCTTAGAAATATATATTATAATTTATATATTTTTATTTATTTGGGAAAATGATGAATTATTTTGATTTCTAACATGATTTTTATTTGTAGGTTGTTTGGATAATTAAGCAGGAACAATAGGAAGTGGCATGACATGCATACATTTTTAACTTGAATTTCACTGATCTGTGCTATAACAGTCTGCATAAAATGTACCATTTTATAGAGGTTTTAGGAGGGTTCCAAAATGGAGGCATTTCTTTTATTTATTTGCGACTGCAGCTCCTTCAATAATGCCTGGTGACCCATCATGCATTGGACCTTGACAGATCCGCGTAAGCACTGAAATAGCAACAAATTATGTCTGTGCCTTTGGTTCTTCAGATCAATGGGAAGACTTGCAGCAGAGCTCAAATAAAAATGCAGAGGAATAATACTAGCTGTCTGCACACTCGAGGCACCAGCATGCTCCGTGCTGATAATCACCTTCTTTCATTATAAAACCTAATGAAGGAGAAGTTTAAATGTCAATAAATGTTAAGCTGAAAACCCTCGCGTTCGGGAGCGATGTAGGTCACCTCGCATACACTCTCCAGTGTCGTCGGAGGCTGTTATTGATTGTAAGCTAAAGAGCACACAAAACAATTCTGAAGGTCTAGTAAAATATTTAAAATCTCATCTGAAGAGCGTAACGCAAGGTTGGTTTACAAGAATATAGTTTTTCTTTTAGAAAAAGAAGTTCACGAGGTGTGGGTTGATGTCAGAGAAGAACAAAGGCATGCCCTGCTAGATGTTGCAATGTATAACTATTGAAAATGGTTACAGTATACAGATTCTTCACTTTCCTAGAGTGATTTGTTCAGGGCAATTTGTTTTAGGATACAACAGCTGTCCAACTCCCCTTTGACTTTTAACTGCTTTATTTCGTGATTACACTATTTGTTTTTTTTTTAACAATTTTTCTGTATTTCTCAAGCCTGGAATGCCCCGTTCCACCGCTAGAACTGGATTCCCAGTATTAAGCAGACAGGCACAAGTCCTTCAGCCCCCAGAACTTTGTATTTCTGCAGACCAGAAGCTTGGCTGCACAGCCTGGACCACAGTGTGTACAGGCAAACCACAGGCTCCTGGTCAACCAGAGAACTCACGATTGAATGATGAGGTGAAGATATCCTGCTGGCCTTGGCCTCTTTGGTGACACTGGTCAATTCAGGCATCGTGTTGTTTTTGCTTCTGGATCTAAGAGTGACCGCCCATTGGCTTTGAATCAGCAGATATTTATGAACGGATTTAGTAATTGGGCTGTTTCTTTGTTAATCAGCCCTATGCCCAAACTTTGTTTCATAAGTGGATGAGTGACTACACTGAGGAGGCCCAGGCACGCCATGGCCTCCTTACAATCAGTGTGAAGAAAATGTGAATTTAAATGAGCTGTTTGGAGTTTTGTGAAGTTATGACGACACCAAGATATGCTTGTTTGCTTCAGCGTGGCCCATCTTGCAGCCGGAACAAATCCATGTGCTAGGCACAGACACCGTTCATTTTTTGGAGCTAACCAGCCAATCAAAACAGCGGTTCACTGATCAACAAGTCTTAAAGCCACAGTCACTAAAGCAGCCTGTTCTTGGTAAAGCTCATGGGAACCATTGATGAATGGACATGTAAATCTGGAAATCTTGTAATGGATATCAGGACCGTAACTGAAACGTTGGAAAGGTGAACAAGATGGTATCTTTAATGTATTCCAGGACTGATGTGCTTCTGCAGTCATCAACAGCAGACAGAGCACGGGTAATAGCATGTATTATGTCCCTTTATCACATAGCCAGGAGCTCAAATGCATAGATTACAGCATGCCGTTCTCCAGCTAGATCAAAGCAGGATGGGAACTTGAGTATCAGCACTGGGAATGGCATGTTGGAAAAACTCCTCTTCCATCCAGGAATGACCATCGGGGAAATATTTCATTACTTCACTCAAAAGCTTTTTAGTTCCGCTTTCAGAAGGATCTTTTTTCTTTTAGACTCTGGGAACTGGGAGTGTAGGTTCCTTATCTGGAATTAGATGCTTTTATTCCATTGATTGCTTGTCACATAAAATGGGCATGATGGGCCTAATGCCTTGGCACATCATAGGCCTACTGTAGTTAGTTGTCTCCCCTTGAGTGCATTTGTGTAGGACAGTCCATCATCTGTGGAACACAGCTGTGGGAATTTCCAGACATTTATTTGGCAATAATAATGCTTGCATGAAGCTTCATTAAAGGTACAATAGGTTAACCATATAAAAGGTTGTGTTAAAACATTGTTACAAGACCATTGTAAATCCCTTCCGATCATTGAAATAGGCTCACTGACATGTTGACTCATCCTCTGCCTGTGTTTATGGTCCTTAAATTCGGGTTTCAAAGTGTACATTTGTCAGGCCATCACTCTGAAACTGAAACTCTGTATACTATTGCTTATTATCCAAACAAAGACTACATCTCATTATAAAACAATACCAGTTTGCTATTGGTAGCAACAAGCAAATTAGTCAGTTAGCTCAACAAATTTACAAACATGCAATAGGCAATACAAACATAGCGAGCATTCTTGCATGCGCGTTGTGTCTCAGGTGGATATTTTTAAATTTGGCAAGCTAACTAATAGTTAATTTGCTTTTGCTACCAATAATGTTTTATAACTAGATATGTATTCTTTGCTAATAAGCAAGAATACATATACACTTTTGGGTAATACGCAATAGTGTACAGAGTTTCAGTGATTGCTTGTCTGGAGTGCAATTTGGGCAGCTACACGTTCCTTTTATCACTTTACGTGTCGAATCATGCGTGTTTAGCTAAACCTTTATTTGTCTCAAACTGTAAGTTGCAGTTGCATCTCTTGTGGTACACTATCATATTTCAGTTATATAGCCAGCTAGTTCCATAGCCAAATAAGTTGCTTGGTTAGCTAAAGTGAAAATTTCAAAAAGACAAAACGTATAAATATGGGTTGTGCAGCACACTGAAGTCAACATTTCATAAAGTCACCTGTTTTCTTACTAGAACACTACGAAAAGACAGCAGGCTCTGTCGCGTTTTTCAAAACAGTGCATGTTCTGGTTTGAGGGTGTTTGTTGCTGCAATTCCTCTCTTGACCCTTAGGAGTCAGAAATGACCTATTGTACCTTTAAGTCTCTGCTGTAGAGGCATTGGAGACCATGACAGGTATTATAGAAACTCTAATGCAGGGGTTGAGGGTTAGTGTGAGCCTATTGTCACAGAAATTGAAGGTCTTTCAATTGCAAAGATAGAGGCAAGAGGAGCAAATGGAAGTGATTACCATCTGTTTTCCAGTTTCAGTCTTGTCTTTTGTATCCTTTTTGTATTTTGTGTACTTTCTTTATTTTCTTTACATGGAATAAATATTACAAGTTCTCGTTGGAAATGGAAAGGAAAAATTCATAGCATACTTTATCATTTAATTGGATTTCAGAAAGAGATTGGCGGTTACCCTTCAGGGATAAAGTGTTTATGGACACATCATAACGGCATTGATTAAAGCAAAATTGTTTTGGTAAGAGTGAAAGGGAGATTCTTTGAAAGTGAATAATAGAGGTATTTTCATAAAGCTTCAACTTGCTGCACTTTTGGTGTCATTTTCTATTTTTATAAAATGGGACGTTTTATTTGGGAAATGTTTCATTAAACATTCTGTATTATTGAACTGACGTTAAACTGACATTGTATTGTTATTCTCTTCACTTTTCAGTATTAGAGTAGAAACCAGCCAACTATTATTGCCTAAACATGTGCACGGGCATAATACATGGTAAAATGAAAAGCATGTGCAGTGCAGGCCATTTGTCTCTTTGTATGATGCTGTTAATCCATCAAGCAAGAGCACCACAAGAGAACCTATATTTGTTGGCACTGTCTCTAAGAGAAGAGGGGCTTCTATAGAAAAATGTCAAAGAGCATATTGATTGTATATAAAACCCAGTTCAAACAGTGGTTGGGATGGTTGTTTAATTATCCCGCTCAGGGACAAGGATACAAAACCATTCTATCAGTAGAAATGAAATAATATTTTAGAGAATTCTGCTTTTTGTTTAATAATAATTAGTGGATTTCATGGCTGTGGAAAGTAAAACCTGATTTTGTTTGAGGTACAATTGTTTAAGTGAAGTTAAATAATTAAGCTATCAATTAATAAAAACACTTCTTGAAAACTTCACTACTGGTCAGTACGGTCTAGCTAATGATACCAAAAAGGAAAGTTTTCCTAAAAGGACATTTGGAGACTCCAAAAGGATAAATGGAAACTACATTTTATTATGGGTCTGACAATACTGTATTTCGATTACTAAAGTATACAACATTTTTTATTAAGAAAAAAAAGTGTTTGCACTTGTCACCCTCCTCCTTCCTCTCCCTCTCCTTGTGCTCTCTGCAGATAGCAACACGTCCAGGAGATTGTAGAAAAGAAGTACAATAAGCACAATAATAACATTGTGACATATTCATTGAGGTTTTGGTTAAATAGCCAACCCCCATCAAAAAGTCAAACACGTTCCACAACTTTACATGCTATTTATTATTCAAAAGCTGGCTTGCTCCTTATTTATATGCATACTGAATAATAATACAATATTTTGAGAATGTATTTAGATAACTGATATAAAAGGGAGGCACGACAATGAAAATGCCCTCTATTGTGGAGCCAAAGGTGTTTTCACTGTCTTCCTCAGAAATATTCTCTCGAGAATACTCAAGAGAGTAGTGAGAGTCTAAATATTCCTTGGAATTCCTCTATTTTGACATAGACATCCCAAATTTGTCATAAAATGTCAACCTAAAATCTCAAGAACAGTTTTTGTCTCAGCATTTATTGAAAATGCTACTTTTTCATTAGGAAGGAGAAAAACAAATACTGTGTTCTATGAAAGCCTTACAAACTATACACCATTGGAAACACAATGTCATTAGCTAAAATGCATCTCAGTCGTTGCTTCAATACCATACCACTAGCCAGGTCTAGGTTCAGCTGAAGTTATACTGTGTTTTTTGCTAAAGGATGGGTATCACGTCTTTACCGTGCAACAGGATTAACGATACTGGTCAGTGAAGTTCGTACATGGGTTCTTCTTTTCCCAGAGTGCCTATACAAAAGTAGGTAATGGCATTCAGATGTACAACTACTTTTATAGAGGTATGCAGCGGTGAAACAAACAACAATTATTATTTCTCCAGAGAAATTCTAAGTAAACAATGGACATTCTATTGACGTTGAGTTTTCAGAATTGTTTGCTGGGCCCTTGCCATGAAAGGGACATTGACATTACCTTTTTTTGTGTAGTATATGGATTTCTAAAATGCAGAGAAGACAATATCCCCCCATGCTTGTTTTGCCACCCACATGTTACAAAATAAGGAACTGCATCTTAACCCCTTATGGGCGGGTGCGACCTGCACGTTACATCTCCCTTCCCAGACGGATGCAACGCCAGCGTTGTATTTGATCATATGACCATTTTCCGTTGAAATGCATTGTGATTCTTAGGCCTTTCTATGGGTTCTCTTTCGGGTGCCTTAGTCCATAATGACTTAAAATAGGTTATACAGTTATCGTTAAAACTCACGGTGCTGTTTCCATAGTGATTGAAAATTGCATTGTTAAAACTGAGTGAATGCAATGTTTTTCCAGGAGACTTAAGGGGTTTGCAGGCACACGTTTGTTAAAACACAAACATTCACACCTTACTGCTTTACCAGGTTAATGCATGCTTTTCACCTATTGTTATGTAGTACATTAGTATTGGCATTCAAATTGCGTCTGGAGATGCAATGGTTTTCCAGACATTGTGTAGTACCGACTGTGCTAGAGAAATATTAAGCATGTTGTCAGTTAAGTGCTGCCTGGGAATAATGTTAGGTGGTATATTGATTGAAAATGAATTTTAATGTTTTTTCCCTCTGGATATTGTAAAACCAATTTTTATTTATTCACCGATAGAATATTATGATTTAGTCACACTGGGGTTTGTGAAAGCAGTCCAAGGCTTTCTGGAAACTGGCAGTAATTGAGGCTCTTCGAATTTAGCTGAGATACTGTCAATATTCCCCTCAAAACCAAAGCTGCACCTTTTTTGATAACATCTTCCCGAAGATTAAAAAAGGAGGACTTCATTTTCTCTGGAGGTGAAAACATTGTGCGATGATTCATTTTTTGATAACTGCAATTTTCCAGTTAATCGAAAAAAGGTATTTGAATTGTTTTGATTTTTCTTTTGTTTAGTCTTTTCTATTTGTTTTATTATTTTTTTATTTTGCCTCTACCACTCTTTTGTTCTCCCTCGTGTGGAATGACCAATTGTGTTTTTATCAGCGCCCAGTGCTGCAAACTCCGCTATCAATTCGGGAGAGCACAAATGAGTGTGTGCTTCGCTTCCGAAGCACGTCAAAGATGTCAGCCGTCATTTCTTATCACAGTGTGCTTCACGAGTCCATACTTCCTGCCCCCAAACACATGATGAACTGGTTAGGAGGGGTCGCTGGTGCATGATGAGGTGTCATCCTGGTCCACGATCTGCTCGGGGTTCTTCAGTATCTCTGTTGCGTAGTGACGTATCCTGACGTGAAGCTTTCTGATTACTGTAGAACTTCTAAAGCACACATTCAGAACTTCGCTTACCCACCATTGTCAAAAATAAAAGCTGTTTATGAAAATATATTTTTGTCTGTTTGCTTGTCTCAGGTAAGGTCTCAGCAGTGTATACATTATGTATAGGCAACGGTTTCCCCATAACGGAACATTAAATTAATAACTTAGGGAATTAACTTTTTTAGTGTACACTCCATATAGCTGTACTTTCAGTTTCTGTTTGCTAGTCTACGGGAATCAGAATGTGACATGTCACAATACGTCTGTAGGCAACAGAGATGTGCCTGGACCCCAAGCAGATTGTTGAGGTGAGCAGACCGTAGACCGACACCGGATTGCTTCCTTCGCTGGGCAATGCTAGACTTTCTTACACTCCCATGCCAGTCCGTTATGGATTTTCTGTTACGCCACCCTGCCTAAAAGGATCATTTTTGTGAGCCGCTCTCCACATTTTTCTCTACATTTGTAACCCATTTATCCAACAGAAATTAATTCTGAGAACCAAACTCCCAATGCAATGATTGAGCGAAGTTCGGTGAAGAATAAGGAATTAGATTATCAGCCTCTATTGTGCTGGGAATCTTTACCTTTTGAGCTGCCAACATAATTGGCTCAGGATGAAATGACAGTCATGTCTTTTTCACGGATAAAGAATTGTGTGGTTATTATTATGATTATCCCTGTTGGTTTTTTTGGGCAAACGCTGAAAATTCAGCACTCAAAAAACCATTTCTACAGTATTTTGCTTTACATTTTCAGACCGTTTTCTTGATGGCCTCAGTGCTAGCTTGGAACGGAAATGTCCCCACTGTTAAATTAGCAGCCTAATTGGCATCTCATTTTCCAGTTTCCAAGTGCAGTGGTGTTGTAGGGGATATGCTGCTGTGATGATTGCATTTCTCAAAGCCTGCTTAATCACGGCTTGGCTGATGGTTAATTTGGCACTTAATAAATTATTTCATAAATTCTATTCAATCAATGACATTGTTAGTGCCTTGTTAAAGACACCGATTACTTGGGAACATTCAGCACAAAGGTTATCAGCTGAAACCCACCCAATTGTGTGTTGCAAATGCAACGGTCCGGCCAGTGGCATCCATTTTGAAAAGGGCAGTTATACTGAGTCTGTCACACCTGAGGAGAGAGCGGCCGCCTCTCCAAATCCCATTCATCAACAAGCCTGCACTTTTCCCCTCTGTCTTTACCCGACATTATTCACGGCTGCTTTGGGAGTGTTTCTCTTGGTGTCACACGCTAAGCAGGAGTTGTGTCGTTGGCAGGATTTACGAGCGCGTGATAGACCCTCCGCAGATGGAGCTGACCCTGGGCAGCGGAGTGTGGCTGGGGCAGCACAGCCACAGACACGGCCTGTTTAAGGTAAGAGCATGACGCCATGTCTGCACACCCAGAATATACCGGACTGTTACTGAAAAGTGCACCTGTTTTTAAATCTTTTACCCATTGTTTATAATTGTGATTTGTTGTTTCATTACATTACATTACATTATTGGCATTTTGGCAGACGCTCTTATCCAGAGCGACGTACAGTTGATTAGACTAAGCAGGAGACGATCCTCCCCTGGAGCAATGCAGGGTTAAGGGCCTTGCTCAAGGGCCCAACAGCTGTGCGGATCTTATCGTGGCTACACCCGGATTAGAACCACCGACCTTGCGTGTCCCAGTCATTTACCTTAACCACTACGCTACAGGCCGCCCTATTCAGTTTCCATTCATTTGTCTTGTCATTTTTTTTGTTCACTATTTATATACACTCAGTGAGCACTTTATTCGGAACACTAATACTAAAAACTGGGTAGGGCCTCCCTTTGCTCTCAAAACAGCCTCAATTCTTAGTGGTATGCATTCCACAAGATTTTAAACATTCCTTTGAGATTCTGTTCCATGTTGACATGATTGCATCACAAAATTTCTCCAGATTTGTCAGCCGCACATTCATGCTGTGAATTTCTCGCTCTACCACATACCTAAGGTGTAATATTGGATTCAGATCTGGTGACTGGGAAGGCCACTGAAGAACATTGAACTCATTGTCATGTTCATGAAGCCAATTTGAGATTACTTTTTAGCTTTGTGACCTGGTGCATTATCATGCTGGAACTAGCCATTAGAAGATGGGTACATTGTGGCCATGAAGGGATGATCAACAACAGTACTGAAATAGGAAGTGATGATTGATTGGTGTCAGGAAAACATTCCCCAAACACCACCGCAACCAGCCTGGACTGTTGACACAAGGCAGGTTCGTGGAATCATGCTGTTTTTCGGAAATTTCTCAAAATGGAGAAATCGAGACCAGGCTATGTTTTTCCAGTCTTCGACTGTCCCGTTTTGGTGAGCCTGTGCCCACTGCGGTCTCAACTTTCTGTTCTTGGCTGATGGAAATGGAACCGACGTGGTCTTCTGCTGTTGTAGCCCATCCGCCTCAAGGTTTGACGTGTTGTGCATTCTGAGAGGCTTTTCTGCTCACCACAATTGTACAGATTGGTTATCTGAGTTACTGTAGCCTGAATAAGTAAGTATGCGATAATCACATGAATAAGTAGGTGTACCCTAAGTACTCATTGTGTGTATATCAGGTCCCTCTTGAAAAATAGATGTTAATCTCAATTGGGGTTTCCTGGTAAAATACGGTTTAAATGGAAAAAAACAAAAACTGAAATCCGGAGATATCATTATGAACTGTAGCCAGCACATTTTACAGTTCATTTTACAGCATACAGTAGATGTGCTGTTGGAAATGCAGCAGATTGTAACTACAGGCAATGAGCACATTTCATTAATGAGACCTTTTTGTTTCAAATTGTGTTATCAATTGTATACGATTATAACGTGTTACAGCAATGTGCAGCAAAAATGAAAAAAAAGAAAGAAAAGTGGTACAGGACAGAAAGGAACTATATATACTGTATGTACTATATAATGATCTGTCCACCATCCTTCCTTTTTCCCTTTAAGGGAACAAGCTAGAACGATCGGTTTTCTTTTTAATGTGGAGCGGGTTGAATCGGAAAGGCTGAGAGGGGTGTGCCTCCGTTTCTTTCACCTTCATACAGAAGCGGTGTGCCAGCAGTCCCTTGTTAGCGAAGAGGTGGGGAAACAGCCCTTCAGTTCATCACCGTGCAGCTGTTGAGAGAAATAATGATACAAAAACAAAACCAATGACTTCACTGCTTAGTCTTTGCACGATTCCATGTGTATTTTGTAAGAGAACCTTTCCGGAACAATAATTACTATAGGCTAGCATATAAATAATGTGTCTATTTTTAAATTTGTGTAATGGGATTTGAGTGAAAGAATGTATGGCATCTTGGTCCCTATACCTGTTTCCACCATCTCTCTCTCTCTCTCTCTCTCTCTCTCTCTCTCTCTCTCTCTCTCTCTCTCTCTCTCTCTCTCTGTCTCTCTCTCTCTCTCTCTCTCTCTCTCTCTCTCTCTCTCTCCTCTCTCTCTCTCTCTCTCTCTCTCTCTCTCTCTCTCTGTCTCTCGCACACTCGCTCTGTCTCTCTCTGTCTGTGCAGAATACCACTAATTACTGTTAGTAAAACCGGCATAGCTATTCCTTCGGGAGACTTTACAACAGTGCAGAGACAGATAGAGGTTACAGTGCTACCTTTCTCACACCTTCTACCGAAAGGACAGCTGGTGAAAGAACTGCTAGCAAATTATTGTATTGCTGCATTGACGAACACCAGCGCAATCCAGTGTCTCATTCTCAAGCACTAGATGTATTATGCTGCATTATAAATTCATACGGGCAGGAAGGTGATAATGAAGCAGGATTGTTTTGGAGAGCTCTTCTGTATCAAGCCAATGCAGGCAAATTGACTGTAATTCAAAAGTGCCAATATCGTACTAAAGAGACACAAGTGGACAATTAAAAACAAGGCTACCCACACTTGTGCATAGACAGTAGACAACAGTTTACAAGCATAGTAATTATTGTACAAGTGTTACTGTACAGACCAGATTGTACAATATAGAGTGCAAGTAGCTGTTGTCTTTGTTGTTGGTCTGTGTGCCGTGCTCTTCATGCAGCCTGTCTAATGAACAGGCAGCATACTTGTTTCACTTCATAAGGGTTGCACATGTTTTTGTAAAATGTAAATATAGTACTGCATAGATAAGCAGAACATGACATGTCTTTCAAAAAAACTGTTCAGTTTCATTTCCAGCTCTGTATGCCAGGTGGAATAATAAGCCTTACTCTACCTACTATAAGGTATACTGCTTACCATGGTTTGAAATGTATCTTATTCCATTCATTTTAATCTGACAGTTCACAAAACCTTGTTGCATTGGTGAGTACATTCAGTACATGTAATTGTGTTGCTTGCTACACTACTGTAAAATCTACTGTGCACTACTGTAAAATCCAGCTTTGCCAGATTGACCAGTTAGGACCTGCTGCAGTAGCCTTCCATATTCAGCTTCATTCTTGTTTACTGATTAGATGTCTCATCCGTCTGTTAAGGGAGATGTAACGCGCAGGTTGCATCCACCCATAAGGGTTTAATCATTTAAAGCAGTTGATTCCAGTTAACTCACCTCACCTGGTTACCTAGGTCTCAACAGGGTGATTTTTAAGGTGAAAACAAAAACCGGCACACCCTGTAGCTCTCCAAGACCGGAGTTGGAGACCACTCATGTAGACTGTGCTGCAGGTGACCGCATTGTTCCAAGGCAATAGGATTTATGTTGACTGATTTAAATTCAAGTTTGTCAGTGCTTTACAAATATCCTGAAATTAAATCATGAAATCTGGCCCTCAAATCCAAATCTGACCCCGGTTTTATTTTCTCCCGGGTCAATAACTGAACAATTAGTGCTACCGATTTGGCCAGACTGTCCTCAAACCTGACCTTAAGGAGGGTGATTTGAAGAACAGGCCTGTAAATCATAACTGTCATTCTTACCGTTTTATTGTTCATGGTGGCCAGAAAAATGTATTATCCTACTGCTTGATATTTTAATTCAGTTGTCAGTTTAATATTCAGAGTTAGCACTTACTGTAATGGGACAAGCGCATATTCCTTTGTCACAATTCATTATCATTCTGCAGTAAGAAGTACATGCCGGCTGTATCCGGAATCCAAATGATGAGATAATGGTAGTGTGTCAGAAATTCAAGTGCTGAGCTCATTGGAGGTTTTTGATGGATGGGGTTCTTTTTCACAGTGGTTAGATTTAGTGTATGCTTTGGTCTGTTGGCAATCAGTGCATGTTTGTTTGCTGAAATATGGATTGGATTGCTTGTTATGCAATGACTGGTGTGTATGCGCTGATTTCATTAGCATATGTATTGATTTGGTAAAATACTGTTTGGTTTAATTGAATATGGATGGGTTGTTGTCATGTTTTACTTTAATGTATTTATATATTGGTTTGAGTAGCCTGCGTATAGATTAACTAACTTATTGACTGGTTTCAAATGCCATTTACAAAGTCATTTACAAATTGGCAAAAACCTCCTAATCACAATGTATATGATTGTGGGTATGATCACCATGCATTATGCTTGTTATTGGGATTAATAAATAACACCTACATATTAGTGCCTCGCCAAAGTTAACATTCAATAGACACACAAGGAAACGTATAGTATATTTGTGTGTGTGTTCGTATGGGTGCGTACTGCACACTCTTTTACACATGCCTTTGCACACACACACACACACACACACACACACACACACACACACACACACACACATATATATCTGTTTGCTCACACAGAATTCTTCTATCCCTTCTAGTTGCAGTTAACAAGAGAGCAGGTAACACAGAAATCATACGTTGTTTTACCTGATTTCTACTGAAAATAGTTTTCTTTGAACCTTCATACAGTTGGCTGCATTTTTGCATAAATGTTTATTGAGATCTGCATTGTTTGTTTGTTCTGAGTTGATTTCCTGTTTTCTCTGTCTGGTTCTTGAGCAGTCGTCTCAGATGATTACTCACCGCGGTGCAAATGACAAGAAGTGCTCCGCATCGCTAAATGTAATCACACGCATTTTAATCACGACTGACAGTTTCCCTGTCTTTAGGGTAAGACGTGGCACAGCGAAAAACAAATATAACATGAAGCTGTTTACCTGCATAATTATCATCCGGTATTGCGTAATTGCACGTTTCATGCCTGTGGTTTTGTGCCATGTGTGGAATAATGTACAGAATAGCTTGCTAGCACTGGTAGTGGAAGCAGAAACACTGGGTGGTCCCAGGTGATACAGTGCTAGATACTATTTAGCTGTTTGGCAAACTAAGCAGTAGATACACTTCAGACGGGCGTTGCTGGGCTGAATGGCCTGTTCTTGCCATTATGTTATGTTATGTTCTACTTGGCGTTCCAATTCTCTTCTGTCACAGATGCATACAGTAGCGCTTCCGCTGGCACAGTTCAGCCCGCTGAATGGCTGGTCTGGGAGAGGTATACGAGGCTTTATGAGTCTGCGTGTTGATGGACAAGCTGCGGCGGTGTTGCGGATGGCTGGTGATGAGATGAGGAGGTTTATGGCCCTGTTTTACAATGGCCTCCCGGTGCTGGCCCGTTCAGAGCCGGGACAAGCTGCCCTCCACCTCCAGCCCCCTGTCAGAGACTGGGGCAGGGCGCTTCACTCAATGAGATGTGACGGTACACTGATGCTCCCTGACAAGCGCACCCCTGGGTCATTACCCGGTCCAAATGAGCGGTCCGTGTGTACACACTCACTCTTCATAAACCGTCTATTGTTTTGGACACTGGGAATGTACAGTAATTCTGGATTAGATGCTCAAGTTATGCATTGTCATTGCTGTTTATTTCCTTTTTGCTTTCAAAAATTAAGCCTTTAGTGGGAAATCCTGTCAAAAACCCAGTCAAAAAATACTGAGGAATTGATTGACATCTTAACAGGTCACACAAGCACCATTTCTGCCTGAGCGAGTCGTTTTAAATGGCCTTTCCGTGCCGTTAAAATACAATTAAAATATACTTTTGTATCTCTTTGTCACTTCAGGGTATCATTCAAGATGTCAAATTCATCTTTACTCCAAATGGATACATCACACAGTGCCCAAACTTGAATCGCAGTAAGTATATGAGGTCTCTGACTTAACTGGGTGGGGGGTTTAGAGATGCATGTGCCCACACAATACAACCGAACAGTTGTAGTTTTTGCTTGTTTCGAAGTGATCCCAGAATGCATTTATTTTATTTTTCTTTATTTTCGTCTTTTTTTTGCTAATATTCCATGTTTCGTTAATGTGAAGAGCCTATAAGAATTGAAACAATTCTTTGGAAGGCCTTTGAGGGCACACTTCTTACATCGCACCGCCTTTCTGAGACATAATAAGACAGCAATTTGTCTCCTTTACAGTCAGGCATATGATGTGGAGGAAAAGGCCCATTATATCGAGTGAAGTCAGTAATCCCAAGAGGCTGTCTATTCAGGCAATCTCTTTTCTCAGTTGAACATCGAAGAGTGATCCTTTCAGTCAATGAATGGATGAAGAGGAAATATAGCCTATTCAGTTAAATTTGATTTGCCTTTTGAGTACGGGTGTGTGCTGTTCTAATATCATACAACGTGGGTGCATTTGTATAAAAACCGGAATCCCTGTTTTCTCTTGCTTTTCTTTCCATTTTCTTATTTATTTTTGTGTGTGAAGAGGTTGTACTGTAATAAACAGGTATGCATCCAATAAATGTCTTTATCCTTCGAACATCAGTAGGCACTCAAACAACATGAAAACCTGTTTGTATTGTGCTTCCTGCTTGTTCAACACAAGGGGTTGTTTTATTTATTTGTTAACAGTTTATAATTACCAGTCAGCATTTAATATGGGGGAGGGGATATTTTGTGTTTACCGGGCCGTTGCACTGGACCTGAAGTAGCCCGCCTGTTGCTGCACTGTAATTGCATGTCAAATTTATTTTTTGCCCATTTAAGTTCTTGACGGTGTTTCATCTTAGTATCTCTGCCCTTTTCTCCCTCTCTCTATTCTCTCTCTGCTCTGTGTTCTTTGTCAATCTCTCTCTACTTTTCTCCTGTTGAGCCTGCCCGACTTGCAGTGATTTCCTGAGCCTGGTACAAGGGATCATGGATCTGCAAGAGCTGCTGGCTAAAATGACACTGAAGGTTGGTGTTGCAGTTACCTGTAAACCATGGGTGGGGCCAAGGATATACATTGTGTCTGACAGTGTTCAGGTTATGTTGTGTGTATGAAAAAAAAGGTCTGTAGTAACGCCTTTTAGTCCAAATATAAGATAAAAATGCTTAAGTTTTCTTTTTCTTTTTTTCTAATATGAACAAGTCATGTGTTGGCCATATGGAAATAATTTTCTTTGGGGATGTTTTCATGCTGGCCAGCTCATATTAACCAACATATTAACCAACAGCTTTGTAATGTTATAATAGAACTAGAACATGAACTAGAACAAAAGTTTTAAATCTAGGGCTCTCAAGATGGCAGAAGCAGCCAAGGCAGTGGACCTCAGTGCTGTGGCACACCCTAGAGAGCACAGTTGTATCTGGACTTATGCTGGCGGTGGCCGGATATCCCACAGCACAATGGGATTACATTACATTACATTACATTATTGGCATTTGGCAGACGCTCTTATCCAGAGCAAGGTACAGTTGATTAGACTAAGCAGGAGACAATCCTCCCCTGGAGCAATGCAGGGTTAAGGGCCTTGCTCAAGGGCCCAACGGCTGTGCGGATCTTATTGTGACTACACCGGGATTAGAACCACCGACCTTGGGTGTCCCGGTCCTTTTACCTTAACCACTACGCTACAGGCCGCCCGGATTAGGCCATTAGGGCTCAGAAGACAAACAGCATAGAGCTAACATATTAACTAACACTCGCCAACAGAACATACAGCAACAACAACATGGAACAAACATAAATAGAGCGATGTATATACAGTACATTCACATGTCCCAGGTTATTGCACCTACACTGTAGTATTTTCTCATCCTCTAGCTCAGAGGTGCTAATCATGTGCTAGGGAGGACAGAGAGTATGAAGGCTTCCATTCCGATTCACACTACACCAGCTCGTCTCACTAATTAGCACACCAGTGAGGAGGGAACCGGTTAGTGAAATCAGTTGGTGTAGTGATTGGTTGGAATGAAAACCTGCATACTCCACGACACATGATTAAAGCAGCAGTTCTGAAGGCAGAAACTCTTTGTTAATGAGAGAGGTCAGAGAAGAAGCTGATAGGAAGGTGACAGTAATGCAAATAACCACACATTACAACAGGGGTATGCAGAAGGGCATCTCTGAACACACAATGCGTCAAACCTCTAAGTGGATAGGCTACAGCAGTAGAAGACTTAAGTCTAAAAAAATAGGTCTAATAAATACCTAAAAGTGCTCACTGGGTGTATATTGTGTCATCCACTCGTCCTCTGCAGAGTTGGGTAGGGCAGCAAAGAGCTGTTGGGAGGGCTTTATGGGGATATAAATGCCAGACAGGGAATGAAAAAGTACTAACTAAACTAAAATAATTGAATTCTTGTATTTTGCAACCAAAGGATCGGATTTCAATAGGCATGTAAAATGTCACACACGATTTTAAGGCTAAACTGTCTTTGCAAGGTGATTAAACATGTACTCTTTGTCTATGCCTTTGAAGTTGTAACGGTCTTAAGAATGAGTTTTGACAGGATAAGCCTTTGATGTCTGTGTTAAGGCTGTGAGTGCTTCAGGGAATCCCATGATTATCAGTCTCAGAGGACCAGGATGAATGCACTGTTGTTTTACTCATCCCAGATTTTACCAGTGGTCGGTAATTGACCCTGCCTGTTGGTGGCTTTTAGCGGCTATGTGCGATAGGTCAAGTTGCTATGCACTGGGAATGCTACAGTAAATCTTATATATATTACAGCTCACAGGTCATGACACATTTAGCCACAGTTTGCCCATTATAATAATAATTTGTTATTTAGCTAACACTTTTATCCAAAGCGACAGTTGATTAGACTAAGCAGCGGACAATCCCCCCTGGAGCATTGAGTGGTTAAGAGCCTTGCTCAAGGGCCCGACAGCTGTGTGGATATTATTGTGGCTACCAGGGCTTAAAACGCCAACCTTCCAGGACCTAGTCTTGTACCTTAGCCGCAACACTACATGCTTTGTACTGTATGTATTCTGAAACAAAAAAAATGTGAAAAGGTATGTATTGCCAGGTGATGCAGAGCTCTCCTATACTTAGCTAATGTTTTCCTGCCGACCCCCGACCCCCACCCCGGCAGCATGGGGTGTCAGCAGCTCAATTAAATACAGGAGCACGATGAAGTACATCAATTATTTTTATGGTAAAGTAAGGATATCACAGCAAGTGTCAGTACTTCAAAGAAGCAAATTTGCATTTGCACAAAAAGTTTTCTGAAATTAATCATGGAAGCACACTCACAACTGCGGGAGACAAACATTTGCTCTCAGAAACGAGGCTATTTCAGACTTGGTTTGACGCAGCGGTGCTGTGAAGGGGAATTTGGGGTCTTTCTTGCGGTGCATCCACTGTCTTTAGTGCGGGGGGAAGCTGCATCCAGCCTGCTTTCATGGTCAATAAGCAGATCAAATGAGCAGATTTAAGCAGATTATAGGTTTTGATCTTGATTTGTGGTAAAATAAGAGGATTAATGTTATTCTGCACATCCTGCAGAAAGAGGGTGACCGTGCTTTCACACCTACATACATCGTTTGGTCGACTTTCTGAAATGTTGAACATTTTTGCACTCAAAATAATAGATTTTGCTGAAATTCTTTTTTTATATATCTTTTATTTTATATACACGGAGCAGTCAATTTAATTTATTTTTCATTTGATGACACTGGATGTGTATGTGTGGTGTGTGTCTGTTAAAATGTGGCAGAGTGGAGCACCAATGGAAAACCATAAACAACAAGGTCATGATGGACTGCCAACCGCACTTCATTTTACTTTGCTTGCTGTGATTTCTTTTTCTTTTTTATTGCTATTCCCACCAAAAACTGTCCAAACGGTCCACTTTATATTTAGTTATGTGAAGCGAACCGGGCCAATACAATGTAATAAACTTGTGAACTTTGCTGACTATTATATGTGAAAACGCCCTTAGAAGCAAGCTGTTTGTTATAACGGAAAATTTTACTGTGCTACTGTAGCAGCAGGGAGCACATAAAATCGTTAGAATGCTTTCTCCTTCCAGGGCAATTTTCTGCATTGCTTTAAATTTCCCCTTGGATGTACTGTACTGTACTGCTGCCTGTTATAATAACCAGAAAAAAGCAAACAAACAACCAACATAACATGATACAGCTTGGTAAACCTGGGCAATTCGGTGAGATAAAACTTTCAATTCACGTTCTGGAACACTGGCTAGGAGCAGAACAACAACAACAACAACAAATACAACCGCAACATCAAAAAACATATTAACCAGTGGCTTGTTGGATTACATTGTCGCTACACTTGTCATGATGGCAGTTAAATGCACAACCTCTTGTTTTGATAATACCGTGGAACCATGTTGGATGTTGGAATAACCTATTGTAGATATACACTCACTGAGCACTTTATTGGGAATGCCTGAACACCTACTTATTCATCCAATTATCTAGTCAGCCAAATGTGTGGCAGCAGTCCAATGCATAAATCCATGCAGATACAGGCCAGGAGCTTCAGTTAATGTTCACTTCAACCATGAAGATGGGGAAGACATGTGACTTTGACCGTGGAATGATGGTTCATCTCTGAACACACAACATGTCAAACTTGTGGTTAAAGTGGTTAGGCTACAGCAGCATAAGACTTAATATGTCTAAAAAATAAGTAATCAATTCCTAAGGAATTGCTCAATCTATATGATGGAATCAGTCCTATTCAAATTCTGTTTAAATAATCCATACGCAACAACAAATGAATAAATAACAACTACTCTTTTCCAGAATAATTTTCAGCCCAAAACAAAATATTTTTAGCCCATTATGGACTACGGTGCCCTATAGAAAACCCAAAGAAAGGCTTAGGAATCACAATTCAACAGTCATGTGTCTTTAAAAACGATCATATGATCAAATACAATGCTGGTGTCCCATCCGTCTGTTAAGGGAGATGTAACACGCCGGTCACATCCATCTGTTAAGAGAGATCCATTTAGATGTAATGTGCAGGTCGCGTCTGCCCATAAGGGGTTAACAGAACCTTAACAAAACACCACTTAATTGTTTGTTTTTCCCTTTTATCATGAGTGTGAAACGATAGACGTCATTTTGATTTGATATGTGTATCCTTTTCCTCAGCCTGACCGATATCTCACAACCTCACATAAAATGTTTAGCTGAAATGAAATGAATGTCTGTTCTTTGACTTGGCGGATAAAAGAAAGGTTCTCTCTGTGATAAAAGAAAACATTGCCTGTCTGAATGGTGTGAGTGTGGAAATGAAGGGAAGGAAAGGGACAGGGCCCTTGAATGCCCTTCAGGCCGTACTCTCTCAAAATCTCTGGGGACAATAGGGACAGAATCATGCACAATGAAGTGTAAGGAAAGCCAATGCAGACTGGCAGTTCTTCCTTTCTGTGCCTCTTGTGTAGTTTGCTCTCTTTTTGGTCCTTGTCTGCCTCCTATTATTGTTCATTGTGATGTGTTTTTCAGTAAAACTGTCAAAAGAAGTCATAAATAACATTTAAATTATCACCACAGACTAGCTGTGGCCTTTAGTGTCGTTGGGTTTTAATGTTAGCTGTTATTAGCACTTGTATTACGGTAGTGATTAGAGCCATAATGTTCATGTACCCAGATGTGCATATTGGTGTTGTGATGCATGAACAAAATGGATTGTTAATGTGTGATCACTTTATGTTCATTTTTGGATTGCACCTCAAATTGGGTAAACTACCGGCTCTAGATTTAGGGCCATGTAAACAACCACTGACGCCGTACAGTAGTCTAATAATTTGGAAAATTGGAGCTGTCTGGAACACATATTTTACAGTTGGACATTTCTGCAGTGTTGCAAATCCAGTATTGGTCGTGAAAATTGGTCGTGAACCTAGCGGTTCTGAATTGCAGTCTTAAGATGGGTCTGATTCACAGGGTCAACTCGTTGAATCTGCATTCCGTTTACGATGCCTGATCCACTTAACCCAAAATCAGTTCTGCTTGGAGGAGAAGATTTATCTCGGTGATCATTTGGAAGTAATCACAGATAATGGGTCATTTTACGTTTTTGAACAATGAAAATACACATTTCTGAGAAACTACTGTAATTGATTAGGTAAAGTACTCAGAACACCGATACCTACTTTCTACATGATTGCACTACTAGTAGCCGGTGTTGCTAGTTCGCTATTGTTGAGCACATTTTATTATTCTTGACTACTTTAAAATGTAATTTTAGAAAATATCGCTTGCTTGATTTTATTAGGCCTACATAATTCATTCAAAGTTAGAACGGAAAAATAATTAAAGTTGTCCTGCCAGTAATTACATTTAAATGTGTCTGATTTATTCTCTGCCTGCCCCTGGTGAGTTAAGTGGGAAATGAGGTCTTTGTACGAGGAAGAAAAATTTGATACCACATAGAACAGAGCATATTGAATCGTGTAGAGCCTTGAGTTAGACATACTGATTTGCACATGGAAGCTGGCCTGATTGTTGAAAGGGTGTGTAATGGTTTTTTTATTTTGTTAGGAAGAAAGTATTTTATGTGTCAGAATTTGTTATTTTACCAAATGAGTAGATGGAGAAATGCGTAGAACTGTATGCCAGACTGATACTGCATTAATGTTGAGCTCTTTATTATCACTGATGCAAAAAATGTGAGCATTATCATTATACAATCAAACTTTCCATAGATTAAAAAACCCTAGAAACACTGAACAAAGGGGCATGTCTTGGCACTTTTGCTAAATTATACAATCTGCAAAAATCAGCTGTGTTTAACATAGACAGCCAGGACAAATTGAGTTTGCAAAAGGAAACAAAGATTGAGGGTCACTTAAAATAAATTAAAAGAAGATCAGCAAGCCGGGATTGTGGAAAAACAAACAACATCAAATGAGATCCTGATTACCACCACTTTGAATACAAATTAAAAAAAGCTTAATAGCTATAAAATGAGAGTAGCCTAAAGAATAAGGTGACAGTAATGCAAGTACCGATCCCAGACAATTTTGTCAAATTCTTTGGTTCACTTTGACAAGCACATAATGGGTTCTTAAGACCATGGAACTACAGTAATAATCAATACTAATGGACAGTGCATCCTCATAAATTACTGCAGATGTACTGAGTTTGCGAAATAAAGTCTAAATAACTGTACATTAGCATTTTAATAGCCGTTTCACCGCTGAAAATTCTTCAGCCTCACTCTATCCTGTTATTGAGTTATTGATCTGGCTCTGGTTTGTTGCATGGCAGATTTGCTTCAATATTACCGTTGTATTGGTTCATTTTTGCATCATGATTCTTCCCTGTCCTTTTATTGGCATAGGTTGGAGAACACAAAATTATGCAGTATATGCTATACATAATTAAAATGTACATGACTTCCACCACTAGTTTTGGAGTCCCATTAATGTTGCAATTACAGCAAAATGTTTGTCTTTAGGAGTAAATATTTATTTTCAGGAACCTTGGAGAGCATATTTTCAGTTGGTGGATGAGTTCTCGGTCTCATACCCAGTCTTGGTGTCTCTGTGATTAAACAGTCCAAATCCTTTGAGACTTAATTACGAAGAAAAAAAACGCCTCTTTTGTTTTTATCAGATTCATTTGCTGGAGTGATGTGAGTCAACACTGGAAACAGGCAAAAAAATATATTGTTGAAAGATCTGCAACCTTGAAGTTCTCTGAGATTGGGAATATCAAATTCAGGATTGTATCCTGCTCTTCCTGAGACATTTTCTGTGATCAATGAAAGCACATCAAGTAGATGGAGTGCCTTTAAAAGGTTTCTAAGTAAATGCCAGAAGATCTTTGGAGCGGTCAAACTCAAAGCCACAGCAGTAATGGATTGTCATGTGTGCCTGGGCCTCTGCGATGCATGTGACTGTTTAAAAAAACACATTGACATTCTTTCACTTTCTATGATAAGAGCAGTTGGCTTGCGGGGTTTATTGGTGGTCCGATGCTATCGGGTCTGCGGTTGATCGTCACGTCAACCGCTTTTCATCGGTGTGGGTTGCTTCTGGCTCCATGACAGTGGCGTGAGGGACAGTACATGGTTCATTGCCTTGGATAAAAGTACTTTTGGTCTTTATCTTCTCAAACTGTGGCGCTGTTCTTTTTTTTGTCAGTTGAATTACGCTGAATCAAGGCTGAACCAGCTGGAGAGCTGTCACTGTGAGAAGACCTGCAAGGTGA
Source organism: Conger conger (assembly GCF_963514075.1). Lineage (NCBI taxonomy): Eukaryota > Metazoa > Chordata > Actinopteri > Anguilliformes > Congridae > Conger > Conger conger. The sequence continues at coordinate 57,000,153 of NC_083765.1, forward strand.
ATGGCGTGGTGTACCGGGACAACGAGATGTGGGTCGAGTCCCAGAACTGCAGAAACTGCGCCTGCAAGGTAGGGCTCTGCCAAATCGAGTCTGTCCCAATACAGTGACCCCCCCCACTTCCTGTCACTTCCCTGAACCGGCAGCAGTCAACAAATCCAAATGAAGCATTTTATTAGTTACATCAGTGGATGTTGTGATTCAGATGAACAATGTTCTGGGTATTGGCTGTCTTCTGCTGTGATTCTGGTAAATGGTCTTGGTTAAATCAGTGGATTTAGGGGTTAAGCTGAACAATGTACTGGGTATTAGCCATGCTCTGCTGTAATTCTGTTAAACTGTCTTAGTTGGCCATCCTGAAATGATTAATCTATTGGATTCACCATTGAGACCTTTTAATATCCTGTATTATATAACATAATATAATCCTGAACAAAGCTCTGAGTGCTAGAGTTCAATTGATTGTGCGAGTACCAATTTGACCAATATGAAAAGGGTGTCATGGCTCTTTAAAATGCATAATTTGGGATGACTCTCAGATAATTATGTGGGCCATGGCACAATGAGAAGCTCAAAAGTGCACGCATGAAATTTAGCAGGGACACTCATCCCATTAACACAAGACATAGAAAGCTTAAATATTTTAGAATCCCATCAATTTCAAGTCAACAATATGAGGAGGGTGGGGGGTGGGTGGGCAGAGGGTGCCAGGTGTGAGATGGGTTTTGTACAGTGTGTACGGTGACTTACCTGCTTTGTGTCTGAAACCTTTTCACCCAGAACGGTGTGGTGGAGTGCAGGAGAATATTCTGTCCCCCTGCCAACTGCTCAGCGGACACTCTCCCTGTGCATATCCATGGCCAGTGCTGCAGGAAGTGCAGACGTGAGTATGAACCAGCTCCCCCTTCCTCTGCCATTGGCATGAGAACGGCCTCATGTGGGAGGATGATATCACCTGCAAGAACTCCTGCTGCTTGTCGGGACATTTTGGCCCCCTTTTTAGTCGTAATAGCAGCAGCGGTAGTAGGTAGTGAGAGTAGTAAGTAGCAGAAGTAGTAGTGGTAAGAAGTACGTAGCAGCAGCAGCAGCAGCAGCAGCAGCAGTAGCAGTAGTAGTAGTAGAGGAAGTAGTAGCAGCAGCAGTTGTTGTAGTAGCAGCAGTAGTAGTTGTAGCAGCAGCAGTAGTTGTAGTTGCAGAAGTAGTTGTTGCATTAGTAGCAGCAGCAGCAGCAGCAGCAGCAGTAGCAGTAGTAGTAGTAGTAGCAGCAGCAGTAGTAGCAGAAGTAATTGTAGTAGTAGTAGTAGTAGTAGTAGTGGCAGTAGTTGCAGAAGTAGTTGTAGTAGTTGTAGTAGTAGTAGTAGTAATTGTAGCAGCAGTAGTCATAGTTGTAGTAGCAGCAGCAGTAGTTGTAGCAGCAGCAGCAGCAGTAGTAGTTGTAGTAGCATTAGCCTACATTTTCTGTAGCGTGACCTCTAGCTTCAGATGGAAGGCTTTTCCTCTTGGTTGCATGCTGCACAGTCACATTGTCATTCACATTCACATTGGCACGCCGGGGCTTCCCAAGCTTGGTCCTGGGCCATGTTCATGAAGAGTGTGAAATGTTCCAAAAAATGTTCCGGAAAAATTACTGATGAAATGTCCCAGAACCAGGACATGATGAATATTGCACTGGGGCAGGAAGTGTTTTTTTTGGGGGGAATATTTGCACATGGGCACACTTTCTTTTCAAAAAATTTTCCTGTTTGTTTTTTCAAGCACCTCGTCACCCATTTTTATTATATATTTTATATTATGGAATGCTTTGAACTTTTTAATGTAATATTCAGTTCATGGCTTGGAGAAAAATGTAAAGGTGTCAATGTTAAAATATACTTTTACATTTTTAAAATTATTTATATTCTTTCTAAATGTTTTTTTAATAGCAAAATGCACCTACATGGGCAACATCTTTTCAGAGGGACAGCGGATTCTGACAAAGAGCTGTCGTGAGTGCAAGGTAAATGTTTCTTTTCCTAATTACATTTCTACATTTCTCCTGAATGAAGACTGCTCTTAATGTTGTGCAATTCGTCAGTCTAATACATAGGAATCCTAGGCAATCTGCTCAATGTATTATGTTGTTTTGAAAACAATATACCGCATGATGTCTGACCAGGTTCACAGACCTGACCTACAGTATATACCAATGGGAGTTTTTGTTATTGTCTGCAATTAATGTCAAGGATAGTTCCTGCCTCACGTGTCACCATCCGTGTCTTTATCCAGAAAGAAAATGTCAGCTTTTACAGAGTGGGCTGTCTTTGGTATTCTCATTCTAAATATTAATTCTTTGTTGCCAATCAAAAATGGTCTTTCCAGTCTTCCAGTCAAACCTTCACTCAAAGGCCCACAGTGGTGTTGAACCTAAAAAAGTGAATGTACTTTTTTTCATGTTAATTGTTGTACGATATATTTTTACATTTTTATGATCGGCAATTAAAAACAGAAACTTATGAAATTGATATTTGGCTTCCGAGTCTTAGTTTCTGTTTATATTTTACTCTTTTATAGTTAGTTTGGGAATTCTTACCATATACTGTAGGCACCTCAGAAATTTGTGCTGACGGTGACCAAATGGGCATTAATCTATATACTAGAACAGTTTTAAGCATGACCATTTTACATTTCTGTCCACATAGAGTGAAGCAGTATTCAAAATTCTTCTTTTTTCAATAGTATTTTTGAATGTTGCTAAGTTTCTTCGGTTTTAGCAGTATTCCCCGCGAGTCACTTTCGGTTCCAGTGGGCTTGAGAGGGGTAGATCATGCAAGGCCACTTCCATCCCTGGTGTAGGCACTGAGGTTGGGCAGTAACTAACAGTTTTATTTAAAGTGTGCTTATATCACATAAAAGATCCCTCTGAGACTTTATTATATACTTGACCTTCAGGGTTTCCATATGGCCTTGTAATTATACTTCACGGAAACCAAAAAATAGGTCATAAGGGACCAGACCAAGCATTTATAAAACATGTTAGCCTCTTTAATAAAACACTTTTGACTTTTGACTCTGCATAAAGTGTTGAGATGTAGGTGTGAATGTGTCTGTATTTATGTGTAGTGACAATTCCACACTCACACGATCCACCATCTGTCTTTAACCATTGGATTGTTGCTGATGTGCACTGGCTGGTTGTATTATTGAGGAGATTATTATTATTGAACTCCTCTATTGTTCTTTTTAATCTGTAGTACTCAGTGAGCAGCCATTCAGCATGGCCCGTGATGAAGAAAGTGTTTGTGCTTCTTATGCACCAGTCCAACAATAGATTAAGGCCATTGTGACAGTGTAAATGCGCCCCCATCCAAGTTTCAATGCATCACTTCACAATTTAATATTAAATAATAATCCTACCTATGATACTCTCAATACACAGCCTACTGCATGACTTCACAATTTAATATGAAATAATAATCCGATTTATGAGACTCTATGTAGCCTACTGCATGACTTCACAATTTAATATGAAATAATAATCCTTCTTATAAAACTCTACTTATACAGCCTGCTGCATGTTCTTTTATATGTTTTACGAATCCCACGTACAGTGAATACCCACGTACAGTCCCATTCCAAAAGTATTGGAACCACAAGGTCAATTCTTTTGTTTTTGCTATATGCAGAAGACAATAGAGTTTGAGGTCAGAAGATGCACATGAGATGACAGATCCAAATTTCAGGTTTTATTTCCTGGTATTTTTTATCTAGATTTGTTAAACAACTGAGAAGATATCACCGCTTGTATCAGACCACCTCTGAAGCACTGCGGAGGAAGTGTCATGGCTTGGGCTTGCTTGGCTGATTCTGCAAGCAAGGGATATGCTACCAAATATTAAGTGTTATTTACGTTCATTTGCTTAAATACTCTCTGTTCCAATACTTTTGCCCACCAAAAAATGGGGTGGTCTGATACCAATGGTGCTACGTTACTAGTAGTTTTAGCACATTTACGTGTAAATACCAGGAAATAAAAGCTGAAATTCTGAACTCTTGTCTTGTGTTCATCTTTTTATCTCAACCCCAGATGTATTGAGTGTATTGCAAAAACAAAGGAATTGGCCTTACTGTTCCAATACTTGTGGAGGGGTCTGCATATGAAAGAGGATAAAGTTTCTGGGAAGAAATAGTTGCGACTGATTTTACAAGATTGTTTGTTTCCATCAGGCCGTACTATTCGGCAAACCGAAAATGGCCTTAGGCAAATCCTTCTGCGCTTGAGTAGACGTGCAGACATTTAATTAAGCTGAAGGCATCCGTGTCAGTGTGGAGACCGGAGACTTTATTTTCAGCTCCGCTGTGTGCTCAGTCCTGGACAAATAATGGAGTCCCAGGTATCCGGAACTCAGGGACTTCTGGTTTAACCTGATTATGGCTCCACGTAATCCTCTTCTTTACAATTGTGTGGCTATTCTTCAACCTATCTCAAATATGAAATGTAGAAATTGTATTCAGCGTGGAGGGTAAATGGGTTCTAAGGAAAGGGGCATGAAATGACATGGAACAACAACAGGAACCTACGAAGGCATTGAATTAGAACCTGTAACGCCCAAATCACCAAAGAGCAGCTGGACAGTTCTCAGCCCTATGGAGCTAAACATTGAATAGAAAAGCTGTCCACACATTTGAATGAAACATAGTAAAATATTTGAGTTTGGCATGATGCCAGTACTTTTAATGGCTTACCCTTGCAGAATAAATAACCTTTAAGCAACACGAAAGGATGAAATTATCTGAACATCTCAGAGTCACTTTAGCTCTTTGAATCCTCTTCTCATTTAATTACAGTATCTACAGACTCTGTATCCATCACCATCTGCTATAGTCAGAATGCACTTAAGCATCTTTTGTGTGCCCACAGAACGGGATGATGGTGAGAGTGATGGAGAGTTGTCCAAATCTCAACTGCACGGTGAAGGATCAGATTCTGCCGGAAAACAGATGCTGCAACGTCTGTAGAGGTACGCTTTCACATGCTTTCCGCTCTTGTAAATGGTAAATGGTTGGCATTTATATAGCGCCTTTATCCAAAGCGCTTGTACAATTCATACTTCTCATTCACCCATTCATACACACACTCACACACCAACGGCAATTGGCTACCATGCAAGGCGCCGACCAGCTCGTCAGGAGCATTTGGGGGTTAGGTGTCTTGCTCAGGGACACTTCGACATAGCCCGGGCGGGGGATCGAACCGGCAACCCTCCGACTGCCAGAGCCATCATCTTGTGTGCTCTCTCTGTGTCCGGATTTGCCTGCACCGATGCCCAGATTGAGTTATCCATTGATCCATTTTGAAGCTTTTCTTTCTTTTCTTCCATGTCATGAGCAATGTTGTAGTATTGGCTGTTGCGCTGAAAAGAGCAAAAAAAAGAGCTTGGATTTTCTCCTTCCTGTCATATAGAATCTATTAAACAATGGCCAATGAGTTTGGAGATGTGCCTTTCTCTAAAATGGCCGATTGATGAACACAGCAAGAACATTGTAATCTCAATTTTTCTTTCGGCGCTGGTCTTGGACTGTTTAAATTCCCACGTGTCCTGTTCAGCACCAGTCTTGGACAAATTGTGCTCTGTGAATATTTTATCTGAAAGCCCAGGCTCTTTCTACCGGATCCTGACGCTGTTCCACGGGCTCTGCGGCAGCGTCCGAGCCCACGGGGAAGGCGGACTGAACGAGACGCGAGGAAGCTTCCCCGCTTTCTTTAAAATACACGGCTCTTTATCCTCCGCATCAGCTCCCCGATGCCACAAGTACAGAAAGGCAGATTCAAGCTGCAGACACCCTCTGTACAGCAGTGCAGCTGGAAGAAGGCAATTAGCCCGTCTGTAATCTTCCTCAGGACTTCTGCCTGGGCATTCATCGTCTTTGCAGGCCCTCACTTTGCCTGTGGTCCCCTGTGAACCGGCTCAGTGCTGTTTATTGCCTGGCATTATCTCCCTTTGGACCAGGTATTCCCTGTAAAATTGGTTATTACCGACGAGTCATTAAATCTGCATACCCCCCCGTCAGTTGGGCTGAAAGCGGAGTTTAAAGGCGCGGCAGGGGATTTCAGGATGAGCCGGGGCGAGCGTGCCATCTCACATAAACGGCGGGATTTATTTTATCGCCGTCTGTGGAGTCAGTCAAGTGAAGTCAGAAGAAGCCTACTTTTGAAAGACCACCTACCTTCCTCTGTGATTACATTTATAGTCCTAGTCATACCTTTTTTTTCATTCCGGGCGGTGAGTTCGGTGAAGTAAGGTTTTGAAATGTGCAGACGGAGCTGTATCTTTAATAAGAGCTTCCCTGAGCTCTGGAAAAAAATGTTTTAAGTGCGGGGTTAAGCATAATTTAAATGTGGTATAAATCAGTTAACTTTGAGAAATGTGTTTAGAGATATATTATACACTTGATTCCACCATGATTTGGAAAAAGGAATCCTTCAAGCACTTCAGTGAACAGAATCTATGTACTGTATGGAGAAGCTTTTCTTTATCTAACAATGAAAATTACCAAGCTGTGATAATGGTGCTTTAATGTACCCCCTCTTTCCCATTATGTTTTTATGTGAGGCTACAGTATATATAAAATTAAGTGTGTGAGCGCGAGTGTGTGGACGTGACCACATGATTTGCCTAACTAGAACGGTTCTGTGAAGGAAACATTACAAATACAACCTTTCTTTCTAAATCATTATTTCAATAGTGCATGCATTTGACCATGCAGTCACAGAGCTTTTAGTTATATAATAAAACTTTGTTCAAATTTTTTCAGTCTAATGAGGGTGTTTTTATGATCACTGCGGTTTCTGCATAGAAAGCGCCCAGTGACCAGCCAAACAGTGTTCTTTGAGGCTGTGCGAAGTTTGGAATTCTATTCAGTTTATTTTTCTTTCAGGCTACGACTTCTGTGCCGAGGGACTTAACTGTGGAGAAAACGCCGTATGCAAAAACCGGAATAATAAAGCAACGTGCGAGTGCAAGAGCGGCTTCGCATCCATCCACGGAGACTCCACGTACTGTGAAGGTAGGAGACCTTCCGGAAAAAGCCGAGACTACCCACTGTGGCTCAATAAACCTGTGAAACAACAATGAGTTCTGGGCCTCACGCACGCAACAGTTTGTTACAGAGCTGTTATATAAAGAGATTAGCGTTTGTGCATCACTGGTGCTCTGCTGTGATTTTGCTTTGTGTGTGCTCCATTGTGCTGAGAGCTTTTTGCAGTTAATGCAGTTTTCCTGTTTGTCATCATTGGAGTGTCAGATGCGGTTTGCACTGTCGGGCAAGTAATTTACAACAGTCATGATGACTCAAAAGGAAAGCTGATGGTATTTAAAATGTAATTCATAAACCTATTAGGAGAGCAATTGCACTGTGTGGCACCTGCCTTGATTGGTATAAGTGGCTTTGTGCAGTCCTGGGTGTTGTTTTCTAGTGGCTGGTTTTTTATGAAATCCTTTTCCAAGGGCACAATTCCTGATGCCTTAAGGATGGCTGCGAGTGGAGAAATGGCTATTTCAGTTGTAATCTTTAAACTGAATGGAACAGAGACGCATAACCCTGTCACTTCTGGTTCCGCTCCGTGCCTTTTTCTGTGGAGGTCTATGGCTTCAGGGAAGCTAGTATGAATGGTAACAAATGAGGTATTCTTTGATGTCCTTTTGGACACGCAGGGCACTTTAGTTGTGAATGGATAAATCATACAGTTGCTGTGTTGGCTAATGACTTGTCTGGATTCCCAGTATATTTAGTCGAACTTGGGCACCTTTCCCAGCTTTCGCACCTATTCTGTGTTTGGTGGCCTTACACTGTAAATTCATGGACTGTCCCTGGGCAAGACACCTAACCCCCAAATGCTCCTGATGAACTGGCTGGTGCCTTACAACCAATCGCTGTTGGTGTGTGAATGAATGGATGAATAAGAAGCATCAATTGTACAGCACTTTGGATTAAAGCAGATGTACAGTGCCTATGGAAAGTATTCACTCCCTTTCACTTTTTCCACATTTTCTTATGTTACAGCCTTATTCCAAAATGGATTAAATAAAAATTCTCAAAAACAATCATCTACGCACAATACCCAATAATGAAGTGAAAAAGGTTTTTTAGAAATGTTTTGGCAAATTTATAAAAAAAAAAAAAACTGAAATACCACACGTACATAAGTATTCACTCTGTTTACTCAGTACTTCAGTTCAGCCACCTTTCGCAGTGATGACATTCTGGAGATGTTTCTACAACTTGATTGGAGTCCACCTGTGGTAAATAAAATTGATTGAACATGATTTGGAAAGGCACACACCTGTCTATATAAGATCCCCCAGTTGAGAGTGCATGTCAGAGCAAAAACCAAGCCATGAAGTCGAAGGAATTGTCCATAGACCTCCAAGACAGGATTGTGTCGAGGCACAGATCTGGGGAAGCGTACAAAAAAATTTCTACAGCATCGATGGTCCCGAGGAGCACAGTGGCCTCCATCATTCGTAAATGGACTCTTCCTAGAACTGGCCGCCCAGCCAAACTGAGCAATCGGGGAGAAGGGCCTTGGTCAGGGAGGTGACCAAGAACACAATGGTCACTCTAGAGAGCTCTATTGTTCCTCTGTGGAGATGGAGAACCTTCCAGAAGGTCAATCTCTGCAGCACTCCACCAATCCGGCCATTTTTGGTAGAATGCCCAGACGGAAGCCACTCCTCAGTAAAAGGAACATAACAGCCCACTTGAAGTTTTCCAAAAGGCACCTAAAGGACTCTCAGACCATGAAACACAAGTTTCTCTGGTCTGATGAAACCAAGATTGAACTGGCCGGAATGCCAAGCGTCTGGAGGAAACCAAGCACTGCTCATCACCTGGCCAAGACCATCCCTATGGTGAAGCATGGTGGTGGCAGCATCATGCTGTAGGGATGTTTCTCAGCGGCAGGACCTGGGAGACTAGTCAGGATCGAGGGAAAGGATTAATGGAGCAAAGTACAGAAACATTCTTGATGAAAACCTGCTCCAGAGCACTCAGGACCTCAGACTGGGGCGAGGTTCACCTTCCAACAGGACAACGACCCAAAGCACACAGCCAAGATAAGGTAGGAGTGGCTTCCGGACAAGTCTGTGATTGTCCTTGAGTGGCCCAGCCAGAACCCGGACTTGAACCCGATCTAACATCTCTGGAAAGACCTGAAAATAGCCGTGCGGCGACACTCCCCATCTGACCTGACAGAGCTTGAGAGGATCTGGAGAGAAGAATACCCCAAATACAGGTGTGCCGAGCTAGTGCTATCATACCCAAGAAGTCTGGAGGCTGTAATCGCTGCCAAAGGGGGCTCAATAAAGTACTGACTAAGTGAATACTTATATACATGTGGTATTTCAGTTTTTAATTTTTTACAAAAAACCTTTTTCACTTTATTGGGTATTGTGTGTAAATTGTTGAGAAATGTTTTCAATTTAATCAATTTTGGAATAAGACTAACGGAATAAAATGTGGAAAAAGTTAAGCGTAGTGAATACTTTCCGTAGGCACTGTAAATGCCAACCATCTACCATTTACCATTTAGCAGCAGATTCGATTTAATCCAGAACTTTTTTTGTATTTTCCCTGTGTCTCCTGCTGTGCGCCTCACATATGTACATTCCTGGAGTGGCTTTTTGGCTTTTTGTACTGCTGTAATTGTGTGGCAATCTTCCTGTCCCTTTAACCCTTTTAGCCCAATATCAAGTGACTCCACCCAAATCCCAAGGGCTGTTAGGTTTGATTGAGAAAATTGAGGAAGTTGAGAACATTTAGTCAGGTTTTAATAGGGGCACAAACAATAGTATAGTAGTCCTCTTCATTTATTGAAAAGGTTGAGAGTGCCATATGGCACTCTTTGGATTTTACGCTAATTGCGCTTGAGTGCCATTTGGTTAAACTTACATAAGGCATTTAACGCTGAATTCCAATGAATCAGTTTAAGATCTGCCACCCTCTAGGTTTTCACTTCAACCCTGATTTGATGAACCAGATTCTATTAATTAGCAGCTCAGCACGTTCCATATCTGTGAATGAGGTGTTTCTTAAGGTTGGGGAGAAACCCGTATAAACACTTTTTAATTGATTGTAATACTGCGTCTGTGTGCATTTGAATATATATTTTTATTGTTTCGTAATTTTGGGTTTGTAAGCCTGTCCCTCCATTGGAACTTGGGGTGTATCTGAGCCAGAATGCCGTGTATGGGAAGGCACAATAATGTCGTACTGTACATTATTCAGAAAGGGAGAGCTGTATTAAACTCGGTGTGAGAGCCTGGCCTGCATCCTTTTCTTTCGGTTTATTTTTCTCTGTACGGTACACCAGCTGAGCCACACAATCTGTGCACCGGAGGATTGCGTTTGCCGCACAGTTGGCGCGGTCAGAATCCAGATGAGCCTCGGATCAGAGGGAGCGTGAATGCGTCGACGAGGCCCTCCTCACGCGACCCTCCCTGGGCGACGCATTAACCCGTTTAGCAGCCCCTCGCAGGGCTAAAGCGGGCCCGGCTGCCCCCGCCGCAGTCAGGACTCCGGCGGTCCGTTTCCTGGCTGCGGGGCTTATCTCAGTGTCACTGTCTGTGGCTTCAGCTCACCCACCGCTTCCAGGGCCTGATATCCTGCCTTTTATCGTATCTTCTGCTTTAGCAGCATTTTATAACGCAGCTGCAGTGCACTCAGCTGACCTTTAACTGCCGTCAGATTTTAATATCTCAGGGCTTGCTCCATTGGTAAACGAGCCACGTGCGTACAGTAGCTGTCAGGAGTCTGGGCGTACAGTGCAGTATGCTGGGCAAAATAGCTGGCTCAGCTGTGGCTGATGAAGGATGCAGTGTTTATTTGCAAGACTTTGCATTAATTAGCACGTGCACTGCTCCTTGGGTGTACATGGACTGCGTTTATATAGCGCTTTCATCCAAAGCTTTTTACAGTTGATGCCTCTCATTCACCAATTCATACACACACCAATGGGGACTGGCAGCTCGTCAGGAGCAATCAGGGGTTAGGTGTCTTGCTCAGGAACACTTCAACACAACCAGGGCTGGGGATCGGACCGGCAACCCTCCGACTGCCAGACGTCCGCTCTTCCCTCCTGAGCTAATGTCGCCCCATTCTACTGAGAATCATATGTGATTTCCTGGATTAAGCGTTACTTCCTCTTCGCGAGAAGGACAGGTAGTTTGGTGCACCTGCCCATGAAAGCCATCCAGATTTCCAGCTCTTCCATGGCGCCCAGGGAAGAGCCCAGCCGAGCCGGGACCCGCTTCAAAGGCTCGCGGACAAGGCTTTCGAGCCCCTGTGCCAGCCCGGGCGGGTTGGCAGACAGACGAGTCCGAGCAAGATAAACGGGCGTCCATCTGCTGCTGTGATGGATCGCGCTTACAGTGTGGATCGATAAGAAGGCAGCTTATCATTTCTGCCACACTCCTGTTCTAAAGCCCCAAAAACGGACTTCTCCGGGCATTCTTCGACCGCGCCTTGTCGGTAACAGATAGCAGACGCGGGAAGGCTAATAACTAGAGCAGGAGCCGAGCCGCCACACGTTGCCTGCACAGTAGTTATATTCCCCGCACTCATTCAGGCCTCCATGGTAGGGCACGGAACCTTCTAGATGCACATCACGGAGGAGGCTTGCATTAGCAATGCAGTCAACAGGTGTATGCATGTACTGTACATGCCAGCCTTTCTTCAGTGCCCTGCCTGTTTCCCTGGGCATGTGCTGCTTTTATGCCGTCGCTATGGTTTGGTTATTACTTCTTTGGCTTTGAAGAAACCTGAGAGGTGATTCACAGTCTGTAATAAAACAAGTGCGGTTCATCTTTATTGAGTTGTCAACTACAGAAAGCCACTCGCCCACATGATTTACCCCAGAGATCCAAATTGTTGTTGGCAGCCTCCTTCCTTGAATGCTAATGTACGCACTGTACGTGCGGATCTGTCATGTCGAAAAATTCTGAAACTCATAAATTGCATTAGTCTTTGAATTTGATTAGCATCTTCCTATTTACACGGAAAGCAGTGCTAATTTTGAAGGGGAGAAACGTACAACGCAAGGTCATAACTGAATGCATTGTCAGCTCAGTGATTAATACAATTCTGATAAAATTGTCAGTTCCAGCCTGCAGTATAGGAGCGGAATAATTGGTTTGCTGTTTAATGACATTTGGATGAATACAATGCCATCCTCTACATTTTATTAATGTGGCCATCTTTGGTTCATTAGATGTTTGGGTCAGAGGGGTTGGTGTAAAACTGGTATCAAATATACATATGAATAGTAACCACCAAGACGGTTGTATCCTTTTTCAGACAATGTTCCTTGTATGAAGCATAAACTATATATATATCTTCGCCATTGTTGTGGTACACTTAACTTTGAAAGGTTCATACTAATTAAGATGATAATTTAAATCCTGTATTAGAAGGTCAGTAGTTTAATTATCTCTTTCAGAGTCTGATTTCTGCACAGTAAAACTGCACAACTTTTCTCCAATGGAAACTTTACAAATCACCCAGATTGAAAACAATCCAATGCACAGTACGATGCAGCCTTCATATATGTTTATATATCTGCATAAATCCTGTGTAATGCAAAGCAACCACTTACAGTAAACCGCCTTTCAGCGCTCCACTGACGGTCTGGCTGACGTCTCCCGCTTTAACAGGTGTAGCAGGGCCCCATAAAGAACAGCGATGAATGATTTAATATACAGTTGTTAAATGTTAAACGGTGGCGATTAGCCTCAACTGGAACATATCTGGAGCCGGGGCGAGGGCAATCTCAGTGCACATCTGCATAAGGGCCTCCCCCTCCGCGGAAACACGGCGCTAAATTAGGCATGCAGCTCCGACGCCGCGTCTGTCAATCAGGCGGGACAGTCGGGGGTCCCCTGCAGACTGGCTGAGAGATGCGAGGAGCCCCGTCTGTATCGAGCGCAGGGAGAGGGGGGGGGGGGCGGCGAGTCTGAGCGTCGTATAATCTGAGAGTTTCTGGAGCCCTCTCGCCCTGTCTCGCCCATTCAGTGGCTGTTCAGCGCATGCCTGCTCCGGCGGATCGATCCACACCACTCCTCCTGCCAGCTGGGCCACTTTTGTTTTCTTTTTTTTCTCCTCTTCTTTTTTTGCAAATATCATGCCGGGCTTGTGTTTCCCCTAATCACCTGCGTGTTTGGTATGACAGGACAGAGAATGGGCTCGAAAATTCTTTGTCCTCTGGTTTGACAGCTCTCGAGTGCCTGCTTTGCCACGCAGTGTGTCGGGTGCCATGCAGATCTGCTGTGAGCTCCAGACTGCCGTTTAAGAAGACACAAGCTAAAAATACAAAGCCGTGTTTCTCTTTTAGTAAGCGCGTTATTTTCTCATAAAAATCTATTATTCCGGGGAACAGAGTTACAGGACGGCAGGAAATGCAAGGTTATTTCCCCAGAGATATTTGCATAATGCGGTTTTTTGTAATCTGGTTGGCGGCGCTTTCTGGAGTCTCAGTGCTCATAATGCCGAACACAAGGTATTTGCAAAGCAGGCCTTTTTGAAGCTTCCTAGCCGATCTCTCTCCGTCTGCAGCGTGCGCATGCACTGCATGCTAATTTCAGCGCATAAATGCGATTGACGACGGTAACGTCTGTGTGTGTGTGTGTTTGTGTTTGTGTCGGTGTGTGCTCACATGCTGGGTTTGTATTATTTTGCAGCCCTAACAGAGAGAGGCCCTATTTCCGGCATCAGTATTTCATTAGAAGCCGCAAACCCATAACCAAGCAGTACTGTAAAGAAGCACAGAGTTATTTATTGCTTAAATTATTTTTGCGCTGCTATTTTCTGCAATACAAACACTTAAAAGACCCTGAGCAGACACTGAGGTCAGACCGTTCCGTGTTTGATGTCCTGTAATGTAATGTTGGCTAATCTGTTCAGGGGTGAGAGGCCATACACAGTGTATTGGGCCTGTGCTTCTTCTCAGTTGGTAAATTCTCATAACTGTCAATGGAATACCAGATAAAGGCATATATTTTTCCAAGATTAAATTGTGTTTAACACTCCCGTGGGCTTTTTAGAACAGAGGTGTGCTTATAAAGCTGCAGGAATCTCAGGAATTTGTGCTATTAAGAATAAATTGTCTCACTTTTTCGGAAAAAAAATCATCATTATCATTAGAAATGGTATTTCTGTTGAGTAGTCACGCAGCAATAAAAATGGGAAGCAAGCCACAATTAAAGTTTGTCTTCATTTTAGTAGCATATTTATTAAGCAGACGTCCTCATTGTAGCAGATATGGTTGGCTTGACTGAAAAAAAAACATTTTTTCTCTCAAACTATATTTCCAGAGCAATTCAGAATGAAACCTTGAGAAATTACACCGACAGTAAGGCATATGATTCATACTTTACATTGAAGTGAAATGTATAAATAAACATTATAATCCATTAACAAATAAATAACCAAGGCCAGACCTACAGAGAATTGACAAATTGAATGATAAAAACGAATACACTATGGACAGTAATACTGGAAATACAGAGAAACTGGATGTCCCTGACAGGAGGGATGACCAGTCTCATCTTGCAGCCAATGCCACATTTCTCTCCCCTAGTACTGTCGATTACTGTAATTTGGGAATTTAGGTAAAATGGTTCCAATTTCAGAAGATATTATTTTCATGGTAATCCTGGTAATTTGTTCTTCCAGTCAGGAAATGAAGCCCTGTCTCTTCTGCCCCCTGGTCGCAGCGGGAGAACCGCCTGTCCTCTCTGAGTGCAGTGCTCACTGAGTCTGTACTTTACCATGCTCAACTTGTTATCAGTCACCATGGTAAAATATTCTGCCACGGTGTACTGTCTTTGTGTTGCCAAATAGCTTCGAAGCTTGTGTTTTGTGGTCTTGTTCCAATAACTGATGTAGGTTTCTTTTTCTTTAATTATAATTTGGTTGGGTCAATTTCTTTGAAGTAATGCACAGGACGAGTGGACTAAGGGGTGGTACTTTCTATGTTCAGCTCATGGCATTGCAGGGCTTTTATAGTGATTTGGGGTCAGTCATTTTTATGTACCTGGAGTTCAGCATGGTATTTCTTCTGTGGATAAAGTTATGAGTGACCCTGTAAGATCTGGACCTTTTCTGGAAAAATGAATATTTTGGTTTCTTTTGGTTAACTGTCTGGGCCCAGGTCTGACAGAAATGTTCTAACAAAGCCAGGTTCTGCTGTAATCCTGCTTTTGTGGGTGACTGCAGAACCAGATCATCTGCGTACAGAAGGCATTCCTGTTTTAGGCAGAGTGAGGCCAGGTTTTGCAGATTGCTCTAGCAATTTTGCCAAATAATTTATATAAATGTTGAACTTGGTAGGACTCCATGCCCCTGAATGAATAAATCTGTTTTGTTACAATTTTGACAGCACATTTACTATTTCTGTACATTGATTTAATGACAACATACCACATTCCCCCCTACACAACAATAGGTTTAAAGAATAAGCCCTCATGCCAAATAGAATCAAAAGCTTGAGGGAAATCAACAAAATCCAGTTTGACTTTTACTTAAGATATTATGCTTGATGAGGAAATACATACATACATACATACTTGTGTTTAAAATACTGCAAAATACCTCACCCAGATTACTGTTGACACAAATGCCTTGATAGTAAGATTAGTGTCAAATGTATCCACTTTTGAAAATAGGGGTTATGAGTCCTTGGTTCCAGCGTTCAGGGAAATGACCCACACTTAGGACTAAATTGAACGGTTTTGGAATGGCTATTCCAATTTTTTGGTCTGTATGTACAGTATCTGCCCTGTTCTAGATTGCAAGGCCTTCAATTCTTTCCACCAGTTCTTATTCAGTTATTTCAGTAATGTTTCAATAACTGATTCATCCATAGTTCATTTTTATAGCCAATTCGTTGTGGTTAGTTATTTGACTTGATTCATTCTTCAGTTGCTTTTAGTTGGTTTTGGATGTACTGAGTTGTTTTTATATTGTTTTAGTTTTCCACAGTAATGTCGACATATGCCCTGACTTTCTGGATTTCTGTTTTGGGTTGGATGATTTATAATTTTCCCATATTTTTACAATCTGAGTCAAACATTTTTCAGTTTAAATTATTTTTCAGGTTGGATCTCTCTCACACACACATATGCAAACTCTCTCACTCTCTGTCTGTTTTAAATTTTAATTTTGTGTTTGGGCAATCCAAAATCCAAATGTAGTGAGTATGCTAAGGGGGGTTATCTCCATGCCCCTGAGGTTTGAGTATGCATACTATAAACTGAATAATAACATTGATATGTTTTGTCGAACCTGGTATTGATTGATGGTGCAGTTTGTGCAGTTTGTGCAGCTGTTGAGGGAGGTTGCGAGATCAAATTGCCAAGTTTTTGATACTGGGTATTGCTTTTGGTTGTTTTCTTATTTTTACTTTGTATTCTAAATAATGAATTGTTGATGAGGGTTCAATAACGGGGCATCAAACCTCTCTCTTTCTCTTTTTTTCCTTCTTTCTGTCTCTCTCTCTTTCTCTGGGTGTATACTGCATGTGGCAGTGGCAGTTTGGTGAAAGTGAAGAGGAAGTTTGAAGTTTGGAGCCAGGGCTAACTCCCACAAGGGGTAAAGGGGATGACAGTGATTCAGTGAGTGGGTTCGGCCAAATAAGCCTGTTTTCTGAGATAAGGCCCACTAGTTATGATTAACAATGGTGCTGCCACAATAAAAATGCTAATATCCAAAAGCCTTTTGTCGGTATTTGCCGGTGCCACCTCAAATCTGATGCGCCCTGACAGGCTTGTCACCTCTCACCTACGACTTGCAGTTAATTCTGTCCCCTTTCAAAGTCCTCCCTCCTTCATGGCATTTTCTTTAAACCACATACAGTTCTGAGAAGGATTTAGAATGTTAATTTAACCCCTTTGATCCAGTAAAAACTTGCTTAATGTCACCTTTGGACTGCCTGTCAAATTTCCGCTGCTTCAAGGTTTAGTCAGTAAGGTCTGATGTAAATGCAGTCTCTGATTCTGTAGGTTTTCTGGAACATAATGGTATGACTTGCACATTCATATATTCTGTGTGTTGCCTCTGATATGATGTAGAGACCTAATTTGGTTGGTTAAAAAATGTTTTCTCCAAATTCCCTTTTTTGCGTGGGAGTATTCAACAGTGACCCTCCGTGGGTTACATATTTTGTTTGACTGTAATTATAACATTAGAATGTGATTCCCTACCAGGTGGTATAGCATATTATGCGGGATTATAGAACTCGTTTTTTGAGAAAAAGAAATGGCAAAAAAGTCTCTTAGATATCCCCATATGTTACTAAATTATGTGCTAGTGATTTATAGTTGCATTGCAGTCATTGCATAAATTATTTGAACAATGAATACTACTAAGGTGCATGAGTCCTTGTGTCCAGTCCTTTGAGGACTTACGAAGGTATACATGGTTTGTGGCTCACAGACGCCATTTCGTTTCATTATTGCAGAAATGAAATGGCATTTTTTGAAAGCTCTTATGGGACTGTAGTCCTATCTGCCATAAAGGTCAGAGAAGGCATTATCTTAATTAGAAAGCCAGAGTAGCGCACATGTTCTCCTTGTCTTCTTTTGTTTCTGCTTTGCCAAGCCAATAAAGTACAGCAAAAAGTTGTGCACCCTTTTGTACCTCTGGAATAATATAGACTTAAATCTCTCGAGACTCTTAATTGCAGCAGCAGTTTGAGGAAATAATGATCTTATTATAACCCTGTAATGAGAGCTTGGTCAGAGTGAAGACATCATTCTTTTTCAGTTAAGCAGAGGTGTGCAACCGCTTCCAGCGGGCATGGTATTGCTAATTTGCTGGCCATTCGACTGAGACGTTGGAATGGGAAAAGCTATTGCCTTGTCTTATTGAAGGAAATTGCTTCCCGGTTACAAAAAAGGCCGTGGCATTGCAGAAAATGGCATTTCGGAGGGAAAAAAAGATGAGCGTATATCTTGCAATATTTACAAAGAAACGGTCCCCTGCAGAATTGTTTGGCTGTCTTCCTGTGCAGTGTCACAGAACATGCTCTGCTCAGCATTCAGGACCCTTGCAGCTGTTGTTTACGCTCCGTGGGATAGGCGCGTGGGTGAGTGCAGGAGCGTCGCTGCGGGCGGGACTGGCGGTTCGATCGCGCCGGGGCCCGGGGTGTGGAGGGGCCCGGGGTGTGGAGGGGCCCGGGGCCCGGGGTGTGGAGGGGCCCGGGGTGTGGAGGGGCCCGGGGCATGGAGGGGCCCCTGCTGGAGTTTGTGGGTCAGTGACGAGAAGACTGCTGAGTTGTGTTGATAAACCGGGAAATATTTGCTCATGCTAAAAATCCCTTTTTATTTGCATGCCATGTCTCCCCCACGGTTAGAAACTAATAACGTGTTTTTCCTATTTCTTTGTTTGGCAGTAGAGGAAGTGACTGACACAATAATGTTGTAAGTAATAAAAAAATGGTCACTTCTATTATCTGTATGTTCATCTGTTTGTAATTGTGCTCTGCAAAGGTTTATGGGAAACTATTTGTTTTTGACGATCTATCACATGATTGGCCTGCTTTGAACTGGGCTTGATCTATCACATTCATTACCATGATTACCTTACTGTAAAAGCACAAGTGATGCACAAAGAATTAGAAAGGAGGAACTGTAAAACGCAGCAAAACTACCAAAGGTAGATCCATTAAAAAAAAAAAAAAAAAAAAATAGCTAGCAACTGCCTTTGGCGATGTGTGCACTACCTTGATTCTCAATTACACCTTGTGACTGCCGCCACAGCAAAAGGCTCGTTCTCAAAACTAAAAACTTATCAAGAACTGCTTAAGGAGCTGAATGGTACAAGAGAGACTAAGTGGGTTATCAATACTTCCAATTTAAAATGACAGAGCCGGGAATTTGGACCTCTAGATGTCGGGCTTTAGAACAAGGAACCCAATTGCGAGACCACAGGTGTTAAAGCCTTTATTAACTTTAGAGCAGAGTTGCCAGGTGAGGGTCGAGAACCAGCAAACAGGTGTAATATTGATCAGGCAGTTCGTAATCGATAATCCAAGCAAGAAAAACTTTGGTTGCCAGGCAAATGTAAATAATAAAGGTAATCCAAATAGTTGTCGCTGTCACAGGCAGAGGGTCAAAAACAATAAGGCAGTCCAAACAGGCGGATACATAGAACCGAAAACCAAAAACACAAACCAGTAAATCAAAGGGAGTCCAAACACCTCGAGTCAAATATGAACAGAAGGATGATCCAAGAAACAGAAGTCGAAAACAAAAACAGGTTGATAAACAGGAAGTCAGACAGGAAAACGATGAGTAGACGAAACAGACGGGTGTATATATATATATATATATATATATATATATATATATATATATATATATATATATATATATATATATATATTTTGTGGTAACCCGCTGGTAGAGAGAGGGAGAGAGAGAGAAATGGTGAACAAAAGTGATCTTTATTTTCTCTATTAGTGCCTTCAAGGCACGTCTCAGTCCTGTACAAAAAATTTGAGTCCTTTCTCAAAAACAGAAAAAATTCTGGAGCGGCCAAAAAACTAGGAACATCAAAAAAAAAGAAAAACCCTGCGGTTGCGTTGATCCTTCTTGGTCGTTGGCGGGGCCGTCCACTCCTCGAGTTTCCTCGGCCTTGGAAGTCCTCCTTCTCCGCCTAGCCAGTCAGTTCGTCTGCAGTTGGAGAGGGACAGGTTAGCTGGAATGGCACGCTCACGTGAATCCAGACTTTTGTGTCTTCCGCAAAGTCTCTTTCGCAAATCCGCCACGGCTCTCTGGAGTAGGGGGTGTGCGCTTTCAATGGCCGTAGCATTCACTAGCTCCGCGTCTCTCCTCCTCTATCCTGAGCCCCGTTCTGTTATTGAGCACTTCCTTTTGTAGGGCGGCGCTCCTTCCCTTGTACTCGGCTCAGCTGCGCCTGTTTAATTGAAAAGTTTATTAGCGGCGTGTGGTCACATTCCACACGCGCCTCACCCTGGGTGGAGCTGGCCTTGGTGCTGATCCCCCTCCAAGGTGCCTCTCTGTTAAGTAAGAGATTGGGAAATAGACATGGTTAATAACCTTCCCCAGCTCCCGGCACCGGCGTACTGGCCGTGTATATATATATATATATATATATATATATATACACTGATAACGAGGGGGAAATAACAACCAGGTGTGCGCAACAATTAGGAAGTGAACACAGGTGAAAAGAATGGCAGGGAATGAATTAACTGACGCGTAGACTACGGGAAGCACAGCGGGTAACAACAGACAGAAACACTAAGGACTTGGACATAATACAGAAAACACCGATCATGACACTAGAGCTTGGTGGATGATTTTGCGGAGCGCTGGATGTCCTTTTAAATGACCGAGCAGCATTTTTTCTTTTTACCATTAAAAGCCATCGTTAGTCAGACAGTGTAATATAATACTGTGATGTTGTCTCCTATCTGTTAGTAACATTACTGCTATCTGTTAGGCGGACTTTCTAGCGCTTATCCCTGTGTCTACTACTGTCTGTGGTTCTGCATGGCTGGTACATGCGGACTGCAAGTGTGCGTGTGGGTAATGTTATTGAAGGGGAGGAGCCCCCCAAGTATACTTTGCACCTGGGCCCGAAGGTTCCTCGTTACGCCACTGCTCCGGTCATTGGATATCAGCTGGCTTCATATCCCTGTTGAAATGTTCATTTATTTCATCTAAAACATTTATATGTATTAAACAGCTCTTGCATCTTTTGTTCCGTTTGTCTTGATTTGAGGGTGGTAAGAGGGTCATACTGGAGGCTCTTAGGCTGGATGACTTTCAGGGAGAGCCTCCAGTATAACCTTTCAGTTTTGTCACCTTTTTCTGTATCACAATATTAACGGTTATTAAGCATTGCAGAAGACAAATTATTTCTTCTTTATTGTCCTCTATTGCTTTGGTCTATTCCCACTTATGGTTTATTATTTAATTACAGAATGAATGTATTCAGAATGAATTCAAACTCAATGTTTAATTCAGTTTCAGCTACTTAAAATTCATAAATTAAAATTCCACTGTAAACATTGCTGATTGAAAGTTGTCCTTCGCAAAAAAGGAATGTTCAGAAGGGCTCAGTGTTTTGAATGTTTTCGTTTCTTTTGCGTGATGACACAAATAACTTGGATTATAATACTGCTATTCAAAAATATTCATGAGTTTCATTGTCCTTTTTATCCCATATGGAGAATTCTTATTTGTATGTTTGCAAATTTTGTTTTTGCCATTCTCTGGGTGTCTAGTTCAGCTATTCTTGTCTTTTACATATTGCCGTCTGCTTATCTTTTGGCTACAGTACATTGTTTCCAACCGCACAATGTTTACATGTGTATTTCTGTTCAGATGCACAAGCCAGTCTGCAACAGAAGGTGAGGTCACCCCCTAGAGCCTGGAGAGTAGGCTATGTTCCTTTGGTTGGAGGCAATTTTTAGCTGAGCCGTGTAACCCTTTTTCATTGGGTGATCCTTTATTCAAAAGCAACCAAAGTCCTATCCCTGGTAAACATGGAATTATTTTGAGGGTTAAGCTGTCCTCTTGCAGCATTTGCCGGCCATGACGGTTTATTAAATTGGCATGTTCAGAATGAGTATATAAGGCAGGCTTTGTATATGGCCAGTATTGTATTTCTGTGGTGCATATTTCCAAAACTTTGTAGTCTGAAGCTGCCATTCTGTTGCATATTAGCTGTAAAAAAAGATGACTTGCTTTTTGACACCGTTGATGGTGACACTTTTTGACCACTGCTTTTCAACTTGAAGCTGAAGAGATTGTTTTGCGCTGGAGACAGCCGGAGTGCTTCGCTTGGATTTGTAATGTGCAAAAAGAACCGTGCTGTACCGACGGTACTTTTGTGTGAAAGCACTTATGCATTATGGATGGAGATTGCGGATTGTTCCCTCTCAGTAGCACCGCGGGGAAAAAAAGTGCAGTTCACAATGCGGGTTTCCATTAGCGAGGCAGCATACATTGTGTCTGTTTGCTACACGCGGGCGCTGTGCTGTACAGTGCGGTATCTCCGGAGTGCGGCCCTCAGTATGGTGATGATGATGGTGGGGGCGTTTGAACCTTCGATGATCTTCTCCTCTTTTACAGATACGACTATTTTTATTTCGATGTGTACATGCAGGATCTTGAGCCTTTATGGGAGAAAATCGGTTCTTTCATGCCAATTTCTATAGTATTCACATGAGTAAAGCGAATGTAAACATTTATGAAGGCTTTTTCTCTCGACGATCATTCCTCTTATATCCTCAAAGAGGAAGCAGATCGCAGGCAGGTGTCATTTTGTGTTATCAATGAGGTTTAGTTTTTAAATTATTATTATTATTATTTTCTTTTTTTCCATTTTTTACAAAGGGGTATTGTACCTATGGGTGTTACTGTATTGAGGTATTACGTTGCTTCCACTGACAAAGATGTTTGAAGGACTTAAGGTCCAAGCCTGCTGTTCTGTGATGGATTGTTCTGTCCGTGCTGACAGGTTGGTTATTCATTCATGACCACGTATGAAAATGCCTTAGTTGATAAACTAATTAAATGAACCCAGGCTCTTGACCTTGGGGGGTAAAAAAATAAACATCTTGAGAGAAAGTCTGACACATGGCACCACAATACCCCCCTACCCCCCACACCCCAACCCCCCATCTGATCCTGTAACTTGTAATAATCAGCCTTTCATCGCAAGTGACAATTTATCACAGACCGACCGGCTAGGAGCTTCTGCACCAGAACCGATGCTATACGCACAACGGGATGGTCGGCAATTGATTAAACGCACAGATAAAAAGGTCAAATTGATTCTTTAAAAGCAATTGAATTGTCAAGCCACTTTTATTTTTATTTTTTTAAATCCCCACTCCCCCACCTTCCCTGTGAACCCCCCCGCCAATGTGTGACAAAGGTCAGCCGCACAAAGGGCTGTGTTGTGCGTGTGCGTGTGCATGTTTTGTACAATCGTGATGTATTGTGCTATAATATGAACATCTATATTGAATACTCCTTGTAAACTGGCCTGTTTTTTTTTTTTGTTTCGTTTTTGTTTTGCTTTGTGCACTTTTCGGTGAAACTTCGCAAATGACATCAGAAATGCTCTTGACAAGTTCTTTGTTGGTGAAGATGATTATAGCCATCAGGTAAATGTAGGAATGTGGAAAACATGAACATGAATTGCTTTGGAAGATCGCTTTAGTTTGTGCAAAAATGGGCATTCAGGAAAACGCTTTTGTGTCTTTGGCATAATTAACATAATTTGGTTAGCAGAAAGATTCAGAATTATGTTTTTGAAGATTTAAGTTCTCTGGGGAAGGAGATGTATTTTAAGCTTCTATTTTTTCATTTTTTTTGAGTCGAGGATAAACATGATGAATTCTGACGGCCATCTAAACTCTGATGGATTATTATTTGACTACATTACCCATTTGAAGCATACATGTGTAACGTTTAATCTTAAATAAACACTGCTACCCTTTTTTTCTTATTAATGTTTATTGTGGACACAATTTAGCTATACCGCTATATTGTACTTCTTTATGTACTGAGGAAATCAATGTTTTTGTTTGCCCCAACCAACCATAGATATACATTAAAACTTTATAGTAAAGTTTAATAAGTGATGTATCAAAACAAATTACCCCTGGTTTCCTAAAACAAACCAATTAACTCATTTCAAATCAACTTAATATTGCAGAGGTTTAATAGTCCAGTACATTTTAATGCTGTTTCCATTAAAATTAATGTGTTGGTCCTAATTAGTCATTTGAATTCATGCGCCGATGAATTTATAGAATTAAAAAAAAGGCCTTGCAAGATATAGAGAGACAGGATTGTTCAAGCATAATAATTTTGTCTCCTTCACTTTCCGTGTCTTAGTATCCAAACCATGACCCGCACAGAGAAATGTAAATGAGAGACACTTGGCCACTGATATTGCTGGATGGGGACAGGGGTCAGGTATGCTGGTAGAAAATCAACCTCCAATGCAGACACGGTAAAGACCTCAAACATTGAAATGCACTGCAAGAGAGTGCAGCACTTACAGGCATGACCTTCACAATGTTCTTTGGCTTCCTCGGATCGAGACTCTTACAGAAACGAGTAAGGATAATCATGTCACGAGCCAGTTTGAATAATTTACATAAACCTGTTTGATTTTCCCCTACTTTTAATCCCCCTTCAAGTCTGTTATGACACACAAGCAAAGGACCGTATTCGTTCATTTTGATTGCAGAGAATCTTGTGAGGATTTTAACTTTTTAAGCGAGTGGGATTTTGCAGTTCCTCCATGACAGACAAATTGACATAATTATAAAAATGGGTCATTGAAATTTTTAAATACATTGATACAATTTTTATTTCTATAATGTGTTACCATTACAGAGAATGCCATTATTTTCTTAACAATGACTGAGGCATTTTGCGGTCATGATACTTCTGTAGCGGCGGCCTGTAGTGTAGTGGCTAAGGTAAATGACTGGGACATGCAAGGTCGGCTTAACTCTGCATTGCTCCAGGGGAGGATTGTCTCCTGCTTAGTCTAATCAACTGTACGTTGCTCTGGATAAGAGCGTCTGCCAAATGCCAATAATGTAATGTAATGTTGGGTTCAGGCAATTTTCTCAGTGATGCTATCCAGAATTTAACAGCAAATGTCATTCTGGAGGGAAATAAAACATGTTCACCAATGACCGCATTGCTGGAAGGATAAGGATAGCATGCCATAATGAGGTCCCTGCTGATATAATGAAGGCCATAAATTAACAAGAATAGAAGGAAACCATAAAGCAAACCATACAACCACACACTCCACACCAGAACAGCCATATGGATGACATATTTAAACATATTTATCTATTTATGTGCTGGATATTTTCCATGGCTGGAATGTGTGGCACTCTATGGATCCTGATCCGAATTTTGTTGTATTTTTCCGGACCCGGTTGGGACCAGCCTATAATCAACTTTGTCTCTTAGTGCCACCTCTGTTCTTCCATGACCTGGCAGTTCTCATTCATTAATTCCCATTCATTACCTCAAAATGGACACCCCACACAAACCTAATCATCTCCAAATCGCCATTATTTCACAAACGTTCCTACAGCTTCTGTAGTAACACAAGTAGCCTATTGAGATGGAAATGCTTCAACGAAGGAAGGACATCTGCAGCCAGAAAAAGTGAGAGAAGGTCCAGTTCCACTTCTGAGCTAAAGGCATGGGTCGTCCCATATACAGTCCCCTCCAAAAGTGTTGGAACAGCAAGGCCAATTTCTTTGTTTTTGCAATACACTGAATACATTTGGGGTTGAGATAAAAAGATGAACACAACACAATTTCAGCTTTTATTTCCTTATATTTACACCCAATTTTTAGGTGAGCAAAAGTATTGGAACAGAGAGTATTATGAAAGTAATGAAAGCAAATAACGCTTAATATTAGGTAGTATATCCCTTGCTTACGATAACGATAACTGCATGCCATGAAATGCATGCTCAATTGGGTTAAGGTCTGGTTATTGACTCAACCTGTTTGATGCCTGTTGCTCAGTATGCCAGCGGTTTTTATTTTATTTAATTTTTTTTACTGGACATTCCAAGTTGTTGTTCAAGCTGTCCTCAATGCAATGGATTTCCCCTCTTTTCTAAGCTTCGAAATGGCTTGCTTTTCTCCCAAAGACAGCTCCCTGGTCTTTATGTTGGTTTTTCACTGGTCTTCACAGGCAAAAACCCAAGGCTAAAACAAAGAGTACTATTTATTGTTTAACCAATCAATCTAACAGTTCATATCTGGGTAACAAGATGACAACACCTGTCAGTCACATGTTCCAATACATTACATTACATTAATGGCATTTGACAGACGCTCTTATCCAGAGCAATGTACAACAAAGTGCATACCCAAACCAATATGTTTGCTCACCTAAAAATTTGGTGGTCTGATACAAAAGGTAATATGTTCAAATCTAGATAAAAATACCAGGAAATAAATGCTGAAATTTAGATTGTCTTGAGTGTATAGCAAAAACAAAGGAATTGACCTTACAGTTCCGATACTTTTGGCGGGGACTGTAGTTTCTGCCGCACATGTTATACCAGGCTCGCCTGGTCTTGTTATTTGGCTAAAATTAATTGCAGGTTTAATTCATGGGGAATGTCTCAAAAACAGTGGAACCTGTCTCCAGAGAAGCAGAAGATGTGCCAGGGCTTAAACACTCCCACTGATTTCTCTTTTGTTTATTTTGTTGGTTTTATTTTCATGTGAAGGGGGAATGGAGACTTAAATGCACTCCAGGGAGGCCTTAATTTAAAGAGGAGGAAAGCATGTGCTTGCTACACATTGGCTGCTGACGAAGTTGAAACAATTACAAGAAGATTGTCTTTGTGGGATTTATGACAAGCAATCCCATCTTGAATTTCTGCCCAGCAAGCTGCTGTATACGAGCCAGTCGCAAAGATTGTTCAACCCTTCTGTCTAGGTGTTGCAGTACACCAGGGTAACATGCTGACCTGTTGTAGCATAGTGGTTGGTAGATCTCTTGCTAAATTAATTCATAAACTGACACTGTACTTATTTCCATTGGTTAACTCTCTTGTCACTCACATGGATGAGCAATTGTTCCTGGAGAGATGCCATCAATTTCAATAAATTAATTATATATATTTATTAAAGAATGCAGGTCGCTGAAATCTTGATATTGTTGCTGTGTGTTTACGGTGCTGCTATATTTATCAACTTCCTAAAATGGAAGAATAGTCTGTTCATATAAAAATGCATTTTACCCACTGAGCTGTTATTGTATTACAATCATAATGCTGTTTATGCCCATTAAATTCCACTTTACATTGTAATAAGTGGCAAAGTAGCGGGTAACAAGTAGTAATTTCAACTTGCTGCAATTATCCTTTCTATTTCTGTGCCATTAGTAGAGAATTGTTATTTAGTACTTGAAGTCACTAAAGGAAGCCACCCCCCACCCCCACTCCTTCCATTTTCTTTACATTCCCACTGGTTTGCATGCTTTCAGACTGCTGTAGTGCATTTCTCCATTCAGCATTCAGTAATCAGTCAAATTAAGTGCCTCTTCATACACAAAGGAAGCATGCTTATATACGTACAACTGTGGTATATACTTGTCAACGGTGAAGTCATAAGAGTTATACTTGGCAAAGAAACACATCAGCCACATGACCTCTCTGCAAAAGTTTTTTTTTTTTTTTTTTTTTTTTTTTTTTTACCCCCAATCCCTAAATGTTTCAGTTTTCATGTTTTTTAAAATCCAGATTTCATTTATTTTCAATTGCCTACTGTTAGCTTTCCTTGTATTACGGAAGTGTGTTTTTAGGTTCCGTGAAAGTAAATATCATACTCATGTCCTAATGTTATTTTAGAGGAGTCTGGGGTTTGTCTGCTTGCTTAAAATGTAGTCTTTGTATTTTGAAAAGGTCAGTTTCCACTGAACAGATTTGTCCCAGGATTAGTTTTCTGCCCTTGCGTGGAGTGAGGCTGTTTTCTATATTCTTGCTGCAGCCATGAAAAAATTGCATTATTCAATTATTAATATACAGATGTTCTTATCCAGGGCAGCTTATGTATTATCCATTCATACACATAAACATCCTTTCATATAGTTAATGAGGAAATTCACTTTACAACAGCAGTGTCTCCCTATTTGCCTTTAACATAATGCCTTTAATGAATTAGAAAACTGCTGCCCTAAAATGAAGTCACTTTTTTTTCTTTTCTTTTTTTTTTCTTGCTGTCGCTGTTGTGTGAACCGCACGTCATTCTTGGGTATAGGTCTGTTTTTTAGATGATAATTTGGTCATTTCGGGCTCTGGGAGAATTTGAACTGTAACTGCTAACTCAGCTTTCCATTAGCGCTTTTGGGATTTAATAGACCAGTACATTCGGAATTCCCTGTGAAGATTACGGTCGTGTGATCCTCCGGCCCTGTGGACTGCATACTCTCTGTCTAAAGGAGGCTTTCCCGCTCTGCGTTTTTTACGGTTATAGCTTTTTTCGGTATGACTGTTAAAAGTAAAAGAAGGTAACTGATTCAGAAGAGTGATTCGGTTGAGCCTTTCCCTTGAGTCCCTTACCTTACTGGGGAATTCAGAGATGATCTGATCAGAACAGACTGTAACCCGACGTTACGGTCGATTTGTCCTTCTTCCTCCGACCCCTCCCCATGGATCCAGCTTGCCCCATCCATGCGGATGAGGAGCTGCAACTAATCCGGATCTGGATTTTTGAGTTGCGGATCTGGATTTTTGAGCTGCGGATCTGGATTTTTGAGCTGCGGATCTGGATTGGCGTGTTGCGGTGCATTTTCCAACAGAATGGACCCAACGTACACCTGTATAAAAAAACGAATAAAAGGAAATGTATGAAGACTTTCTGTGTTAAAAAAGAGTTTAGCAACTTTAGCCTGGTATTATAGATAATTTGTCATGAAGTTACTCCATTTTATTTCCTGTTTGGCATATTTATCTGGTGAGAAGGCATCTCTGTGATGCACAAATTGCACATAGCTCGTGTGTGTGTGTGTGTGTGTGCGTGTGTGCGTGCGTGCGTGCGTGCGAATACATACATAATTTAACCATACATAAAAATTCACCTTTAAATGTTTAAGCCAGTAAGCCATAAAAGGAAATTATTATACACAAATACATTATCATTGAAGCTGAGCAGTAACAGCCATATCTAAACAATTACATGTCATTTCTGCTCATCTCTGCAAGCAACCTTTAATAATGAGTGTATGCTTACTGATTATGAATGTGAGTGTATCATGCGTGCTTGTGTTTGTTATTGTTTTTTCATCTAGCATCGAAATATGTTACTTTGTTTTGCTTCCAAATTGAATATGAGCATAAACCAGCTGAACGCAAGCAGTGATGCAAAACAAAAGCCTTTCTATGTTTAATAGAAGAAAAACAGCGGCACTACACAATTTATCTGTTTATTGAAACAGGGAAACGGCTTCGTATGCCAAGATACTGCCTTTGCTTATTGTGTGCACTTAGTGCATCTATACACATTATATGCCGCATTGTTATTCATCCTTCAAAACACATTTAATGTGCCGGTGCCTGAACCCTGGAATTCCAACCTTGACATTCTAAATTTCCGGAACAATTTGCCGGATTGTCCCTTGATGCATTTCCTCAAGATGTATACGACAGCAGCGATGTTACATTAGGCTGGTTAATTATACATTTTTTTAATCACTGTCTTATTCATACAAGAATGGAATATATGGGTCTTTATAATAAATAAAGACAATAAAGACTAAAATGTCTGTTGTTTTTCCAGCATTCAATATACAGGAAAGCACAGAGGAGTCGCTGCACATAATGGAAAGGTTAAAAATGTGTTGTTGGTGCTTGGTGGATTGTTCTATGTTTTATAATTATGTACTCTTGAATTTCTTGCTGTGAGAGCCAAGTGGCAGTTTTCATTATTCTAAGAAGTAAAGATCTTCTCATTAATTTTGTACTTGAGATTTTGAATTTCCTTTGGAAATAAATGGGTCATCTGCTGAAGCCTTAGTAACATATAGACAAGCTCTAAGGAAAAGAACGGTATAGAAACCACAAAGCTTGTTGTGTAGGAAGAGCAGCCTACCCCAGATTCAATCCACTGGGGGCCGGAGGAATGCATTTGATTTCAAAGCGGTCCCGGAAATAGGCTGTGAGCTGAGGTGCAAACCTCCTGTAATCAATAATGCTGTTGGACAGTCTCGCCCCAGTCTCAGACTGATTCAAACATAAAGGAGTCGCTCCCCCGCTCCCCCATAGATCTCTTAGGGACACCAGAGGAAAAGTAATGAAGCTTGAATCGCACTTTTGTAGATCGCACCTGTTCTAGGACACTGCCTGCCTCCCCTCCCCCAGCCCACCGGCCCCATCCACCCTTCACCCTTGAGATGGCAGATGTCTCTTGGGTGCGGGCCACGGGGCCCGTCCCGGCGCCAGATGGAGCTCCGCGCGGCGCGGCGTTAACGACGTGGGCGCCCGCCCTCCCCGGCCACGTCTCGTCCCCGCCGCCTCGCGTGCCAGAGCGGCGGAGTGCACCGTGCCAGGCGCCGTGCGGCCAGAGCCAGGTCCATTTAATCAATTAGGAGCGGATTAATCCCGGACGCAAGCCAGCGTTCCCGCCCACGCGCAGGTACACAATCGGAAACGCCCGGGAATACTCTGCCCTTTCCGTTCTCTGCGATAATCAGCTCTCATTCAGCCCAGAATGTGATGCTGATTTGTCCTGCAAAACCAGGTCTTCGTACACAGCATGTTTTCCTTTTGTTAGTTTAATTGTGCTCTTTCTCTTGTAGATTGTATAATTGTTATATTGGTTTGTTTTGTTGACCGAGAAATATCTTCTGTTTCCCTGCTGTAAAATCCAGCTATACCATCCTGAGCAGCTTGAGAAACGAGCTGGCCTAGCTGGGTATGAGCTGGTCAACCAGCATGGCCAAGCTGATCATAAAGCCGGTCTAGCTGGGTATGAGCTGGTCATAAACTGGTCTCGCCGGGTATGAGCTGGTCAATTGACATGGCCAAGCTTCATAGCTTTAGCTGATCTGAACTGGTCAACCAGCTAAACCATGTCAAGCCAGGAGCTGCTCTGAACTGGTCAACCAGCTACCAGCTGTTTCAAAACCTTGCTTGAACCTTTTTTTTTCAGTAGGGGGGGAGGGGATATATTTGATTTGTTTAATGTCAAGCGATGTTGCGTGTGTGGAGGTGCAGGAAGCTTTTTGCCTTTCTAATCCTCGCAGTGCAGCCCTGTCTGTCTGCCGTGTCAGTACCTCTTTTCCACCGTCCGCGACACGTCCGAGAGGTAGCCGCGGCCGACCTCGGCGATTAGTATTCTTACGGCTGCGCTTAGCCGTGCCTGACCGCTGCAGCGCTGAGCCGGCAGCCGTCCGCTGACCGCTGAACTTAGACGGCTGGCGTCAGCACCCTTGCGTTCCAGAGGCGGGGGCTCCAAATCGGGCACTCAATTTCAGGAGAGGGCGAGAACGGTTCGTCCCACGTCCCCCTCTCTCCCGTCCCCCCGTGCGACGGAAATGTTACGAGCCTCTGCGGTCACGCAAAGACACACGCGGCCTTTAAAGACGGCTTGGCAAAATGTTGTTTCCTGCGCCGCTGCGTCTATAAGATATTTATAATGTGCTTTGATAGGTTTCCCTCACCTCTGGAGGATAGCGGCATTGTTCTGTGTGTATTTCAGTGGCATGCCAATATGTTGTGGCATTCTCTGTGCCTTGTCTGTGTCATACAGAATTCTATGTGAGATTTATTTTTTATTTTTTTCTTGTGGCAAGTAACTGCATTGTGCATTTAACTCTTACCTGAGCCTTATTTCATGTAGAACAAACTGATCCAAGGTGAAAGCCAGGGGAATGATATATTCTCTCAAACAAACTATTGAATGGAAATGGCTTCAGAGCAACATGTAGGCCTATGTTGTTTGAATGTGCGCGGTGCTGACCTATCGGATTAATCACCCACAAGCTGTTTGATGGATGGGAATTTTCACTTTTTCATCCCCAGTGATACGTCTTCCATGGTGATGATTATTAATGTTGATATGTGGATACTGTGTCACAATTTTAATGTTGTAAATTAAGGACACGTTCTAATTGGCTTAGCTTTGTATACACTGAACATTGTTCAGTTATGATACAGAGGGATGTTACATTGGATTGACTCATTTATACAAAGTTTAATACAAATATTTTGCCTTTTTGTAAGATAAGTAATGTTGTGGGGCCTTCGCCGTTGTATTTGCATAGCGGGAATACGAGGAACCATCATGCCAGTGTTGTCATTCCTGCTGGTTGTCAGCCTGCTAGGTCACTTCCATTCATTTCTCGGACATTACCAAAATGAATCGATTTTAAGCACACGCTACTAATATTTTATTACCTTATAAAAGACAAAGAAGATCTGATAAAACAACCCAATCCCTACCTTCACATTCCCCCTCCCAAGTCTATTTTAATAGTTATAGATCACTTGTTTTTTCTTGTTATTTCCATTTTGATTGGTCTAGACAGTTTTTGTCTGCAATGAAGGATATTTAAAGATAATTACCTAAGTCTTTGGACTCGATAACAGATTCACATTTCTGAATTAAAATTACTAAAACTATGTGTTGCTGTATTCCTACACAGTAGCCAAAACAAGCCGTCTGAAGGTAGCTCCTCTATTTATAGCAAACCTAACACGGAAAACAGGTTCAGGTGCTTTTGATTTAAGTTTTCATTGGTCTAATATCCTCCAAAGTTAGTTTGTTCTTTCAGAGTGAATTAGGAGCCTGACAACTGGGTGGAACAGCGATGTTGTTTACAGTCAGCAGGTACAGCTGATGTTGCTATTTTTTATGCTATGCAATACAATGGGGTAGGCTCCACAAAATTTAACTTGTGTTAAAAAAGGGTGAAGTATCCCTTTAAAAAAATGAATATAATGAATGAAAATAATCCGAAGACATTGTAAAGAGTGTGTGTCCATGTGTATGTGCATAAAATAAAGCCTTGCCTTCCAATGCGTGGAGATGTACCTCGTGCATCAGACGCTGAGTGAAGGTTTGAAGGATCAAAGGCCCTCAGGTCAGCCAGTGCCAGTCACTTTAGGTGTCGTCACCTGACTAGTGACCCATGCTGGGACCTGGCTGCTCCTGCTATTCCTGCAGCATTTCAATGGCCCGTGACCGACTGGAGCTGGCTGCTTCCTGCCCTCATTCCTCATGTATATCAGCAAAGGAATATACGGAGCAGTAATGAGCGCTTGCCTGTGGCAGTGACTGTCGTCTAATGTCTGAAATAACTCTCTTTTGACAAGCAACACAAATCGTTATTTTGAGCCACGGGGAAAGGGGGCACGCGCATCTTTCTGGTAATTCTCGCCGTGATCAAACACGTTAGAGAAAGGGGCCTGCTGGGCTGGCAGTGGATATGATTGCTTTTGTTCTCCCAGCGAAAGCCGCGCCAATGGCGCCGTAGGAACGTCGTTTGCGGTAAATGACACGCGTTTAACACGCGGCCGATTCTTCAGCGGTTTTATTTGCGGAGCGGGGCAGTAATGGCGGCGATCTCCGAACGTTCATTCCCCCGCCCCTCCCCCAGTGAAACGAGAGCGAACGGCGGCGAAAGACATTGAGCCAAAAAAAAAAAGCTACTTCGTTCAGAAGCGGTCTAATAATCGCCTAATAATGTGACTTGAAATATTCAGCGGCTCTTACTTAACGCAATCGAAAATGGTTTTGCAATTAGTGTCAGCGTCGTTCTTAATCACAAGCGCAAGCTTGAAACGGAGTAAAATGCCCTTCCATTAGAGCAGAATAGCTTTTGCCAGTCGCTCTCCGGTTGGAGAGCCTTCGCTCCTCCGCATTGGGCGCGGAGTGTGACAAGGCGCACTAATTCAGCCAGTGTTTATGGAGGGTAGCGCCTCCCGGTCTCCGCAGATGGGAGGAGCTGAATATTTATAGCTCCTGCTGGGGACGGCGGACGCCGCAGAGAGCCCGGTCGACCAGCGTTGGTGTGGGTTCCGCCCAGCGTTCTGGTGAATGACACGCTCGTTCAGCGACTCTCTCTCCCCCTCCTCCGCGGGAAGTGCCAACAGCTGCTCCCTCATCAATCCCTTTCATGCCCTTCATTGTAAGTCAGGCTCTTCATCCCGGTGCAGAGGATGTGCTGCTAGGCTGGGCTCGGACACAGAGCAGACACGCATACCCCCACCACCCCACTCCCCCGACCTTTCCTCCCATTACCCGTCCACTTGGCTAAAACATGCTAACTGCTTATCAACCAAAACATTGTATCGTGGATGCCATTTGTTGCTTGCAGCTTATAACAGGGTTCCAGGAATTATGTTGTTTTGCACAAGTTACATATATGTAACATGGTTAAATGAAGAAAAGTGTCACACTTATTTAGCGGGCGTGCATTTACTGGAGCATGAAAACATGTTTGTGTGTGAGGCTGTCTGTGCAACACTTGGGTTTAAGAATTAGTAGGGCACTGATCAAAAGTAAATATTGACAGGATCTTTGCTGAAATACTTTTGTTACCTACTTCAAACAACATGACTAATGTAAGAAATAGATTGTTTGGATTTGTGCATTTGTCAAGTTATAGAAATATCAGGGGCCTTGCCTTTGAAAAAGGTTTATGTAAAACTGAAACCTTTCAAGCTATGAAAAAAAATGGAAGCAGCGTACTCTAGGTTCCGTCGTGGCAATGACTTTATTTTATTTTTCGACCTTTCTATTTTATTTTTCGCTCCCCTGCCCACTTGGCGGATGGAACACCAGGTATAACAGGAAAAAACCACCCAACAGGAAGCTGATTAATGGCTGACCCACTGCCCTTGCAGGAAGCTCAGGCCGGGTTTCCTCACAGACGTTTGCATCGTGAACCCCGGATAGCATCTGTTAGCGCACCGCAGCATCAGGGGCACCTAATTTAACGGCAAATGTGGAATTCCTGGCCTAGCCTCCTCTTTTTTCCCCCCTTCCCCCAGGTGTCCCTCGCTGAGCTGCGCATTTCATGAATTACAAACACGCGGTTTCAGCGAGGAAGCGGGCAGAGCCTCGGAGAGTGACACTTAATTGTGTCGTAGGTGGCGGCGGCGGAAGCCTTATCTGAGGGCCGCCATACAGGGCCTGAGCGACCCGTCTTTAATTGGACTTTGAGTGAGCGAACATTAATCGCGGCACTTTGTTCTCTCAAAAAAAAAAGGAGAAAAAAAGGTACTCCGCCTCGCGTTTCGGCCCGTTCTCAAATCGTGGAAAATAGCGGTTGGCAGGGGCTGCCCCGGTGCTTAGCGAGTGACGATTTATCATCGGCCGATAGCATCTGGGTGGCGGTCAGAAGCGGTTTTGGCCAGAAGGACGCCGTGTAAGGCAAGGCACAGCACCGCGAGGATAAGAATAGACCTGGGCCACCGAGCAGCCAGGAGGAGCAGAGGCACTGCCGTGCATCCTGAAATCACCTGGCTTCAGCGCTAATGAACAATCGCCCGTCTTTCAGACAACGGATAATGATGCAAATTAGGAGCGCTGTAATTCAAACGGCTCGTATATTTGGTCCAAATATGCAGGGGGAGCACTGTCAACTGTGTGATTAATAACGCCATTGAGCTACTGTATCACTTGTAATGGCTTGATGGAAGAACAGCAAGAAAACTGGATCTGTGTTTTATACGCTCTGGTACCGTTTACATTTGAGAGGCTAAAATTTGCAAACTGGTGTCAACCAAAGCTTTGCATTGTGGATGCCATTAGTTGCTTACAGCTTATAACATATGTAATGGAATTATGTGGTTTTGCATAAGTTAGATGCATATAAAATTGATAAAATTAAGAAGTGTCGCATTTGTTTAGCAAGCGTACATGTAACGCAGTGTGCAATTATGGATGTGAGGCTGTCTGTGCCAACTGCAAACATTATTTACAATAAATGGGGTAAATTTGGAATTCTTATAATTACTCTGTAATTACTCTGAACAGTGCTGTCAAAGGCAGTAATTACAATCAACACTTGAGTTTGAGTTAGTAGGGCACTGATACAAAGCAAATATTGACAGGATCTTTGCCAGAATTTAAGATAGCTATTTAAAACAACATGACTCATGTAAGAAATAAATTGTTTGCATTTGTGTACACCTCTGTGCATTTGTCAATGGAAATGATGGAAATATCAGGGCCAGGCCTTTGAAAAGGCTTCTGTAAAACCAAAACCTTTCAAGGCATGACGAAAAATGGTGGCTGCGTGCGTCTCTTGGTTCCACTGCTGCAATGACTTAATCTTATTTTTCAAATGGGCAAATAAACCACATTTGTATACACAAATGAGCAAGTTTTCCTCATTCTTTTAGGCTGAAAATGTAATTCTGTGTTGGCTTACATTTTGGACTTTGCTTTGCTTTGTTTGTCTGTCTGCCCGTCCATCCATGTTGCATGGTGTATACCTTGGTAAGTTTAAAACCAGAAGTACTGTTTAATAAAATCTATCACCGATAGTTAGCTGAAAGTAAACTGATTTAACAATCTGCTATTCATTCAGTCTTAGGTTTACATTTAAGTACATTTAAGACATTTATGTTAACTTAAATTTTAGAGTACCTTTACAATGGTTAAATAAAGTTACTGTAAAGTCAATTTTACATGTTCGTTTTGAAGATTTCTATCTGAGGAAAGCCTGAAACGACAAGTATGATCCCTTCTTAAATGAAGCCAAGCCGTTGTGTAGAGCACTGATACAGTCATCCTGCAGGATCGTGATGTCCCCACTTTGCTGATGTCTTCCAGGTCCCCTCTTGCTCACAAAAAAAACATTGAAAGTGAAATCTCAAGTGCCGCGGTGGTGCCGTTGATGCCGGGATCGGTTCGATGCAGTTGTCCTGCCAAAGCCGAGTTTGGCCAGCGCATGAGGGAGCGCCATAATTGGGCTGCCGCTTGAGAGTGGGGGGAGGGGATTGGCGGGGAGGATCGCCGCGTATAAAAGCGCCCTGGTCGCCTCAGAATCACGGTCTGGGGCTCAAGACGATGCGGCTTGAAGAAGGCGTGTCGATCTCCTTCCGGCCCCCGGGGGTCGGGGTCGTAGCGGTGCTTCCTCAATTAACAGGGTTGGTTTAAATAAACAGGGTACAGTTGGAAACCAAAAATGGTACATATCTGAAACAAAAAAAAAAAAAAAATCTCATCTTCATTCTTCAACTGGAAATCTTTCTATGTCTATTCTCTTTTGAAAAAATATGCGAGGAGTTTGACCCCTCTTGGCAGGTGTAGAGCGATAGTCCCCTCTTATATACCTGAGTGTGTTTGTATGTGTGCTTGCTTGCCTTGCTTGCTTGTACATGTTTGCATATACAGACATGTGCATGTATGCATGAACATATGCCTGCGCGCATCTGTCTGCAGATCATAAAAAAAATGTTTTTGTCCAAATGCCCTTTGTAGCTGCAGCTTAAAAACATAGATTTTTATCTCTGCACATCTAGTGAAATGCCTCCATATTTCCCACAAGCACCATCTCTTGCGCAGAGATTGAGACTGTGCTGCCTGACCCACTTTTCCAGGGCTTCGCCCCACAGTGGGGTGGGCCTCGCCTGGCCATCTGTCGTCTCCTCTCAAATGTGGGTCTCAGGACACGAGAAGCAGGGTTATTGAGACACCAGAATATGTCACCGCTGAGTGCCTGTGGAGGTGGGGGGGAGGAGTGGAACACCTCCCTACAGGAGGACCAGAGGAGAACCCACTCCTTCCTCCCTCCAGGGAGGTCCTCTTCAACTTTAATTTTTTTATATAAAGGAGTATGTTCCCTATCCGAGGCACAAGCCCCATTATTAATGCAGTAACTTTTGATTAGCATGCAAATGTGCGCAGATTCAACAGCTTGGCACCGAGAGATCCATCAGAAAATTATAGCCATAGTGCATTTCATTTAATAACTGTGGAATTATGAAAAGTGGCTCTGTATATCAGAGCTATAGGTCAGTAATTGCTTCGAACTGAACACATATAAAAAAAAAACACTTCATTGTACTGTGAAAGTACAGTAGCTCAGTGCTGTAGTGTGTATAGTGGGAAATCATTTTGATACATTTGCTGTGAACATCTGTTCACTGTCTTAATGTAAATTGTATTAAGCGTTTAACTACTCATCATGTCAGTGCTCAATCTATATATAGCACATTCATAATGAAATTATGTTTTGCTTTGAAGCACAAAAGTATTTACTTATTGACCTCATTTTATGGCCCTGATTTTATATTTAGATATTATTTATACTGTATATGCTCGAATGCAGAACTCATGTGGTAATTATCTCTGTGTATACCACGGCCTGGGTGAATACTCAATTCTGACTGGATGCTAGGTGGTGATCGTTTTCGTATAATCGTTAAAGGTTCGGCAGATGGTACCGGTCAAGCCTAATCACTGTTTTAAATTCATACGCTGCCTGTAATTTGCTGAAACTTAAGGAGAGACCCAAAGCCATCAATGTGATACGAGGTTAAAGGGATTTTTTTTATTGACCACGACTTTAAAGCAACTTTTTAATGCGAAGAAAGCGACTTTAAAAATTGTGAAATGGTTTAGTACACTAACGTTACATTGAGATATTAATAGCTGTAAGCACTCTGTTTTGCTAGTTTTCTAGCTAATGTTACTATGTGATGTTCTGAAATGGTTGTTTGTAAAGAAACAATTCTCAGTTATCTACAATATTTTCCTTTAGTGGCTAGCTATCACCAGCACAAAACAGAGAAGCTGGCTAAATTGTGTGATATAAGTCTGGTGGCGGACTGAGGACACCTCCAACTTTCGATCATCATCTCTAAGCAACGGAAAATGCATGGAAAGGGATGTCATTAAAATTGCACTGTGATGATGTCGCTAAATGACAGAGCTAAATACAGCACTCAGTTTTTCGTCGCCTAAGTTACCTTCATTGTTAAATGAAGGACAATTTTGTGAGCCAAAGTTTATTAATGCTTGCACATACAGCACAATGCATATTAGCAGTCTAATTTTCAACATTAGCTCTGACCTGATACAAGTATATTCACTGCATTCATATCCGTATCTGTAGAATAGGAATCAACAGCAAACTGCTGAGTATATATGTAACAACGATATTCAATATAAAACCAATGTTCTTCATCATGCAGTGCAGCGCTTGCATTCCAAGTTGATATTGATATAAAACGAATAGTCTTCATCATACATTTATACAGTTATTGAAATTAGCTAAGTTGATACTGTATCGGGGGCAACCGTCTGAATTAGCTTTAGCCTATGCTGATAGCAACATTAGGTAACGTGGGGAGGATGGGGAGGAGCTGGAAATGTCCTCAGTCTGGCGCCAGACCCCTCTCGGAAATTGCGCATGGTTGCAACAAAGGTGTAAACAATTTATGGTGGACCGGGAATTACGAAAAAGTAATTATGAATAAGTTGTCAGTCATATTGCTCGGAGAAACCAAATTATAACCAAATCTGGATCATCAAAACAATCTGCAAACCTTTGTGTGCATGTGAATTTGTGCCCATAGATATGTGTGTGAGCTGGACCTTCCATCAGTGTTGAAGGTGTCAAAATGGGATGTAACTTTGTGAAGCCACTTGTTTCAAAGGAGGGCATCCGTAAGTATCCCATTAGTAAAGGTTTAACATACGTTTTGTTGTGCTGTACACTGCCTTGAAACCTTGCCATTTGCGGGCAATCCGTGGAAATACAATAGAATTTCATACCGTCCCTGGTTCCAAGGGTGCTTGCCTAGTCATTCTAGCACCATCTGCATGTTATTAAATATGCTGGCACACATCCAGCTTTGAGAAGAACAAAGGCCCATGATGTCTGTGTGTCTCCAGCATCAGTTAGTTTTTCTCTGTTCATTGACACCCTTTAGCACAGCCATTTGCATTCTGCAGCATCTGTGCAGCTAATGTTCTGGCAGGCAGTGACATCACACCTGACAGCACTCCAAACTTGAGTAGGTATCGATATCAGAGCAATGCATCATGGGCCATGTCTACCATGCTCTTGAAATAGCTGTCACCTCCTGATGCCACTGTGGTACACAAGCTACATTTCTGATATAGGCCTATATATTTGTATCTCTTGTGCTGTTTCTGACTGATTCAAAATGATGACTGTGAATTTACCAAAATGTTTATATTGGGTTATGGATGACATAGTTATATAAACAATAGCACACGATTGTACACACAAACAGCAGTGACATGGGTGTATTGCCATTTTGAGTATTGGTAAAGTGATGGTCCACACACGCCATCTAAATGTCTTGCACGTATTTACCTTGAACACAGTCAATGTTAGAAGCATTTTTGTAAGGATGCTTACCTTCAAGTTGAGTTTTCCCATTTTGATTTAATGCCAGATTATAATTGCTAATGCTTAGTTATCTATGGGGATTGAGCTGGTTTCAGCTGGCTTCAGGCAATGTCCTCAAATGCATCTTTTCTGGTGGGATCCTAATCAGTACCCATTACGCACAGGGAACTGCTGATGCATTGGGACTTTGTGCTTATCTGACTGTACTGCTTCAGTGGGAGGGAAAATGTGCCTATATTGAAGCAAACATTTGCATGCATCATTTAAATCTTCTTTTGCTTATTAAAAAAACAAGAATCAGTTTTTAGAACACCTAGAGCCAGTGGCGCCAGAAAAATTCAGAATGGGGTGGCCACGGGACAAGAGGGTGGTGCTTAGTAAAATGGCAAACAGGTAACAGTCCTGATGATTGTTTGCACCACCTGACTTTACTTCACAACATTGTTTGGAAACTAATATCATGAAACTTACAAAAGCG
Organism: Conger conger; assembly: GCF_963514075.1. Taxonomy (NCBI): domain Eukaryota; kingdom Metazoa; phylum Chordata; class Actinopteri; order Anguilliformes; family Congridae; genus Conger; species Conger conger. Next base: position 57,040,534 of record NC_083765.1, read on the forward strand.
CTGATCTCTTCCAGAAGGAAAGTTATATATATATTTTTAGTGTGTGTGTGTGTGTGTGTGTGTGTGTGTGTGTGTATATATATATATATATATATATATATATATGTATATATATACACACATAATTCAATGAAAGGTCCTAAATAAACATACTATACATTTTACTAATTTGGCAGAATAGCTGAATCAAATCAATATCTTTTGTGACCACCCTTCGGCATTAAAACTGCATCACTTCTCTGAGATAGCCAACGCTGTCCTGCAGTTCTATAAGACAATCAGCAGGGAGGTTGTTCCAAGCATGTTGGAGAACTTGCCACAGTTCTTCTGCAGACATCGGTTGGCTCCTTGCTTCTGATCTCAGACCGCCTTAATCAAGGTGGCCTACAGTATGACTGTAATCCGATCATATTTTTGCTCATGGCTGCTTCCTTGATGTAATTTCAACTAGGCAGCTATACATTTAGCCATTTCGGTTGGACAAGGCAGACCTAGCTAGTAACTAGGTATAAACTAGCTTCCCCATAAATACTTGTGGAGTGAGTCGGAAAATCTAATAACTAATTTTCCTGGCAATTCTAGTAGGCAAATAATATGTTATTGTGGGCTAATATGTAGCATCACGGAAAGAGCACGAATATGTGAAAAACACTTTTATCCATTATGGTCTGTCATTAGTAGCACATTAATGCAAGTATATTTTTGCTGTGTTTTTAACACAACTTTGTGGATTCAGGCACTTAGACGCATGACCTGTATGGTCTAGTGTCACACTATTTGTAAAAGAACCAATGGTAGGGCCCTTGTAATAAGTGCCTGCTCATGGCATGCTCAAGTCCGCTTCTCAGTGGCCTCCAGTGGCTTCCTATTGCCGCAAGCATCCGTTTCAAGTCCCTAGTGTTGGCATTTGAGGCTGCTAAGGGGACTGCCCCTCCTTACATACAATCCCTGATCACTCCCTACTCCCCAGCTAGACCACTCCGGTCTGCCAGCTCTGGTCACCTTATGGTTCCCTCTCTACGTGCACCTGGCGGTCGAGCTGCACGTTCACGCCTGTTTTCCGTTCTGGTTCCTCAGTGGTGGAATGACTTGCCTACCACTGTCAGAACAGCAGAATCCCTCCCCCTATTTCGACGCAGACTCAAAACCCACCTTTTCAAACTCTACCTTAGTCCTCCCTCCTGATTTCCCCTGCCCCTCCTTTCCTTTCTGATATCCCTATCCTTGTCTAACCCCCCCCAAAAAAAAAAAAAAAAAAAAAAAAAAAATGCACTTATGATGACAACTATGTTTAGAACAGCATTTCATGTGTATTTTGCTAGTTTCTGCATGTAATGCTTTGACTTATGGTAGAACCTATGCACTTGTAAGTCGCTTTGGATTAAAAGCGTCTGCCAAATGACTAAAATGTAAATGTAAAATGTCATGGTCATTTAAGTAAATAAACACCACAGTGATTATTTGACATTACATTTCAAAGGTTGTGTTATCTCTATCACTATTAAAACCCTTTGGTTTATAACTTTGGCGGGTGGGGTGGCAACAGATCCGCCCCTGGCTAGAGCTAAGTAGCTAGCTTGCTAACCCAAACTGCAGGTTGTTGCTTGCTCAAATCTCAACCTGTTCAATTACCTGATAAAACTTGCCATTTGTACTTTTTCTATTTCCTGCCTAGCTGCATCAGGGAAGCTTTGGTTGCGGTAGCTGTCACAACCTGTATCAAATATGCAGGGATATGCTGACAATTGTCTCCTCCGTATTCCTTCGAGCCTTTAAATATTCTCACAGAATATAAACAAGAAAATGTGCTACTTCAGTCATGTCTAACCAAAGCATAGATTGGTTAGACCCCCCCCCCCCCCCCCCCCCAGCACCCTTTCACCCTGGGGGACCACCGAAAGTCATCAGTAATATCCCAAAACCAAATTGATAAATCTTGATTGCAGCCTGGCATGTGCCTTTGACTTACACTGTAAAAGTTGTGTTATTGAGGGGAAGTGACTTGTGCTTGTATTACCTTGGCTTTTGTCCACAGAGGCTGGTATTATCTTTTATGTTGTGTCTGTGTCTGTGTTTTTATTTATATTTCCATCGGTATTTTTATCTGTTTTATCCGTAACCATATAGATGTCTTTATTGGTTTTGTTACAGATGGTGTAGAATTACCCCAAGGTTATGTCCGGTCCATGTTTTTTTTGTTTTTTTTGTTTTTTTTGTACATGCGGTATTGTATACTATAGTGTAGACATTGTTTTTATATCACCAACCAGAAGGGACATGAAGGCCTGCAGTGGACCTATGGATCAGTTAACACTAAAAAGGCCACAACTGACGCCATAGGGTGCTTGGACTTTTAAATGCCAACTACTCCAATGCTGTGAATGCAATACACTGCTCCTTCCATGACGTTTCCTAAATAGTTTGGCTTAAAAGAACTGGGTTTTTAAAATAAAGAAAAATTGACTGTCAAGAAATACAGGTGCTTTTTTTGTCAGCCAATAGTCAAGCAGGTAGCCTCCTGGTACCCAGGTGTGAATGTGTTACTGTCTTCTAAGCACGCTATTCTGTAACTGAATGACTGATGCTTTGATGCAAATTACTCTATCAAGATTGACGTAATTTAGGACACACTGTAATCAAACAATACTAATTCACTGCAATGTGTATTTGGGCGTCGGGCGTTGTAGTTGGGCGTTGTAGTTGCTTATAGAAATGATCGGTTCAGCCAGTAACTCCACGGAGAATGCAACTGACATATTTTAAGTTTTTCTCTGAAACTAGAACGTTGAATTCACTCTAAATTGACGACGCAATGGTGACTCATAAAGACAACTACATGGAGATCTGTCTCAACTGAATAGCTTTTTCCGCTTTCACTTAAATTTTGTATTCACTTGTATTCTCTTGCTTTAATACTGTTCTCTTCAGCTTATGGAGGGCGCTGGCTTATGAATTATGCTTTTACCTTTAAGGGAATTCATATGTATCGGTTTTCAATAATTCTGTATTTTTGTGTTGAATTGGTGTTTCCTTACTCATCACTCATCTTACTGCTGAGTATTTATTTTATTTATTTCCAAAATTGATATTAATGCGTTTTGTGTCTATGGCTGTATTGTCCTTCTATACTGCACCACAGTTGTGTGCATCCTGGTATCCTGGAGAAAGTAGATTAGTAGTTTAATTTACATTCAGACTTTTTTATAATTGAAAAAAGTATTACAGAGGTTAGCCCTACTGAAGATTGTGGTAAAGGGCCATTGTGAACATTTTTATATAATATGCATTAGTCAGACCAGGGGACCCACTGTGGACTTTTTGTGCCTTTGTTAATAATGCCGACCTGGGATGATCTCAACTTGGGAAATGTTGCAGTTCACCGACTGCATGTCTCTGCTTATCCACTAGCTGAAAAAAATAATAATAATTGGGTCTTGCTAGTATGGGACTTTTGGATTTCTATCTGATTAAATCTGAGTATTTTTATTCAGTTTCATTCAAAACAAAAAAGGCTGTTGATCATGGTCGTCGCTCGGCCTGATCCACCTAGCCTGCTGACAAAAATGTAATTGCATTTTCAAACTTTATTTTGGGCCATATTAAAATAGTTTCATTTAAATGTAAGTCAAATAATAGCCTAATTGTCAAATGAAGGATTTACATTGACATCGTGCTCACAGACGTCCAGCAGTGTGTAGTTATAGCTGTGTAGGCTACATCCAGGCATGCTGGATATATGTGGACGTGATAGTGGCATTATATACAGTGGGATGATGACACTGTCATTGTAGTGGACAGGGAATTCGACTGAAACAAAAATATAATATATAAATATAAAAATGTGATTTTGACAATATGCCATAATTGAACCAGCTGCAGATTTAAAGCACATAGAAATTATTTGATAACTATAATATTGCAGCATTCAATTCCCTTTGGTGTTTGCATTCTTAACCCCTTGAAATAGCCAAAGACTGCTTGCTAAGTTATTACACTAAGTTATTACACAGCCAGAATGTTTCTTTCGATTGTCCAATTTGTGCGTTTTATCACTGGTGGTGAAAGCGCATTTATTTAATTAAACTGGGCTTACCCTTTCAGCTTAAAAAAAAAAAATTGGTTATCGGTTAGCAATTCTTGGTCGATGTGTACAACTCTGGTTACCGGGGGGACATTTAACCTTTCACACCTGTCGTACAAAGGTGCAATATAAAGAGGGATGCTCTGGAAACAAGCAGATTTCTTTCAAACGGTCCTGTGTGTAATTCTGAATCTTACATTTGGAGGAGAATGAAATCGAGAATTAAAAACTTGGCTGCCAATTGGACAAACATGGCAAAGTGCATTCTTCAAGTAAACTAATTAAACCCGGGGCGAGCGTTAAGAGAATTTGAGCACAGCCAATATTTCATGGTGAGTCTGCATGAAAAGGAAATGCTGATAAGACGGGGGTTCCTTAATTAAATGCATAGGGAGATTATTTTTCCCCTGCATTACTCCGCGGCGGAAGGCAGTGCATCAAACGGAGGTGTCGGCTCATTTCTCCCCAACAATGCGAGATAAGGAATAGGAATTTGTCGTAGCCTCCTCCATGTGCCACCGCAATGTTTTGTGTGCAGTTTAAACTCCCCCGATGTAATCGGGTGTCCTTTCTTGCTTGTCGCGCTCTGCTAAAACTCTGATAGTAAACATCAGACTTCTATGCCAGGAAGTGAGCGGTGCTTTAATTCAGAATCGGGGAAAGGTGAACAGTATTCCTCTGACAGAAGCAAGCTACTGTATAGCTGTGAATATTTATTAGGGAGCAGAAAGGAAAGTTTTAACCAGAATGTACATGAAAATCCATGTTCTCCTTCAATGCAGGGGTAAGACTGTTCCTTTCCCCTGATAATATAATATCTCAGTTTTACTCAAAAGGCCCCTTTCAGAGTGTGCAGGGGGGGGGTTTGCTTTTGATATCACAAAATGGAGGGGGCTTGCCAGTGCAGCCACTTGCATTTTATTTTACTTTGTTTTCTCCCTTTGATTGCACCCCACGTGGCTGCCTTGTCATCTTTGCCTAGTGCCAGACATGACGTGACCTGTGTGATACGTTTCTCCCATTTCCCATTGTGTAATTCTTCCGCTTTGTGCGTACAGTGTGTTCAGAATAGGCACCTCAGTAAAGCTCTTTTATGCCCGGCCTCTGACTGCTTGTGTTGCTTATGAATGGGTCAGAATATCTCTACAAAAGTGGTCAGAATTGTGTTGTATGGTAAATGGCTGGCATTTATATAGCGCCTTTATCCAAAGCGCTGTACAATTAATGCTTCTCATTCACCCATTCATACACACACTCTCACCCCAACGGCGATTGGCTGCCATGCAAGGCACCGACCAGCTCGTTTGGGGGTTAGGTGTCTTGCTTAGGGACACTTCAACACAGTCCATGCGGGGGATCGAACCGGCAACCCTCCGACTGCCAGACAACTGCTCTTACCACCTGAGCTAATGTCACCCCATCATATGAATTGTGTATGATGTTATCTGGCTTTGTCAAGTGCTTCAAAATATCAAATGTCAAAGGTAAGAGAACATGAATAATGTAAAGCAACATGAGAAGAGAGGATAACATATACTATCAGTTCCACATGTACTGTTGTGTTAACAAGCTAAAATAGTATTGCTTAAATGCTGCTCTGTGATTTCCACGGACTTCCAGTATCCAGTGAAGACGGCCAAGTTTAGTTATGAATTACTTCCAAAGGCCTGTTTCATAAAAATAAAAAATAAAAAACATGGTTTGTAGCTACGAGCCAGGCCGGTTCTCTCACAGACTCCTGGTGTTATGATTGCTTGACTACACCTTTATCGTTCGAGTTGGCGTCTGTATTATCAGCGGTTCCTCTGACAACAGAGCGGCTCCCGCTGTCACCGTTCTCCCCGATCTTGTTTACATTTACAGTACATGGAAGAAAGATGATCTTTTCCTGACCCTTTTTTGGTGGCAAGCTCCTATTATTATCTGAAGATGACATTTTCATTTAGCTAGGCAAGTTCTTCGCTTTCCTGAGGTAAATTTCGACTACGTAAACAAGTCCACACATCGGCGTGTGACCAAGCAGCCAATCGTAGTGATATAATTGCCAAACAAGCCCTTTCATTTCATACTCCACACATCCCACAAGTGTATTGAATCGTTGATCATTTCCGGAGCTGGATCTCAAATCGGAGAGCTTACGCAGAAATTACCTCTTCATTTTTAAATGTCATTGACATATTATAGTTTTTTATATTTTCAGGGGGGGGGGAACTAATTCATTGCTCTATTAAACTGTACACATGGCAATTAAAACTTGAATTTAATGCATCTAAAGTACATTAAAAGTACCTTTGTCAGTGGTTCCTTGTAATGTATAATGGAAGGGAACGGAAAGGCGTGCGGGCTTGGCATGTATGCTGGAATTCCAGGGCAGTGTGTGCTACGGGAGCTTTGGTCTTTGTACGAGGGAAATGTAATCATTTTGTTTTTCATTCCCCTCTATTCTGTGAACTTTGACCCCTGTCACTTGGGGCTTTGCTTGCCTTTCCATCAGGATTTGCATGCTGCCCGTGTGCTCCCACAGGGATCCGGGGTACTGTGGCTGGACACAGCGAGACCTTTCTCCCCCCCCACACAGTGGGTCTTAATGAGGTTTCCCTGAACTGGCCTTCAATCAGAAAACATTATTTTTTAGCCCGTGGGTGTCACGTTGAAATATGACCCCCCGGAAAGAAGTTACCAAACTGTTCCTGTTGCTTTTTTCTAATTTCATTTTAATAACGTCCTCCACTTGTGTCGCCAGATTTGCCCCAGCTCGATCCAGCGAATGACAACCTGCCGAGCCCAGAACAGCAGAAGAGTGTAATTTATTACAGCCGAATCACTGTCAGTCTTTTGTGCCTCTGTGTACCATGGGCGCGACGATTTTGTCAGGTAGACATGTTTCCATTAACCTCCACTACATGCCTCCTGTGCTAGCTTTACCCACAATCCTTGAAGACAGCCGTATTTTTAGAAAAGTTTTTTTAATCTCTCCTCCCCTCTCCCGCTCCCGCTCCCTCTCCCCCTCCCCCGTTCCCCAGGCATGACCTACATCCAGCTGAAAATAAATAAGTTAGGCTGCGGGCACCCAACGAGTCAGAGAAATTAATTACCCCTGTGTGAAATGACAGTCGCTTGCTCTGTCACAAATCCTCACCTGCTCTGTATGCTCAATGTCAAGAAAATGTGCAGAGATCAGTCAAAGCAGATGGGATTAGCATCGGGAGAGCTAGGAACGGAAGACAGATAGAATTGCTTTTTAGTGAAGCAGAATTCCCCCCCAACACTTTTCCCCGTGTAGTCTGGTATATATTCATATGTATCCAATGCTAATTTGAAAAAAAAATGACATTGCATGCACAGGCTAACCTTTTTCAGGTTCATGTAAGCTTATTTTAACAACGTCTATCATAGCCACTTCTCCGACAGGCTAACCGCAGACCCGTGAATTTTCCTGCGGACGGCGTGGCAGTCTCTGGTCGATTGCATGCATATATTCATCAACAGATGAAATATGCAGCGACGTTGTGATTTCACCCTCAAGGATGAATGAAGGGCATTTGGAACCTTTCCGTGGTACTGTGTGCTGTTGGCCGTGCAGCCATGGTAGTGGAAAACTATTTCCTTAAATGTGCCTATCTTGGTCTTAGGCTGTAGATTTATGTATGTTCTGACCTGACTTTGGCAACTTTTAGCATCTCCTAGGCTTAATGAATTAGATGAGTAGTAAAACGCGCTGTAAAGGATGAGTTTCACCACACATTACCATTAAGCAAGAGGACAGGTGGACAAAATGATAATTTATGTTGTAATTAGCCATCTTATCTGCATTCAGGAGATGTACTTAGGTGAGGTATAGGGATGGGCATCCTTTATATTACTGTGAGACAATCCTTTTAAAGTGGTACTGGTGCCTGAACCGATACATTCTTTAAGAGCAAAGGCAAAGAAATTGAACAATTGAATTGATTTCATTGTTTAAATTATTCTTTCTCCTCATGATTTACATATACTGTATTTTCCTTTTGGCATTTTAACTGTGTTTTACATGAGCTAGCATGCTAATGAATTGACTGATGTAATGTTAACTAGTGAAGGCTTTGGTTGAAGGCTCACCAAATTTGAGGCACCAAAATCTGCTCTGCAATTTGGCCCAGGTCATATGGAAACCGGCACCACAGTGGGACCTAGCCCTAGTGAGATATTCAAACCTCCCAAACTTTCCCTCTATTATTCTGGAGGAGACTTGCCCGGTAAAATGAGGCCTTGAAGTCTGTGGAGGACTTCGCTCCCATGTTGCACAGCTGTCAGGTAAAAGCATGTCACTACATCTCTCAGCTACTCAGACCCTAAACACCATGGCCAGTACTGACAGTTGGGGTGTGGTTGCCTGGGGTTGTGTGTTCACCGAGGGAACGATTTACGGGTAGAATTTTCCCATTTTCCTTTCTCTTAAAGCCCCTGAAATGAGCCCCTGTAGCTGTGGACCTTCTCCCATAAATACAGTGGTTGGCTTTTGACATCCTTTTAAAACACCAACAGCAGGCTGCAATTTAGTGGTTATGCAGCAGACTGTGACATGGAAGCACGTCTAAATCGTGATTGCATTAGTATCTAAAGACAAGTCCGGTTTCACAGACACAGATTAAGCTTAGTCCTGGACTTAGTCCTAGTATGGAACATTCAAATATAATTTAGTATAAGACAGGGGTGCACAACAAGGGCCAGGACTTTGTGCCAACTTCTGATCCTAATTATTTCTTTAGCTCAATCACATATTGATCTGACATTTGTACAAGCACCAACCACAGCCGGTATCGTAAAGTTTTTACTGTGCTCAAGTACAGGAATGAACCAGCATAGTTTAGTGAGCCATTGGAAAACTGCCCTCTCTAACTTGCCTGGTCTCTCCAAACAGAACCTGTTCAACAGAGAATGGTGAGAGTGTAATGCAGTGGGTTTATACCCTTAAGATAGCATTGTCCACATGTCCTAAACATATTGTGTGAAGAAAATATATGCTTCTGGCTTTAACTGTAGAATAACTCTGAATTTAGTTTGTTCAATAGGATTCTTCAGCACTTGGTAGATGTATCTGCCAATAGTTGGCACTGAGCAGAGAGTGTTATTCACCATTCAGAACACCGCCGGAATACACCAGGGAGCAAGGCAAATACAAATTGTGATTAGTAGATGCAGGACATGGACAGACAATTGAAAAATCAAAATATCGCATGGCGATTTTTTAATAACCACAAATGTTTAAATATTTTTTCCATGTATTATGAAACGCATGATAAAGGAGTGCTTAGTTTTCTTACAATGTGATTTGAGCCAAAGCGCTGTGCGAATTTGCCTGCACCTTGAGAAACACTGGTAGTGTATAACTTATGGTTCTGAGCTGTTCTTGCAGTAGAATGGAGACTGTGATGTACAGCCCCGGCTATTCACACTCATGCATTAAATCGAAGACAATTTAAACTCAAGGAAAAACCTGTCTGGGCTGACGGCATATATAATCACTCCTGGGGGTAATTTATCAGCCCTCAATGCAGGTAGCTTTTAACGTGTATAATAAGAGCGTTCTACTTTGATGCTTTTCAGGGGCACTTGAGCCTCAGGACTGTAGTGACGATTGAAGTGGTTTATGCTGGGTGGCTGCGTATGTTCCATATTTTTATTTCGTGGAAATTTTATAGATGCTGTCGGTTATTTATTATTTTGAGGCAGCTTAAAGCTATTGAAACAAAGAATTGTGCATCCGGTTGCAGGAAGTTAGAACTTCATATATATTTTTGGTATCGCCATGTTCATAATCTTCCCCATCTACCCAGTGCACCATTGTAAATGAAAACCTTTCACATTTGGCACAGCCCTTCCTGTTTCTGACCTTGTAGGTGATGTAGGAGTGTGACAAGAGAGTGATACTCAACTTTTTATTGAGTAAAATGACCTATGTCCTGTAGAAAAGACAATACTGCATATTACGATATAATATATAGAAAAATACATTGGATTATCATAATAGCTCCCTCGTTTCTTCAAAAATACTTGCCTTGCTAGTTTCACTCATAGTCCCCTGTAACCTTGCTGAAGATTTCTTTTTATGAGAGGCAGTATATTCAATTTTAGACACCCAGGTAGTTGTGATTGGTAAATTAGGAGCAGGGGCAAATTTTAACATGAACCATTCATGTTTATCTGTAATTAATTTATTTAATTGCTTGCTTTTTCCGATAATGCCACCACACTGAAACATTGAATTGTGTATATATTTTTTTCTTCCCAGTGCATGTTTTCAGGAACACATGATATGCCTTGCCTTATGTTTTCACAATCACAGCTGTATTTGTGATTAAGATCCATCCCAATGCCGTGACCTTCACAGGCCTGTCCAGAGAAACCATTTCCTGCCCATTACCTCAGTCAGTGCTGGTAGATGGTAGGTGGGGGTGTCGCAAAATTTTACATAATTATTGCCATTAAGGTGATTGCTATGTAAATTGGTATATACAGTGTATATAGCTACATTTATGAAATTAGACTATTGTGTTCGTGTGGTTACACTAGGGCAGGGGTCGGCAACCCTGGGCCTGGAGAGCCGCAGGGTGTGCTGGCTTTCGTTGTTACTTGGCATTAATTGATCAATGAAAGCCGTTGATTACACAGTTAACTCGCCTGGTTTCTTGGGTCTGAATTGGTTGCTTATTTTAAGGTGGAGACGAAAGCCAGCACACCCTGCAGCTCTACAGGACCAGGGTTGCCGACCCCTGCACTAGGGGTTACACTGTGTGTGATGGCGGTGTATTTATGGGGAGGGGAAGTACTGATTTGGCAGGATGTTGGGAATTTAAACCCAGTCATCTGGTAGGGGTATTGGGAGTGTCAGAATGGCACGAGTGAATTGCTACAGGTAAACATTGCTTTCAAAATAGGTCTACCATACTGTTGTGTGATGGTGTCGGCAGTCTATGTACGGAATAACCTGCTTGCCCTCAGTGTTCTGCAGTATCATTACAGACAGATCTAAAAGGCTTTAAAATGAAGGGATAAGAGCTTTCAACCCCTCAGCACAAGTATCCTTTACACTAAGCCTCTCTTTTAGGTTTTTCAGCTTGTCAGGACTAAACTTCGGAGACTGAAAGTTTTTCGACCTTTTCTTTTTTTTTTTAACGGGGCATGCTGTGTCTGTTTTTCTCATAGATATCGACGAGTGTGCGACAAAGATGCACTACTGCCTCGCCAACACTGTCTGTGTGAACCTCCCTGGAGGTCATCGCTGTGACTGCCTGCCTGGTTTCATCCGTGTGGACGACTTCTCTTGTACAGGTAAGACAAATATTTATATTTAAAAAAAAATTTATTTAAAAAATACGTTTTTCTGCACACTGTATTTTGTTGGTCGCTATACAACTCAATCAATACACAGTTTCTTATTGCATTAACATGTGGCCAAGCAATGCCTTATATTACTATTTCCCTGGAATTGAGTAAGAGGTGTATTTTCTACATGGTGAAACCAAATAAAAAATACCCTTTGATGAAGATGGAGAATCTGCACTTGAACCTATTGTTTTGGCACTCCCAAAAATGATGGCGCTCATTGTATATTTGCTTTGTAAGGACAATTTGGACCAGGAATAAGAGTTTATACTATGAGGTTTCATATTCAAGATTATGTCTGTTTTTTACAACATGGCCTCAGGCACACTTAACAGCAACATATATTATATGCATTTTGAGATATTGGACTCAGGAGCTGTGCTATCAGAAACTCAGCTACTAAAATACTATTCTGCTAAGAAATAGAAGAACAAGACTTCCAGGAGATTATTATTATTTGAATTGATGTACTCTGGATTTTAGAGTGGTTTTTCTTTTCTATTCCAAATGCGTAGTACTGTATACAAACAACACTGCTCTACTGCTTATGTAAAGTAACATTTGCTGGTATTGAGACCCACAACTTGGGGATGATTGAGGATCATCATATTTCTTTTGTATGAGAAATGAAAATGGTACGCTGAAAAAATAATTGGAGAATAAGAGATTTTGAAGGTTCTGCGGCTTCTTTTATTCAATTTTGACGATAGTGAGCAATCATCGGCTGTTGACATGTTAAAACCAAGCCTGTGCAATATTGAGGACATTGCATCATTCTCTTTGTTTGTGTTTGTGTTTGTATTCAACTCATTCAGCAGAGTAATTATGTGTGAACCTGGCAGCGTGTATCACACCTTCCTTGTTGTGAAACGATTGGTTCTGTGTATCTCATTAATAATACCAATGCTAATTTGTTCACCCCTGAATATCTCATTCTTTAATACTAAGGCATAAAGTCAGGTGATGTGAAGCCTCTGATTAGCTAAAGTGCTGTTCAGCAGATAACCGAGAACCGGTTGAAGATTTAGTTTGTGTATTTCTGAAAGCACAAACATATTTGCACCCACCGTGAGCTACAGCATTATCCACCGCCTTATCTGTTAGAAAAGCTACGGAAACATCCAGAAGCTTGGTAATTACAGAAGCCCAGCAGTAGGGTCCACAGAGGGCCGATGGGACGGTCTGTGGGGCTCCGTGTGCAGTGCCCTCCGCGGTTTGATACCGAGTCGTAACCGCTCCAGCGGTCGGCAGCCGCACAGGGCGGGGCACGTCGGAGAACTCGCCCGTTGGCAGGTCTATCCCTGACTCACGGTGCGAGTTCCTTTACGAGGCACCTGCAGCGTGTTTACGGCAGGCTGCGCAGGAAGCAGTCCCTGAGGCCGTGCCTTCACCGCTCAACAGATGGACTGAGAGCTAGTGGAATAATTGGAGTATGCATTCCAGTTGGGAATAACGGGGGAAAAAAATTGAGTATAAAAAGGTGATGAGACCATATTGTCTAATTATACGTGCTACACTTGTTTAATTTAATGGAAATTGTCAAAGGACAAGGTTTTTTTTAGGAACGTTATTTAAATTTAAATAAATTATTCTATTAATCTCCAAACTCTAGGGGAACCGAGATGATTTCTTTTCACTCAAGAAAGAGGAAATGACATGGTCGGAATCCAGTTTAAAAATGCATTTTTGTCGAGCAATTTAAAAGAGCTGACAGGTGACATCTCTGTTCAGGTTCTCAGGTTTCCCTACTGCACAAATTTCACTGATCAGCACAGCAGATTGAATACAAATAAACCGGCTTATCATGAGGTTAGTTTTTTTTAATGTTCCTAGGGTAAATCCTCTAGTGATTTTACAAATTTAAGGATGATTAAAGATTAAATGCCAAATGCAATCATTAAGATTAAAGATTTATTTTCAAGAACTTACAATAACTTACAATACAATCCTACTCCCCAGCTAGACCACTCCGGTCTGCCAGCTCTGGTCGCCTTACGATTCCCTCTCTACGGGCACCTGGCGGTTGAGCTGCACGTTCACGCCTGTTTTCCGTTCTGGTTCCTCAGTGGTGGAATGACTTGCCTACCACTGTCAGGACAGCAGAATCCCTCCCCCTATTTCGACGCAGACTCAAAACACACCTCTTCAAACTCTACCTTAGTCCCCCCTCCTGATTTACCCTGCCCCCCCCTTCTGATACCCCTATCCCTGTCTAACCCCCCCCCAAAAAAATAAATAAAAATAAATAAATAAATAAAATATTGCACTTATATGACGACTATATGTTTAGAACAGCAGTCCAGGTGTATTTTTCTAGTTCTGGATGTGATGCTTTGACTTGTGGTAGAACCTATGCACTTGTAAGTCGCTTTGGATTAAAAGCGTCTGCCAAATGAATAAAATGTAAATGTAAATAACTAAGTGCTAGTGTATTGTTAGCCTTTCCTGATCCCCGTATGAGGTTGGTATGATGTAGCTAGCATAAGCCAATAGCACTAACCCATACAATTAGCTTTTTAACAGCACTTGGCCAGTCAAACGATATAAATGCCAGCATTCCATTCTGGTCAACGGCACCGAAGATTTACGTCGCACCGGATCAAATTAAATCTTTAAAAGTTATATATAGACTGAATCATTATAAATTTTTCTCGCCCACTATGTGTGAGTCGATATGATCTGACTGTACAGTTGCTATGTGAATTACGTCAGAAGGACTCACCATTGTCATTTGCTACCTAAACATTACTGCATGCTAATAATCGTTAACATAATTGGAGCCTGATATGTCTATTATCAAAATCCATTTCAACTATTCACCAATCAGCTTGGACTTTTACGTTTTAAGGCTGGATATAATGAGTGTCCACCTGAAATATTACATGGCTATCAGTCTGAATTCTGAGACTTCCACCAACCATATATGAGCTCATAAAGTCAACCAGTAAGAGTCATTGATACGTCACCATTTTCAAACTTCCATGTAAATGGAATGTTCCCTGAAATCTGTCGGTTTTTCAGGGCAGTCCTGCTCTTATCATTGATGGAATGCTGATTAAATGAGCATAAAAAGCCACAAAACGGTCGGTTTATCGCATTAAAATTCCACATAAAGACAATTATTGTCCAAAACACATAATATAAGGTTAAACTGATATTTTAATCACAATTTTTATGTTGATTTCCGTAAATACCATTTTTGGTTGTCTTCCCTACCCACAGTCCAAAGACAGTAGGCTAACTGGAGACTGAGCAGTGTGTGCTCCCGGCAATGGGTTGGCAACCTTTCAGGTGTATTCCTGTGTCTATCGTGCTCGAGTCCAGCCCCCCATCACCTTGGCCAGGAATAAGAGGCTTAAGAAAATGGATGGATGAGAGAACCGACAATCCTCTACAAGTGCCATTATTTCCCCTACATTCAGGTCCCTGAAGATAGTATTTACAGCAGACAGTATTTACAGAAGCATGTCGTGACCTAGCATCCTAGGAATTTTGTCAAGATTTTGTTGAATGATAGTAGGAATGTACTGTGTTTACAAGTCAGCCAAATTGATCCGGTTACTCTTGCTGCATAGTTTGGGGTGGGGGGGGAGTGCGAAGCCATCTTTAATTGGCTGAAAATTTCTGTGAAAAACTGATCAATTCGGATGTCTAAACTGTTTGGTCTGGAGCCACAGAAAGCACACGGGCCACATTAAAGGGTTGGCACTGTGGAGACAGATTCGGAAACAAGTCCCTTTGCAGTTCTTCTTTTGAAGCAGAATAGTGTCCCATTTCCCCTGCCAGACTGCCAGAAAGTCAATATTAATATTCTGAAGGTGATGCTGTGTCTTTTCCATTCCAACGCCCTTTGTTTTGTGCTAATTGGCTTTGGGTCCGAAATAAAAACTTTGTCAGCCCACTAATTACAGCGGGCATGGCAAACTGTTTGCTGATTTTTATTTCGTTTATTTAGTTTTTGTCAAAATAAAAATAATGTTTGAGTGAAATACAGTGCTGGTAATCCTTGCAGTTCGGTCTGTAAATCTTGGCTTTATGGCTGTGCTTTGTATGACTTGTTCCAGGAGCGTTGCGCAAACGAGGGTCGCCTTAACCACACAAGTCACATTCACGCACTAATATTATCCGTGTACCTAAGCGGGATAATGCTTGCGTCTTTTTCTGTAAGAAGACACCCGCGACCTCCTTTCCCATGTCGTCTCCCACCTGCTTCCGTTCCGGCATCTGATTTCAGTCGTCTCCATATTTAAAATGAGCTCGACATTTACGGCCCTCTGCCTTATTGCCGTATGATTCTCGTACGCTGCAGCATATTTCTTCTTCAAATGTGGCACTCACGCTTGCGTGTCTTGCTGGGGGGGGTCTGCTTTGAGATCGTATGTAACAGACCCATTGAAATGGCTGCCTGTGCTACCTCTCTACCCCCTGTAGCTTACTATATTGTGTTTCAGTCATCTCTCCATGACACCATCTTGTTCAATTTTATGCTGTTTTGTTCCATTTTTTGCTGTTATAAAATATGTATGCTGAATAAAAAAATGTGTGACTTATTAGAAGGTCTGCTTTAGCTTCGTAAGGGCAGTCTGGATAAGCATGAACAGCTCTGCCACCTGTACGAGGTTTATTTCCCGCGCATTAGCTGTTGGCAAGTGAAATGTCTTGTAAACAATGTGGGGTCAAGCTGCTGTGGTGTCCAGTCAATTCCCTCATTTCCTGTTCAGCTCCCTGAAGAGATACCGCCATAGCACTGCCAAGCAGACACCTCCACAAACTGCAAATGTTTAGAAAAACCTTTTTTTATATATATATATATATATTTTTTTATGCTTCAGCTTTGGTATTAGCACAATAAGCCATGCAGTAGGCTAGTGTGTGGAAGAACATATTTTGATTTATTAACTTTGGTACTAGCAAAATAAGCAAAATAATATTGTGGCCACCACTTTGAAGTTGCTTATTCAGACAAACCACACATACCGTAGGAAACGTTATGTGTTCTATTGTACTGATATGTTGTCACTCAGTTGTCTCCCTGTACAATAAGTGGGTGTACCTACTGTATATATGAGCTAATTCGGTCAATAAAATTGGTTACCTCTAGGTAAATTGAAAAAGAGAAACATTTTATTTTAGATGAACAATTAATTTGATGCACCAGCTGGGTATAACATTTTGCAAGATTGCAGTAATGAAAAACTATATACGGATATACGGTGTTTGCTTATAAATTTAATTCAATTCAAATCAAGTTAAACATATAATTACTTTCGAGTTCAAGTGTAATGAAATCCAAAACCTTGTTGGGATTTGTTTTCCAGCAGTGCCTTATTGGCTGTCACGTTCTTAGTTTAAAATTGAGAATAGATTATCTCAGACTGATTGACTTACCCAAATAGGGGCCAGGCATCTATTGAGCATTTGTACAGTGTAAGTGTGGTTGGCATTCTGAATGCCTTTAGCATTTCACAGAAGGTAGTGTTGGTCCATGATTTAACCTCTTTCATTTCTGTGGCACATTGCAATATGAGAAATGAGGGTGTACAAGTAGAATCCTTGAATACCTTGACTAGCATATTGCAAGTTGTAAAAAAAATAAAAATATTGTCATTAATAGGTAGTTTGCAGGGCCAGACGAGTTATATTTTCCCCAAGGTCTTTTTCTCTGTTTTACTGGCTAATATAATGGGCTGCAACTTCTTATGGTTTCTCAACCCTGTGTTTGTTATGCATATGGGAGTTGGAGAACACTCCCCTGAAGGTTATAAGATCTTTACAGAACTGACTCAGAATATTTATTGAAGCTACATCATGCCATCGGCTGCATCTAAAATCTTTTGGCCGGGTGTACAGTACATCAAGTCGGTTGATGACCCATCTCATCTAATCTCAAGACCGTTGCACTCTAGAACAGGATGAATATTAAATATTTTTACACAATGCATTTAAAGTAATGCTTTAATATCTAAGGGCGCAGCCTGTTGCCTAATGGCTATGGTACATGACTAGGACCCGGGAGGTTGGTGGTTCAAGCCCTGGTGTAGCCACGATCCACACAGCTGTTGGGCCCCACATTTCTCCAGGGGGAATTGTCTCCAGCTTAGTCTAATCAACTGTAAGTCGCTTTGGATAAAGCCATCAGCTAAGTAACAGATGATATCTGAATTGATGGAAAAGTCTAGTGGACTAACCATTCATTCTGTAGCTCAGCACTGGACCTTTACTAGCCTGTACAGTTAACACTCATTTGGTATTACTCTTTACATTACATTACATTGTAAAGCAAAGGCTTTCCTCTTTTCTCTTGTCATCCTATTTCCTCTAATGGATATACCTTAATGCACAATAGCATGAATGTGTGTTCTGCTTCAAAACATTTCATATCCTTTTGTGTATGTTGGCATCACACACCAACCCCTGATATATTGTCATTGTCATTGTCTACTTTGAATCGTTCAAACATAATTCCCCAGTTGCTAGCAATGGAAAACGAATACTGTCCTTATTGTATCAAGACACTAATACTGTCTGATCAGGTCCCAAAAGCAATCTTATCAGAAAGTGGCCACCTGATCCTCTTGGTTTCTGTCATTTTTTGTGTATTTGTACATTTTCATTGTGCCATAGTGGAAAATGATCTGCTTCTCTCCAGTACATTGCTTTAATATGATGTCAGCATATTTAAATGACTTTCTTAGAAGATAGAACTGGCTCCTCCCAGAATAATAACTGGATTTAGGCTGTTCTCCTGTGGAGACACTCCATCTTTGGATGTTGTGACATCAAGAATTAATTTGACAGCCTTTGTTACATTTTTGTTTGCTAATGAAAAGAAGTACAGGAGAAATTCAGCCACATTTTCTTTTCTTCTGATCGGTAAAGTTCAGTTAACATCAAGCCCTGCAACTATACTTAACTGCAGGCAATCTGTGTATGGAGGAAGAGCTCCAGAAATACTTCATTGTGCCGTTTCCTTGTCAGAGGTCATTAAATTTCATATTAACATGCGGTACAGTTTGATGCCATCGCTGAAGGCTTCAGATAACCAAAAGGAATTTGTTAGTAGGTGTAGATTTTGGGTTTACATAAAGAGTTCTGAAAGTAAACATTTTTGAAACCATTAATGATGTATCTCTTTATGCAAACCTGCAAACACACTTGCATACATCTCCTTGTGGACACATTCGGTGTTACCCTAAATATGTGACTTGACGCAGTAAAGGGGGTATCATCGCCCAGCTCCCAACTTTACAGGATGCTTGAACAACATTGTCAGATTTATTTTAGGTCCAAAATTTGATTGTTCTGCATTTTTGTCTAACTTATATCCCTACTGTTTCCACGGTAAATATAGTACAGTACAAAGAATGCTAACACTGTAGATGATTAATTAAAAGTACCCGGTCAAACTTCATTCTATGTCTATACAGCGCACACAAACCTATAAGTCATTGGATTTAAGAACTCTGATCTCCATGCAAGCGTAGCATGACTGGTTACACGCATCATCATCTCTGGTTGTCAAGGGTCGATTCTGACATGATTCATCCTGACATGGACATCATTTTATAATTGGCCTTGATGAGTTTAAATTAGGCAGAGGTTATGTGTATAATATCCAGAATTGTTTTTATTATTATTTTTTTTTTTTTCATCTTCACAGTTCCAAGATTATTCCTCCAGTTAGCCTTTTAGATCAGGATGACTTTGAGGAGTCAACAAGATGCATACTGAAGGTATCAACACAGAAGAACCCTGTTTATACCTGGAGCAGCCTGTGAATGCTAAGGAGTGTGGACAAACCTTCATTGACCTTCTGTCTAATTCACAACTCGGCCCTGCATTTATTTTCCCTCTCCCCAAAGCTCAGACTCGTTGTAAGTAGAAAAACCATAAAGGGGTCACCTTGCATCCACCGGCTTCCTCCATCAATTTAATTTGAGGCTCCAATAAATAAGGACAGCATCAGTGCTGCATCACTCTCTCACTTGTGGCTACAAGGTGGGGGATGGTTAGGGCCCAGACGGATGAACTTTAATCCAATTATTTTCAAATGACAAGGTAGAAGTTTTCACTCTGAGCCCCTGAGGTGAGAATGTTTTAAATCATGTTTAGGCTGAGTTGAATTTTTTACTTCGACCCAATGATGTCTTAGAAGTTACACTGACCATGATTTGGGTGTCTGCGCTTTCTTTTATGGTGAGATATTATGATCTTTGAAAGAGGCGAATCTAGGACACGAGGATGGTGTTCAGCACTGCTCCGTAAAGATTAAAGCACTTGTGTCAGAGTTTTGTAAAAAGGAATATGTGAAAGATGGCAGTTTTGGGAGTAAAGGCTGGAAAAAATGCCATGCTGTGTACGCACATACCATAGTTACCACCTTTGAGCCCTGTTGATGTTCTGTTCTCACCTAAATAAAAAGGTGACAGTCGATTTTGAAGTCATATTTAAGTTGCGTTGTGCAGTTGTTTGAATGTGTTCATTCATTGCTTCTGCTCTTTTGTACACATCGGGTAAGTTGACTCAAACCATTGAATAATATCTCCCTGGTAATTTTCTGTGCATTTCTGTTGAGGACTTTCCAATGTTATGTGTGATTCTCTTGGGAAAATACTGAATTTCCTGGCAGAGGGGCACCAATTCCCAGGAATAAAAATAGTTCCTTCCATTGGCTAATCATTCATTAAGCATATTATTGCTGCAGGTCATACAGATTCCTTTAAAAATCAATGTCTCAATATCTGCTTGTATTGTGGCTATATCATCAGTGTTTATACTGAATGTCTGCTTCAATCGCCTGGATAGATGTGGTTTAAAACCATTTTTGTGGTGAACTTAGTATTAACCTACCATTCCACAGGTAGATTTAATTTCAGTTATTTATATTCTATTTTTGCTGGAATAAATCTTTGCCAAAAAAAACCAAATTTATCCCAAAGTAATTGCCTCGTTGCAGCTAGAGGAAAATGGGTATTATAAGTATAATTTTAATCTGCATGAAAAGCCATTTTCTTTGTCTTGCATATCCTCAAAATATTACCTTAATATTTCAGCCATGCAGTCTCACTTGTTCTCTCAAGAATGAACCAGACCATGCATATCATAATGGACTCTAACTTGTATCTTGTACGTTTTCTGTAACCAGAACATGGAAGTGTGTACATGAAAATGTAATGAAATGATCTGCATATGAGTCACTTTAATTATGTATTGCCCATGTTTTAATGTCACGTGTTCTGTACCTCGGCTGAGTCAGCAGTCAGTTGAAAACCCATTGAATATGATGTCATACCGCACTGCTGCCATTGATTTCTCAGTCTTATTTCACCCAGGAAAAAAAATCGAACAACAAATAAGCTTCAATTTAACTAAATAGCAATAAGAAAATAAGACACGGTACATAAACACTGGGTCACTTGCTTGCCACACATTTTGTATTTATTTTTATGCACTAAAAATCAGTGAGTGAGTCAAGGGGAACTAAATTAACAAAAGATGAATTGCTCTCCAAACAATCAAATGAATCAATGAGCTAAAATAAACAGACTGTCTTTATTGCTGTGCAGCAATTTATGTTAATAAGCATGATATTGTTTACTAATTTCTCATTTCTTAAGGAAAGTGTCTCTCAGGAAAAAACTAAAATAAAAACTAAAAATGAAAGCATGTTTAAATGATATAAGACAAATTGGAAGACAAACTCTGGATTTAAATTTGAAAACGTATGTAAAAATGAGAACCAGTATATTGCTATCCGTACAGTGCGTATTTGGACAGTGGTATCATTTCTGTCGTTTTGACTCAGTACTCAGCACATTGGGATCAAATGATTAATATGATGTAAAAGTACAGACTATCACCTTTAATTTGAGGGAATTTTTGAGGACCAAAAGTAACAAAGTAAGACAGTTAAGCAGACTTTTGAATTTGTCAGGTGCATTCAATTGCTTGTTTAGTGCAGGTATAAGGAGGCTTTGAGTATTTTGTCATGGTTCTAAGCTTTTGATTGCCTTTGCATTCTGTTATTTGCTTTTGCCAACATGAGGACCAGAGTTGTACCAGTCAAGGAAGCCATGTAAATCAAGGAAGCCATTATGAGGCCGAGAAATGAGAAAAAAAAAAAAAAATAGCAGAGAAATTGGCTTACTGAAACAAACTGCAAGGTGCAAACTAGTTGGCTACAAAACAGGATGGTCAGATTACAGTTTACCTACAAGTGTTTCCTAAGGCACCTGCAGAGTTCTGGAAAGTTCTGGACAGGTGAGATCACTATTGATTTGTATATGAGTGATGGCAGGAGCAAAGTGTGGAGCAATGGAAGTGCCCAAGAAGTAATCCCCCCCCCACCCCCCATCTGCAGAAAGTGGTGGAGGGAGTGTTATAGTTTGGCGTTTGGCTGCCACAGATGCTGGCTTTCTTGCCTTCCTTGATAATGTAACTCATAACTCATAGCAGCGACAGAATTAATTTGGAAGTGTACTGAAGCATCTTGTAGGGGATATGTCCCTACACACAATGTGTAGAGTTGCGAGGATTGATAATCAAGATGTTTCCATTTTAATAATGGCCGTTTAAGTATGGTAACATTGATGTGAGATAGATGCTTATACCATCCTTCTAAAAATAGTGGCGTAAAGTCAAAAGTCTAAAATATTTTGCCAATTTCAATTAATAAATAAATCATTATTAAAAGTACACATTTGTTCAATCTTAACTAAATGTAAGTACTACGCATTCAGTTTATACCAAACTCATATAAATAATTCAGCTAAGAAGGTGAAGGCATTTGGGAGTTCTTTAAGATCAGATGTTGACTTCATTCAATACTGGAGCATTATTAATACAAACAACCTTGGAAAATATAACAAAGTTTATTATACAGAAAGTACCAATTCACTACTGTGATGTACAGCAGCTACGCGTGTTAGCATTGGGCGCGCGTCCACGCCGGCATGTGGGGTGTTTGTATATTGTCCTGCATATGTGCGGTTATACAGGCATGCCTGCGCACCATGGACTCGTGTTCCATGAGATCAGAGAAGCTACGATGGAGGTTTGAAACTAGCTGGACAAACTAACTACGGCACCTGAAGTTTGCAGGTTGCTTGCCTCATGGGACTTGCAGGGGTTGCTGTTCAGGCTCTGTGGCTTGGGCGCATGGCTCTTCAGACTCGTGTCGGCACCGGACGTCTGGTTTGCGGTTTTCTGTGGCTGGTCGCCTGTGTGAGTGTGCGTCACTCGGTCTTTGGGGCCTTCCCAGTGCTGCATCTCAGACGTGGTTCCGATAAAGTTGATTTCCGGAGCGAGAGTTTGTGGAAGGTTTCAGGATGCGTGTTTGAAGAAGAGTCTTTGAAGAAGAAAGAGATTAGCAAATGCTTCATCCTTTTATAATTAGTAATAATAAGTATTTCTAGCTACGCCTATCCCCAGCACAGTATTGGATTACAGTACAACAGGGTAACTGTCCTACACCGCATGTATTGTAGTTTGGGAGTTCTATGGAATGCTGGGACTTGTAGTCCTATTGTCCCTTCAACCTTTCTGTTCAAGTTCAATCAAATGCCTTCTTAATGATGTTTCCAATAAGCCTATTGTTACACCTATGTCTCAGGCTGTTCTTATTTCTCAGCCTCATATTGGCTCATATTGGCTCATATTGGCTCATATTGGCACAACTGTGGTCCTTATTTACTTCCTTAATTTCCAACAGATTCCAAACGCCTAAATTGTCTACATTACATTACATTTTTGGCATTTGGCAGATTCTCTTATCCAGAGTGACATACAGTTGATTAGACTAAGCAGGAGACAATCCTCCCCTGGAGCAATGCAGGGTTAAGGGCCTTGCTCAAGGGCCCGATGGCTGTGCGGATCTTATTGTGGCTACACCGGGGATCGAACCACCAACCTTGCGTGTCCCAGTCATCGTCTACACCTGACTCGTCAATGTACAATGACTTTTGGTCCGCTAAAATGAGTGGATTGTGCAAACAAAGGGAAGTAATTCCTTCATGGATCACCCAATATGGACGTAAATACCCTCAAACTTTTGCCTCATTTTCATTGTGTCATTTCAAATCCAACGTCCTGGAGTACAGAGCCAAAAGAACAGAAATTATACCACTCTGCAAATACTTATGGACTGCACTGTAGGTACATGTGTGTTCTTAAGCAACATATGTCAGTCAATAGCTAATTTCATTTTGCATGTACAATACATTGTGAAATAAATATTTCATACCCTCATATGTCCAATGACAATGGGTAGCTAGTCTAGTGCTAACATACAGTTCTTGAATTGGTGAATGTACCAATTATATTGGAATGTGAAATATAGTCTTATGGGGGAAATGCAGTAATTATTTGTAAAGAAACCACAGGGAAAAGATTTAGCTGCATGTTCCAAGCTCAACATAGGTTAATGTTCTCCTGCAGCTTGGAGTAATTCCGTCAAAATGTTCATTTTTACCATGCGGCAGCTGGCTCTCTCACCCGTACCTCTCTCTCTCTCTCCCTCTCCTCACAGAGCACGACGAGTGTGCCAGCGATCAGCACTCCTGCGACACCAATGCCATCTGCACCAACACTGTCCGCGGCCACCTGTGCACCTGCAAGCCAGGCTATGTGGGAAATGGAACCGTCTGCAGAGGTGAGGCCTCTGCCATCCGCCCCACCATGCTCTCACCCCTGAGCCTCTCTCCCCCACGCACCTCCCATACGTGCCTCTCACACGCACCTCCCCCAAGCACCTCCCATACGTGCCTCTCGCACGTACCTCCCGCTCCCTTCTCTTGTACGCACCTCCCACACGCCCCTACCGAGCCCCTCTCCCATACGCACCTCCCCCAAGCACCTCCCATACGCACCTCACCCAAGCACCTCCCATATGCCCCTCCCGCATGCACCTCCCATATGCACCTCCCGCTCCTCTCTCCTTCACGCACCTCTCATATGCACCTCCCGCTCCTCTCTCCTTCATGCACCTCCCATACACACCTCCCATATGCACCTCCTGCTCCTCTCTCCTTCACGCACCTCCCATACGCACCTCCCCCAAGCCCCCCTCATACGCACCTCCCGCATGCACCTCCCATATGCACCTCCCGCTCCTCTCTCCTTCACGCACCTCCCATACGCACTTCCCGCTCCCCTCTCCTGCTCCCCTCTTCCGTACGCACCTCCCGCATGCACCTCCCATATGCACCTCCCGCTCCTCTCTCCTTCACGCACCTCCCATACGCACTTCCCGCTCCCCTCTCCTGCTCCCCTCTTCCATACGCACCTCCCGCATGCACCTCCCATATGCACCTCCCGCTCCTCTCTCCTTCACGCACCTCCCATACGCACTTCCCGCTCCCCTCTCCTGCTCCCCTCTTCCATACGCACCTCCCGCTCCTTTCTCCTGCACCACGGCTGCCGTATCCTGCCAGGCGGTGGGAATGATGTGAATCGATTTCCGTGTAACGGCCACATCTCCCAGCGAGTCGTCTTCCACCCCCAACACCCTCTTTCCTCAGCCTTTACGGCTCTGCCATTCCAGTGGCAAGGACGCGTGTTATTTCCCAGAGGAAATAAAACCAAAATCTCCATGGAGTATTGGGAACATCTGGCCAAAGGCCACATATACACAGTAATGTGTAGTGCGCGTTCTGTGGTGGGTTGAGACTGAGGGAAGGGTGGTGACTGTGCACTCAGGCATAATCATAATTGGTCTAAAAACAAGGCAATGGTAATAAGAGAAAAACACTTACAACAGCAAAACCTGAAGAGTCAGATAATTGGAGATCCCTGCCACCTTTTGAAGGAATTTTGGGGGGAATTTAAGATGAGACCAGCTAGAAGTGGGATTTGACTTGAAGTTTAATATTTTTTAACAAAGTGAACTACAAAAGAGAGATCTATCAGCAGGATAAAGCGGGCGTGGGTGTAAATTAATCGAGGGAGAAGTTTGCTGAAGTATTTTTCATGCAGAGTTGGACGTGTCGAGGCGATTGCCGGATCATTTTTGCAGGAGCCCTGGCCTCTGCCTTCGGGGCTGTCAAAGCAAAGCTTGATTCAGAGCTACAGTGTGACTTTTCTCACAGCAGAGATGACATTTTTACATTATGTTCTTAAAATTTGCATTACCATGGTGAACAAATTGCCACGTGTAGCCGGCAATTAGGTCCCTTCCCTTCAAAGACTGTAAAACAAATTCACCTGGTACTGTCAGGTGAACTTATGTGCCTTTAATTAGAACTGGGAGATAGCGGTGGACCTCACCGTGTACTTTATTGGCTATCTGACAGAGATCTATTTTTTATTTTTTTCCCAACATCTGGCATCATCCATGTGAGCGTTTCTGTAGGCTAGCAGACACAGCTCCGCCAGGCCCACGGTTGGGTAATAGAGATGCACGTTTGGCTAACACGCGGCCGTGTGACTGGTCTTGGGAGAGATCGATGCAATTTGCAAAGTGCCTGCGTTTCATCCAGCAGAAGAGGCATGAGGCATGCTGAGATGTGGGGGAAAATAGGAAGGAGGAGAACTTCACTGTTACGTTCACGTTTCAATAATCTGCATAGAGTCTGCTGGGGACTCGTGGGGTTTATTGCTTTTGGAAGGAGTAGAACAACTTTAATAATTTACTGATTTTATGGAGGAGATGTGAATGTTCTGCATATAGCTGTGGTTTATACAAGCAGTCACACTCATTATTGCACTGTATATTCACTACAAATTGGTTTGCTCTTTAGATGGCTAAGATTAGAAATGGTAATAAGCAGTCCCCTCGAACTACGTGCTCTAAAAGCCTAATGTTCTGCATGCTCTACAATATCATAGTTTTGAAGGGAATGTCACATGGAGATGGTAATCGACCAGGGCCCAGAAATATTTCAAGATTAATATGAAAAACTGATCAAATAAAGATAATTATAACATTATCTTATGGCACTTTAATTTGAATCCAAGGTTTTACATTCACCCTGCTATGTCATTTTACCTTTCAGTTTGAATGCGCTGAATGCAGTTATTTCTAATTAATTAGTTGTTGTTATGTTTCTGTTTGTTCAGATGTGAATGAATGTTAATTGTATGAAAAGAAAATATTGAAGAATTGACTTTGTTTTGGGAAGCTCTTTGAGGTGCAGTGCTGTATTCACATGCAGAAAAACATTTATTTTTTGGTAATATTTTTTAAATCTTGCTAGACGTGGCTGGGTTTTCCCAAAGAAATAGCACCAGTCCTACAGTATGTGGGCAGCTGTGGCTGCTGTTGAGCAGATGTTTATAGCTGGGTCATGTGTAGGGTAAGGACAATGTTGTAAAGGAAGCTCTTTTTTTAATTACTAATATAAAGGCTCTCGCTCAGGGTCTGCTTTTTTATTTATACGTGCGCGGTGCACGGGCGGAATGATATAGTGCCAAAGATAAACTGAACCAGGAGAAACCACTTCACAACAGAGAGAGGAACAATAACTGTGCACTAGTAAAGCTCAGCCATTTACCCCATCCCTCAGGGACATCATTAATATATAGACAATGGCACAGAGCCTGCTGAATTGATTTGAGGAGAAGCGGTAATTCTTCAGCTCATTTTGATGCATTACTTTGCTTTTAGAAATAAAGAGGACCATGAGGTTCGGCAGAATATCTTCACTGGGGCTTTTTTTGTGTGTATTTTCGCCCACCCCCCCCCCCCCCCACTCCCCCCCACTCCCCGCAGAATATGCTGGAAACGATGCGTTCAGCACTGCCAAAAAGACCAATACATTTTTTATTAGTCCAACAGCGCCATAATGTAGCAATTTCAGGCTTGGAGATGGCATAGATTTAAAAATAAAAGAAAGTGGTTACCATTGCATTTCTGTGCTGTTTGTTCGAGAGATGTTCGGGGCTTCTTCCACCTGAAGCAATTTTGCATTCTGCATAGACTGAGACCTCCTTGTATTGCTGCCGGAATCAGAGTGATCAGAAACCATGCATTCCACAGCCACGCTTATCTGAAGTCATTTATACTGCAGGGCGCTTATGCATGCAGCAGGACCTATGTAGCTGTCAACTTTTAGCTAAATATAGCCTGCTATCCATTGTGTGCACTCGAACACAGAATAAACTGATATGCCATAAAGCACCTGTATTATACTGTACTATATTAGAGACACTAATATAATTATTCAGTCTGAGGTTCGTGTCTTAGGTTCTACTGTCTGTGTGCTTGCATGTGTGTGAGTGTGTGTGTTTGTGTGTACAGTGCATATGTAAACAGATACATTATTTAAATCCTTGTTTCACCACCAGTGACAAAGAAAACCATAAGGGAAAATGGCCACTTGCAAACACACACGTACCTAATACAAGCAGAAAATAAATAAATATTTATTGAAGTATACATGAATAAATATATTAATACATTATTAAATATGCATACATGCTGCTGACAAGAATACCAAAATAGTTGAAGAGCGTGACGAGGGATCGGCTTAACTTGGATGTTCCTGATCAAAAGAGGAAGTCTCTCTGAAAGCTTTCCACTCTGGTTAACGTATAATTTATGTTGTTCTCCACTGTTTTACCAAATAAATATTCCAGGTTCCAACATAAGTTTGACAATGACCTCCCCTAGTTATGTCTTAAATGAAAAGCCTCTCGAATCTTAAGATAAATGCTTTTGCTTTAATAGATAGTCAGTCTAGTAGAAAAGGCCTGTACATGTGTGTATGCTTACACAAATTATTACATCCCCAGCTATATCTAATATCAATTTGTGCACACTTGGCATATGAATTATCATAAAGATGAAATCAAAATATACACTCAGTGAGCAATTTATTAGGTAGACCTGTACACCAGCTTGTTAATGTAAATACTTAATTAGCCAATCATAAGTCAGCAACTAAATTCTTAAAAGCATGCAGGTCACTGGTTCAGCTGTTGCCCAGACCAAATTTCAGAAGTGACTTTGACCATGGGATGATTGCCAGACAGGGTGGTTTGAGTATCTCAGAAACTGCTGATCTCCTGTGATTTTCTAGAGTTTGCAGAGAATGGGAAGCAGTTCTGCGGACGAAAAAATGCTGTTAATGAGAGAGGTCAGAGGAGAATGGCCGGGAGGGTCACGGTAACATGAATAACCATGTATTACAACAGTGGTATGCAGAAGAGCATCTCTGAACACACAGCGCATCAAAAGTGCATAGGCTACAGCAGCAGAGGACCAATAAGTAAATGGTAAATGGTTGGCATTTATATAGCGCCTTTGTCTAAAGCGCTGTACAATTAATGCTTCTCATTCACCCATTCATGCACACACTCGCATACCAACGGCGATTGGCTGTCATGCAAGGCACCGACCAGCTTGTCAGGAGCATTTGGGGGTTAGGTGTCTTGCTCAGGGACACTTCGACACAGCCCGGGCGGGGGATCGAACCGGCAACCCTCCGACTGCCAGGCGACTGCTCTTACTGCCTGAGCCATGTAGTAGCCCTAGTAAAGTCTAGTAAATACCTAATAAAGTCGAGTGTATACATATGCTTTACACTAGAGGATTGATTGGTAAAAATGTAGAATATGTTAGATATTTGAGTCACCCACAAGACAGATGTTCTAAGCGGAGTTAGTTTGTCAGCCTGTATCACTCCCATTCTGCCCCAAGTCACAAAATGGCAGTCGGATTTTTCATTCCTTCGCCTCCAGCGCCAGTTGCAGATGAACAGGTTGTAATTGCACAGTAGCTGAAGGAACCTATGATTAAAAAGCACCATTTTCCAGGAAAAGACAGGGACGGCAAAGGCAATCATGGCTCGAGAAATTGCGAAGAGCCTAGTCAGCTGTTGGTATTAATCATGGAAAGATTCTGACTAAATTAATAAATGATTCTGACTATTAGTGCAATGGATTCAAACTGTGTTTCTGAGGTTGATTCTGGCAGGTCACGTGCGGGGGGCCACAGGTGCTTTCCTTCGGTTTACGCATTGTTTTCCTGCATCACGGCTCCTTGAACAGCTCAGGTATACTGGAGCGGACAGGCAGACGTCCACAGATGCAACGCAGTGGAGCAAGGCCTGTTCACCCAACAGCGAGAGACGAAGCCTGAGATGCATCTCTCACTGACTGCACAGATGGCGTTGTATTGATTTTTGGTGAGCGAAGGGGGCAGACCTTTTTTTTCTGGGAATAGAGCATTACATAAATACCTTTCTGAGCGCACAGCAGTAAACACACAGTGCAGGCACGCAGTCGCACAATCACAGTGCGAGATTTCATCGGTATCGTGGGTAGGTTTGGCCTCGCGTGACTGGCGGTTGTTAGTCACATCGGTCTGTTATGATCAGGGGACTGCACTCGGCTGCACTGTCTGATTGAGGGTAACGGCTTATTATTATTATTTATTTCTTTATTTTCGTGGCGGAGGTGTCTGGTTTCCCCCGTGACGACTTGGCTACAATTGAACAATTTTCACCCTGCCAGACTTTTCTCGCTTGCGGTTTATTTTCTTGAGGGCGGGCGAGGGAAAGGGAGGGTTCCACTCTAGCACTGCAGGCTGTGGTATTTCCAAGGGCTTAATTGAGTGTACATTAGAACGTAAGATGTCACCGGATGTGTGAAACACATTCTGGCGCAGTCTGTTTCCTTTGCTGTGTGGGAAGCAATCAAGGGCAGAATGCTAGGACACTAACTCCGACGTCAAAGAAAGTAAATAAAATACTCAAATATTTCAGAATTTTGTGAATGACACGGTACATGATTCTCATTTCTCTACCGGTTTAGAAAATCATTCAAATGGAGTTAATTGCATTTGCATTGCATTTTTGAGTGCCAGTTTGCTTTGGGCTGTGGGTGCTATGACAGACTGTCCTAACTGGATTCTATTTCAATTGACACAGTCCAATTGCTCACATCTATTAATTTACCAGTTAGAGGTAATACTATCATTGTGCATTTGTCATTGCATTGACATGTTGAATTGTTTCTGCCATGCATTCTGTATGACAATGGGTTCAGCAGATGTAATTGATTCATAAGCAGTCACGTTGAGTTTTTTAATGAAAATCTTCCTCATTGATTGATTTTATGAAAAGTTATGAAAATTGGTGAATGCACCATGTTTTCTTCAATCAGTTGTTTAAAGACATTTGAGCAATTCAATAGCAAATCTGTTTGCATGAGTGCTTCTTGTATGAGGTCCATTCATTATTATTCTAAATTTGAAAAACATTCTGATGTTCTCATGAATGTGTCCTTGTTACGACCTGGTACTCACCGATGTTTCAATAACAAAGAGAGTTGATTACGGCGTAACATTCACTATCTCAAGCCCTTCAGAAAGAAGTAACCAGTACGCAGCGTTATAAAGAAGTAAGAGAATGTTTAATAATTACAACGCTAAACAGAGTCCTATACTGATAATATCCTTGTTAATTAAAGGTCCGTGATTCGGAAGTCTCACCGTCTAAGTTGTTCTACAACGTGGTGAAACTTCTCCAAAGTTTGGTCTCTTAAAGTCACAGACAACTTGTTGGTAATGGAGGACAAAGGGGCGTAGCTTCCAGTTGCATGTGAATTGATGTAGACACGCTCTTGACAGCGTGCAGCTCCTATATAGTCGCATTCTTCTTGGCATGTGTTGCTCTGCGACGACCGCCGTCATTCTTAGCAACAGCTGCATCTGGTCCGGTCTCCAACGTGACGAGATGCTGCATCCTCTTCGCCCAAGTGTGTCTCTCAGCAACGGAATGCATGCTCCCCTCCACCTGTATAGGGAAGCACAAAAACACAGCAGTACCCAGCCCAAAACAGCCAAAAAGCAACAGCATTATACATCCCAAAACACTGGGACGTAACAGTCCTGATTAAAGCATATTTGGTGTAACAGGCTGAAATCCTTCTGACAGAAATGCAGTGGTACTGCAATCAGTGCTGGATAGCTATGACACAAAGACAGTACCCACGTTATTAAAAACAAATAAATATGTATTCAGCGCTGTTCATTGTAATGGGGATTGTTGGCAAAAAAAACATTGTTCTGATACTATTCTCTGCTTGGCAAGACATTGAATCTTACAAACAAAATGATCACATCCTGACTTAAAATATATTGGATTATAGCCTTAATGCCTTGTAAGCCTTGGGCTCTATAGCCTTCAACACTGTCAACTGATTTTTCTGAAAGGATACTTATCTTAAGAATTGTTAAGACATTGGCACAAATGTCTGTGTTAACTTCAAGCATTACCAAAAATGTCACATTTTCCCAACTACAAAACTAATGTCCTGCCACAGCATGGGCAAACTGCTGTAAGTGTTATGTACAGAATTTTCAGAACAGTAATTTCAAGAGAAATGATTTGGATTTCACAGCTTGTTGTCCCTCAATGTTGTGAGGCGACTTTAAAGGGATTTAACTTTCCAGGGTTTTTATATTTCTATTTCAGTTTTTTGTATAGTGCTTTGATCAACCCAGACCTTTTTGTATGTGATAAATGGTATTTTTGATACCAAAGTCTGATAACCTACTGGCTTATATAGAAGTATTTTGGGGTTTTAGGGTACAAAGCATGGAACAAATAACTCCAAAATGTGTGCTGTGATATTAAGCCTCCAGGTGATGTACAGTACAAGTGTATAATACTTCATTATTCTTCAGAAAAAATAAAGTTTAATCTTATTCAGTACGAAATGTCCTATGACACGGACAGCGTGACCTCTGCACTCAAAGAAAGAAGTACCAGCACAATATAAAACTATTATATATGTTTTTAATTATGAATAAAGGCTATACAAGGATCTATTCATATGTACTGCCCCTGGAAACATAACATTGCAATACAAGCTGCTTTGAAGTTACTTGAACTGCTATTTTATTGCTTTAGACCATGAACCCTGGGTGTCCCTGTTCCAGACATTTTAAAGCCGGCTGGTCATCAGTAACATCTGTAAGTATCTAAAGCACTCTTAATTGCCCAGAAAAACTGTGTAAGACGACCAAAAACTTTCACAAAAACTATTTTAAAATACCAACAAGGTGAACCATCTCTTTTAAATATTCCACAGAGGCCATCTCTTGTGTAGGCTAAACACTCTCATAGAGCCAGCAGGCTCTGTCTTCCCTTAATTGCACTCATCAATGTTTCAAGCCAAGACGACATGTTATTACCCAATCTCCACTCACAAACTCTGCCCAGTGCTCCTGATTATCTGCCTTGTGACCGCCTGTGAGTTTCTCATCCACACCGATACCTGAAGCCCATTAATCTAGCGACACTCCCATAACCGCTGGACACTCTGCCCACCCTGTCTCCGACACTTCAGGTCTCCGTAAAGACCCCCCAGAACCGAACGTTCACTTTCTCACAACCACTGCAGCAGTGCAGGGTCATGGTGACCATGGGGAGGGCTTTCTGGGTAGGTGCCCAGATCAAACAGTCAAGGTTGCTGTGAAATGCAATAACCCCACTATGGGGGGTAAGTGTAATATAAACTCCATTACAGATTTATAAGGCTCAGGCCACTTAAAGCCAAAGCTCTAGTGTCTGTACTGGCTCATTAGTTCTCGAAGACTGTACTCATTTAATGTTTTTGGCAAAGGAGTGATTTTTTTTTATTTCTTTATCTGCAGAGAAATGGGCTTTAATTGGTGGCACTCCTCAGAACTCCTGCTGAAAGTGTTCCAGGCACAGTAGATATTTTTGTGAAAAGGAAACGCGCCATACTGCCTATGTCTTGTTGTTGGGATGAATTATGTTGGTGTTGCTTCCTTCAGACAGAGCCTCAAATTCTTTATTGATTAGTTAGAGATAAGTCATTCTTCTGCCTCTGCAATTTGTCATTTATTCATGTATTCAACATGTAAGGTTGGGGCAATTAATTTGACGGGAAAGTCATTCATCACGGGACTGATTGAATGAGCGATCAGGTTTTTACGGTTTGTAGAACATTACACATCAGACCATTCATTGAAATATTCCGCAAACTAATACAGCAAAGACTTTGGACTTATTTCACCTTTTAAACTTGTATGTGTACATGCGTGTGTGTGTTTGTGTGTAATCTGCTGAAGAGCTTCGTTTTTATGTTGTTTTTTTTTAATCCCACGGGAGAATTCTTTTGATTATCCCATGGCGTGCTTCCAACTGCATGACCCGTACCAGCAGGGAAAAAAAGAATCAGGATGGACTGATCAAACAGCCCCAGGATCATTTGAATCTCCTCTGCCTTCAACCAAAAGGCTGCTTTTCTCCCAGGAATATCCCGTTTGCTTAAACACACAGTACTCCTCTGGGATAGCCACTACCAGTAACCCCCCAGAGTCCCAAGATATTCGCTATTAGACACAAGCTGTTCATTAGCGAACAGAACTGAGACAAGCTGTTCATTAGTGCCCGGCACGCAGCGCAGGACACATTTAAAGCCACTTGTGCTTGGCGACGACCAGGAGTAGGCTGGCCATAAGCTTTTCGCAGCTGAACCAAAGAGGGTAGAAGATCGCTTAAGATTCTGGCAGTGCCTTTTCTTCTTAATGGCTTTGTTATTCTAATCCCTCCAGTGAAAACGGCTTGTGTTTTTTATGCTTGGTTTTTATTCTATTTTCCAGTCTTTTGATCGCTTATAAATAATGCAAACATAGATGAAACATTTTGTATCCTCTGGATCTCATTTTGTGGCCATCAGCTTCCGAACCATTTGAAGTGTTAACATTAATTCTATATTTCGGATTATAATTTGAATAATTGATGAGCTCGAATAAGAAAATGTTAGAAAAAAATAAAATGAGATAAAAACTGAACAAGAAATGTAAATGGTGTCCCAATTACAATGATAATTAATGAGGATACATTGAAGAACCAAGTGTATGGTATTTTAGCACCATAACTGAACTGAGATGAATGTGCCCGTATTAAATTATTGGCATGTCATTAGAACCTCTTAACTTGACATCTTGACTTTTCCATTGTACACTGCTGGACCATACACAAGCAGAAATGACACATTTGCTGCTAGCTAAAGGAAACATTTGCTGGATGTGTAATTACAACAAGACCAACAATAAGCAAGATGTGGCTTGCCAATGTACAGTGGCTGTATACAGTGTAATGGTTACTGTATGAGTTGCTCTCTGATTGCAAAAGTGCAAAAGATTTTCTCATTACAAAAGCAATTCTGTCATTTTTAATAAACACATTCTGTCAAGTCAAGCCTGCACTTCTACGATAGTCTGGTGTCTTATGACTTGAGCCACCCCTTCAAAGAACATGAAGTCATGATTGAACTTTACTACATTTCCCTAACTCAGTAAACTACAGGGCATACAATTTGTGACGGCTAAAATTGTATCCCCCGCAGAACTTATGATTTGAGTGTATGTTAGAACAGGCCTTATGACATTTCACTTGTGAAGTTGTAAACAAAACTGTTTTCACACTGATACTGTAACAGAAAAAAAGGAATTAACTGAAAAAAAAAACAAATTCTTAAAGGTTGCTCAGCATACCCGCTTTGGCCGTGTATTTTTATCCACTTTCATGTGGAGCCCAGCAAGGCGCAAATGGAGAAATTACATTTAAATAAGTTTGTGACAGGAATATTGAAGGATAATAATAGGCAATTTCTTATTTAGCTGATGTTTTTCTCCAAAGCAACTTCAAAGTCTTTGGACTAAGCAGGGGACAGTCCTCCCTGGAGCAATGGGATTAAGGGCCTTGCTCAACAGCTGTCCGCATCTTATTGTGGCTACACTGGGGCTTGAACTACCAACCTTCCAGGTCCCAGTCATGTACCTTAGCCGCTAGGCTACAGCGTGCCCCGGGTAATGCATCCTTTAACCCAGCCCCGTTCTCTGGTGAAAGAGCCTCCTACTCTGTTCGTCTCCTGTCCTTGGTCAGTCCGTCAGTACTCACCACTCTGGTTGAAATCAGAGACTAATTTTAAGCACTGCCGGGCTGCCAACTTCCTGCCCACACACCTCTGACCAGACAGGTGTATCAGTCTTAACATGCAGGCACATTCACTTGTGCAGCCCAGTATTGGAGAACTGCGTTCCTCACAAAGCGTGAGACGTGACGCACTCAAGTAAGCCCTCTTCAGAGTAGGCTGGGGAGGTGGAGCTCAGCCGTGTGGAACACATCCTTTTTCTCATGTGTTTAATTGAATTCCAGCAACAGGCATGCTCATATTTAACCGATCCCCGCCAAGATTGATGCCTAGATATTTGTTTAATGGAGAGCCGTTTTGGTTCCCCGTTCAGTCCTATCTCGAAAAAAGGTCCAAATTGAGTCATGCTTCATTTCTGTCCAGATTTGTTTCCGGTACCCACTTATATGGCAGGCCGCCCAAAAAACCAATCTCAGAACCGTCAGCAGAGAGTAATACAATGCTACCCACCTCCATGCTAATGGCGTGAGCAGAGAAATGGGGCCGTTGTTTTTACCTTATTCATTAGGAGAGCTTGCATTCAGTGCTGACTCACCTTTGGCTGCTTAGATTTATCCTTTGTTTCGCTCCTCTGCCCCTTTACTTTAGCCAATAAGGACAACAAAGCCCCAGAATAAGTCAGTGCTGAACTGAAGTTTCTGTTATTGTACCCGCAGTATACAGTGCCTAATATTCTGGCTCTCT
Organism: Conger conger; assembly: GCF_963514075.1. Classification (NCBI taxonomy): domain Eukaryota; kingdom Metazoa; phylum Chordata; class Actinopteri; order Anguilliformes; family Congridae; genus Conger; species Conger conger. The sequence continues at coordinate 57,076,574 of NC_083765.1, forward strand.
TCCTTAGCGCCTCAGTTGGGAAAAGGGGCTCGCTGTGAGTTTAGGCAAGGCCCTTTTGATTCTGCTGGTTTGGACCTCAGCTATGTTGCGTGATGAAGACTGTCACAGATTTTGGCCATTTGGATAGGGTCTGGGTATGGTGACTTTGTCTGCTTGGGATTCTCTACCACTAGGGGGCAGCCTGTATCCTAGCGGCTAAGGTACATGAATGGCACCTGGAATGTTGGTGGTTCAAGCCCCGGTGTAGCCACAGTAAGATCTGTACAGGTGCTGGGCCCTTGAGCAAGACCCTTAACACCATATAGCTCCAGGGGATTGTCCCCCGCTCAGTCTAATCAACTGTAAGTCGCTTTGGATAAAATAGCTAAATGTCTAATGTAATATAATGTAACTTCATTTGTTCATCCTAAGAAAAGGCTGGATTCTCACGTGGTTCCTGGCCTGTTCTGCATGCTGCATGCAGTGAGAGAGAAGTGTGTCCTGAAGTCAGTGCAAACTACTGTTACTGTTCTACTGCAGTGTGAAAAAAAAGAACTGGCTCAAGGCACGTCTGTTGGTTGATTCTGCTGCTGTGCTCTTTGTGCAGGGTGTGGGTAGCACCCAGATAACTTGAGGTATTATCTGCTCTAAACTGAGGAAGGCAAAACGGAGGGTGGTGCTTCAGCCTAAAGCCTGATTTATACTCGTCGTACGACTCTTGTGCCAAGTGTCGTATGACAAAAATGACGCATTTGTAACAGAAAAAAGGGTTGTATGACAGTTTTTCTCAGTGTCGCTCACCTGTAGAATTTTGTTATGCTGCAGGCACTGTCACACTTTGTTAATTGGACAAACACAGCGTTAATTGGATCGCAAGATGGAAAGCTGAAATTCATTGTCATGGATAGGCACTGCCGTCTTTTCCAGAACGTAAACATCAGCTGTTTGGAATCTTGTTACCATAGAGACAACAGAACCGTCATCGCAGACCTTGCCGAAGTATAAATGCGAAGTGTTGTGCGGCACTTTCATTTTCGTCATATGACACTCGCAAGGGTCGTACGAGGAGTATAAATCAGACTTACGCCACTTAAACGAGGTGAGGTGAAGTACTGCATTAGGATTTGTTTGCTGCTCTTGCATGTGTTGATTGGCTAGAATTGGGCTGTGAATTTAGCACCTTTGCTTTGTTCTGTAATTCTCCTCTAATGTTTGGTTGAGAGTGTAATGACTGAACAGGCTGAACAGGACTCAGCGATTGTCAGAAGCTACATGCAGAGCTAATGAGAAGAGGTTCAGAGAACAGCGTGGTGTCCCTTCCCCCTTTCATTACCACTGAATGTGCATACACTTACTGAGCATTGTATTAGGAACACATGTACACCTTCTGATTCATGTGAATATCTAATCAGCCAATCATGTGGCAGCAGTGCAATGCATAAAATCATGCAGATACGGATCAGGAGCTTCAGTTAATGTTCACGTCAACCATCAGAAAAATGTGATCTCAGTGACTTTGACCATGGAATAATTTTTGGTGCCAGACAGGGTTGTTTCAGTATCTCAGAAACTGCTGATCTCCAGGGATTTTCAAGCACACTTGTCTCTAGAGTTTGCAAAGAATGGTGCGAAAAACAAAAAAGAGAAGCAGTTCTGTGAGCAGAAAGGCCTTGTTAATGAGAGAAGTCAGAGGAGAATGGCCAGACTGGTCAGAGCTGACAGGAAGGTGACCGTAACGCGAATATCCACACATTACAACAGTGGTATGCAGAAGAGCATCTCTGATCACCTAAGTGAAGAGGCTAAAAGCTCACTGAGTGTATGTATCCGGGCAGCATGTAGCCTAGTGGCTTAGGTACATGACTGGGACCCAGAAGGTTGGTGGTTCAAGCCCCGGTGTAGCCATGATAAGATCTGCACAGCTGCTGGCTCCTTGGGCAAGCCCCTTTACCCCACATTGCTCCAGTGGGCATTGTCCCCTGCTTAATCTAGTCAACTGTATGTTGCTTTGGATAAAAGCGTCAGCTAAATAACAGAGTGTTTAGTATCCCTGAGACACGATACGCAGATCCATAAACTGTTGATAAGCTTCATAACAGTAATTGCTTGCATGCTGAAATGGTGTGTCCCATGTTTCCCTTGCTGACTTGTGTGTCAAACCCTGGTAATTGAATTTGTGTAATACCCTTTTAATTTGCATTGCCTATAAATAAATGTAAAAACATATGAATATTTAATTCTGAATGTTTTCCTTGATGTTTTTTTTATTTCTATGCATTCACAGTGCTGCATATTTTTACTGCCCTCTGCAAGAGTATTCAATCCTAGAATATATCGCACACATATACACTTAGTGTGCTCTTTATTAGGTATTTATTGTACTTATTTTTTAGAATTATTATTCCTTTACTGCTGTAGCCTATCCAATTTGATGCGTTGTGTGTTCAGAGATGCTCTTCTGCATACCACTGTTGTAATGTGTGGTTATTTGCATTACTGTCACCTTCCTGTCAGCTTTGACCAGTCTGGCCCTTCTCCTCTGACCTCTCTCATTAACAACTGCGTTTCTGCCCGCAGAACTGTTGCTCACTGGATCTTTTTTGTTTCTAGCACATTTGTCTGCAACTCTAGGGACTGTTGTGCATGAAAATTCTGAGATACTCAAACCAGCCTGTCTGATGCCAACAATCATTCCACAGTGAAAGTCACTTGGATCACTTTTGGTCCCTATTCTGACATTTGGTCTGAAAAACAGATGAACCTATTGACCATGCCTGCATTTATTTGCTGCCACGATTGGCTGATTAAGTATTTGCATTAACAAGCTGGTGTACAGATCTACCTAATAATGTCACTGAGTGTATAGTGCCTGCAATTGGGGATTAGACCTACTGTAGTTCAACGTGAGGCTGAAAGTGTAAACTTCCCATGGGGAAGAATCTTCACTGATATGTATTTATAATGTATGGTAAGGATATTTATTTAGCAAACCAGGGTTCAAACCTTGCCTATCATACATGTGTCCATACTGTCATGACTGTACATATTAAGAACATACAGTATCTAAAGTACTGTGTTTACCCATACAATACAGTATATCTTATTTATACATTCATTGACTATGGGAACATGTTGACCATATGCACCATTTACACTTTCATGTATTACACTTTGTATTAAATATCACATGCATTATCATTTAGGGTACCATATATCCTGTAGTACAAATTCCCATTACTGATACCCTCCAAACTTCCCTCCCATTTCACACTCTAACACATCCGTGGAATGTCACTCTGCAAACTTGTACAGTGTTTATGTAGCAAACATACTGAAACATGTCAGGCATAGTACACAACATATATAATATGCATTTGCGTTTATTGTATGATATAAGCCTGTTTTCTGGCTGGAAGTAACACGTCCGTGGAATAGCGTTTCTTTTGTTAGATTTTTGTCTCTGTAAATCGTCTTGTTTCTCACAGCATATTCTTTCCTCATTTCCAATTCAGTGTTTTCATGATGGGCAAACATGTAACATTTCTTATTTATGTATTTCTCCATCAGCCTCTGCTCTCCCAAGGTCGTGCAGTTAAATTGTGGTAAATTGCATAATTGACGTGTATGCAGATCTGAGAGGAAGTCAAGGTTGTTCAGCGCTGATTTCATACATAATACAGCGCATTTGGGTTTCGGGGCTGCCTCGGTGCAGCAATCAGCAATATCCATCTTTTGAGAGGAGCGAGAGAGGAGCGAGAGAGGAGCTGCATTTAGAGGGGAAAATTTCACAGCAGCTGGAAGATTTCCTGACCAGCTTTCATGTATCTCAGTATTTTAATGTTAAACTGCCCTGTACCTCTTATTAGGCTTACTGCCAGTCAGGCTTAAGAGTTGCACAGATCAATACTGCAATATTACAAATTCCCTTATTTAAGCCTGTTTATTTACCAGCTTTAATTGACTTTTTTTTTTTTTTTTTCGCACATTGATTTACTGTACTTGTAAGACTATAAGGAGGCAGATCTTCTTTGTGCCAATGGTGGTTATGTGTTTTGTTTCTCTAAAACACAAGTTCTGTGATCACTAAAATCGGACAAATTAATAAAAAAAATAAAAAAAAATAAAATAAAATAAAAACCTGGACTGGATCCAGGCATTTATGTTGAGAAGTTTTAAGACAGGTTTGAAAACGTGCCTTGAAAATGTGTGTACTCAGATTTAATCTTGTTATGTACACATGGGTTAGAACTGCCAATTTGCTGAAAAGATTATTTTCAGTGTTTGATGCGTTCAGTCAAGCATACATTTAAGATTCACTCCATCAACATGTTATATAAATGCCATTAAGCTGTACTTAAATATAGCCCAGTCCCAAATCACAACATGGCAGATTTGTGTTTGAATCATAATTTGAGTTTAAAGATAAGAATTTTCTTGTCTTGTAATGTGCTTACTTTTGAAAGCTCTTTACTTTAAATTGGTACAGGCACTTTGAAGGATAACCATTTTATTTTCAATTGCCGTGTGATGTTCTTTTATGAAATAGTGTACAAAAACAATCATAGTCTTTTCAGATTTCATTTAATAGAGCTTAAGGCAGCAGGACTGCATGTTATGCGGTTATATTTTCTGTTGAACAGTAATATGTAACTCTCTGTGTCATTGAATGGTGTGAAGGGATAAAAGCATTTAAAGCATTCTGATTTGAAGGATTGTATTTTGTGTGTGTGTGTCTGCATGTATGTTTAGGTTTGCGTGTATGCGAGTGTGCATGCGTGCGCGTGTTCGTGTAAATCTCAATAAACAGCATAATGACCTTGAAACACAAATTCTGTCTGTTTTGTTTAGAAAAAAAAAATCCAGGCACAACAGTCCCATCTTGGCACGTCTAGAGTGAGAGTCCCCTCTTAGTAACATACACCTGTGTGTACGCGTGTGTGTGCGTGCGTGTTGTGTGTGCGTCAACTGCACATATTACAACAGCTGGGATGATGCAGCGTGTGCAATTTATTTTCATGACACCAGGTCTCCTGCTGCCTTTCCTGAAACTGTAAATAAGCCCCTGTCCACATTCAATTTGTGGCATATTCAGCCTTTTTCAGAGGCATTGCTGTCTTATGTAAAAATCAGATAGTAATAAAGAAACACATCGTAAAGGGAAAAGGGCATGACAAATTATTGCAGTGATTCATTATTTGTTCCACCACAGGTGCCCTTGGACAGGCGTACGCAACATAATTGTTCATAACTGTCATTATACAGCATAATGGTGTACAGGTTTAGCTGGATACTGTATTGTATTTGCCAAAGTAGTTGAAAAATATTGTCATGCTCATATACTGTACAACTGATTTTGGGGGGACAGGATTTGAATTTGAAAGACTGAACTATTTTTGTAATTTGCCTTATATGTTTGGTCTGTTAACCAGAAACACTATTCAAGTGCTTGTTGTAGATCATCTTTAAACGTGTTTAATCTTGATTAATTGATACAAATTACATTTCCATTTGTGCTGCTGTGACAATTAAAAATCAGAGTGTGCAGTGGAATTGGAAACGAACTTGCTAATTATCAACGACTCTTAAGTACTTAGCAGCCCCCAAATAGGTTTTTAAAGAATTTCTAATTTAATTCAATTCCGGTATTGTTGTGGGGGAGTTGAACGTGCTTCAGTTAAGGCATAACTGTATGGTAAGCGTGTAGAAAATGATGTTGAACTAAACCCAGTTCTACTTTTGTCTGTATCTTCTTTATTTTGTCTTTGTGTTGCTCACTACAGTAGTCCTGAACCTCACTGGGAATGTTAAATGTGAGAAATAAAAGTGAAAATCCACTGACAGCTGTGTCCTCTGGCAGCAGTGGTGATGCGTCTCATAGCTACTTAAGCATGCAGGATGGAATAAGGACATTACCCAAATGGTGTTCTGATGGCATACATTATCGCTTATGACAGTATTTATAATAATATGCTCATTTTCTATCTTTAATTTGCAATAACCTCCACATCATAACATTAAGTCGGTTTGGTTTCTGGATCCTTACCCCATGTCGTATATTTTAATTATGGTTATTTGGACAATTATAATGTTTTAATGCAATGACTGAAATTCCTTAATGAATCCGGTAATGGAATGCCATTTTTGTTATCGAGACTTTATCAAGCTTTTCTTGTGTGTCACGCTTGGACGCTCTGTCACGTAAAACACCGCCTTTATCAATGACCCGCGAGCACTTCCGACAGTATCGCAATGCAAAAACCAATCTCGGCTTCTAATTTAAGTCTTAATTATGATTCACAAAAGCACAGCGAAGCAGCAACCGGCTGCATTAAGCAGCGAAGTGCCTTTAACGCCGGGTCACGGAATGATATTGATCTATTATTAATAGATATGAGCACCGGTCTCGCCGCTCCCCCCGGTTGTGAGTCTGCGGCGTGATGGAGGGGAGGCGGCTGGGTTCAGACTCTAATACTGAGGAAGTCCTGTCGCATTTCATCCAAACGTAATCCCCGTCCTCAGAACACTGATCCTCCTGCACCCGCCCCTGCTCCGTGCACAAACCGTGGGCTCATTCCAATCCCTTATTTTTCCTCCTCTCTTTTTCTATTTCTTCTTCTTCTTCTCTCTACTCCTCGCGCCACCCATCGGGAGAGGCTAGGAAAAGTGGCAAGGAAAATAATTTAGCGTGGTGGAAATCGCTCCTTCAAACGTCAGTTCGGAGCCACGTCACTTACAGAGCCGGATCAGCAGGTCGGCTTTCCGGAAAAATACTGATGTTTTCTTGCTGAAAGGAAATGTCTACTAATTTCTAATTCTACCTTCTAGAAGGAAAATTTAAGGGATTGGAATGTCCTTCAAGATGGTGGCCCTCGATTGATTTCAGGGTCAGGAGCAAGGAAAGGGGGAAAAAAAAAAGGTGGAGAAAAATAAGCGATTTGGATGAGCCCCGTGAACGTCCGGCTACCGCTGACTTTCCTGCTCCCAGGAACTGGCAGGATAAGTGTAAACCATCCCCCACCACCCCCCAACCGCACAAGGCCAGAGTGGAAGATCCTCACTTAACTGATGCCATTAGTGTGACAAGCTCCAATTTGTGCCACGCTGATGAAATTAAAATGATCATTATAGGAATGGTATAAATTGAGTCAGTGTGACTGTAATTAATTTTAAAGAGTGCGTGCTATTAGCGCAGAACCAAATCAGCCTCCTAAATAGGGCCTGATAGAAGTTTTCAAAAGAGGGGAACCAGTCAAATTAAAGGCAGTAATGGCTTTTGGCACCGCCAATTTCTCGGTTTATTTCTACAGTCATAGGATTATTATCCCTTTTGAAGGCCGCAAAAGAATAATATTGGGAAATTCTGCTGGGGGAGCGCTTAAAGCTGTGCCTGGGATGTAGTCTAGAAATGCAAAAAAAAAGTTCTTTCATCAAGCTGTCCTGTGTCCTTTTTTACAAAGCCTTGTTCAGTTGAAAGTTGAAAGTTGAAATCTCTTTCTCTCTCTCGTCCATCCTTATCCTGCCTTTGCTTGGTTCCTCATTTTTGTGTTGGGAATTCACACTTGGCCACATCACACTTTGTTCTCCACCTGCAAGGGGTTTAAAATACGAATACAATACATATAGTCAGAGGTAGAACAGTGGAAAGGTTTTTTCTTCATGGTTTATTTTTTATTTTTGTGACAAAACAGGAAGCTAGCAATCGTTCTGCAAAAAAAAAATACTTAAGACTATAATTGTAAGGCTAAAGGCTATTCTTTTTTTTTCCCCCCGCTTGAAAGTGTTGAAATCCTTTTAAAATGACATCTCCCTACACTTTCACAAATGCCTCAATAAAAGGTACAGTTTCTATGCAATTTTATTATAAAACCTGTCATGGAAAATGGCAATGTGCTCAGTTTATGCAATTGAAATGTGAATGCAAGTTTCATATTGGTGTTCATTTTAGCCAGTCCTATTCCTAAGATCAGTTAGCCAGGGTGATGACTGATGCGCATGTTTCCGCCTGAACATGTTCAGCCAATCCCCTCTTCTTTTCATTCTCCAGTCCGTCAAATCAGCTGCAGTCAATGCACCCTAAAATTAAACTTCATAGTTTTCATCTGCTAACATGGTTTCGCAACATTTTAGTAATGGAATGTCATTGAGTTTAATTTTCTCAGTACGTCATGTTGTCAAAATAACTTGTAAAATCGGCATGCAGGTAATGAAAGAATTTGTCAGACACAAAATCTGAGGTATTTTTATATATAATAATTTCTGTAGGTGACAGGTATTGAACATAATGCATTTTACCTTAACTGACCAAATTAAACTTACCTCTGCTTTTAGAGGTTTTTGTATTACGTCTTTAGTATTACGGATTTTTTGTTTTCATGACATATTTCTTATATATTTTTAAAATAAGTTGAGTGCCTTATCGGGATACAAAATAACCTGGACAGAATCTGCAATAATGCTCCTTAACTCAGGAATAAGTAAAAATGTCCTGCTCTCACATGTAGTTAAAGACTTAATACATTGGTGTTCATATCCATCCCTCATTTGCCTTGAACAATTTTCGAAAACATTTTTAAACAAATGGAACAAACATCGATATGAATGACTCGATATATAGTTACAGTATATATAATGAGACTTTTTTAACCAAACTCACCATTGAATGCATTTTGTATTGTATTTGGTACTGGCTACAGTAGATTAACTCCCTTCCTCTGTTTGATCCTCCAGCGTTCTGTGAGGAGGGCTGTCGCAATGGAGGAACCTGCATATCTCCCAATACCTGCCTGTGTCCGTCCGGGTTCACTGGACGCCACTGTGAGAAAGGTACGACTCCGGTTCAGCACAGCCTTGCAGTAAGTGAGGATCTTCTTTAGGATTCATACACATTCCCACAATCCTACGTGAGACGACCTTGAGACTTCTTCCTTACTCTGGTTTATTCACCTTCAGCCAATCCCCAACACCTCCCGTTTTTCTTCCTTCAGAGCGGGGCGTTCTCGATAACGAGTTGATTTATTAATCCGCTGAGGTGGCAGAGAGGTCGTTAGGGTGGCATAATTGTGCTCCCTTGTCAATATCCCCCCAAGGCATGCTGGGATGGCTGCTGAAACGGATTAGTATCGCTGGAGGATAACAGGAGGCAGCCTGTTTAGAGCTCTCTTCCTCCTTAATAAGCATGCGACACATTCATTCCTCCCGCTGCGTCTATTTCATTATTTTTTTTTAAAAGGCCCAACTGAGAAAGTCCCCCATCCCCGTCTGGATGTCTGAGCTCAGAGAAACCCTGTCAGAACGGGACTGAGTGCCTTCGCCCTGTCTTCACGGTTTCACGAGCGATTTCCAGGCGTAAGTCGTCAACCGTGCAGTCAGAGTACCGCGGTGCCCTTGCGGTCACGTGGGAGACCAACTGACGTTAGGTTTGTGCCTCCTCAGCAGTTGTGCCGAAACACCCGTGAAACTGTCTGACCCTGGAGCTACAGAGGTGTTGATAGTTTGTTTCCGTTTTTTTCACTTTAGCCTGTAAATAAATATTAAATACACCCAGTGTGATCATTACATTACAGTAATGATCTAAAGGAGACCAGATAGCCCTTCAGGATTTCCTCAAACTCGTTCTGTCAGGCTAAAATAAACTGTTTGCCCTCTCCAGAAACCCAGTACAAGTGAACAAGCAAAGGTTTTGCTTCGCATTTACATGAGATATCATCAACTTGTGTCCCTGTTCATTATTTCACAGATATACTACCGGTCAAAAGTTTTAGAACACCCCAATTTTTCCAGTTTTTTATTGAAAATTATGCAGTTTAATGTCTCATTGTACTCTGAAATGAAAGCATAGAACAAATAAACAATTGAGGTTAAAAAATAAATCATGGAATCAATTTATAAACCAAAATGTATTCTAAACTTTTGACTCATCAAAGTAGCCACCTTTGGCAGATATAACAGCTGAACACACTTGTGGCATTCTTTCTACAATGTAAATCAAATATTCTGCAGAAAGTTCTTCCCAACTCTGTTGCAGAAGTTCCCATGAATGTGTGGCACTTGTAGGTTGCTTTGCTTTCACTCTTCTGTGCAGTTCATCCCAAACCAGCTCCATGGGGTTTAAGTCTGGAGAACATGGCCACTCCATGTTTTCAAGCTTACCATCTTGTTCTTTTTTCCTGAGGTAGTTCTGGCATAGCTTGGACGTATGTTTTGGGTCATTATCTTGCTGAACCCCTGACCAACTAGGCGCATACCAGAGGGTACTGCATGGCGCTGCAGAATGCTGTGGTAGCTGTTTTGGTTCAGGGTGCCTCTCACTCTGTACAAGTCACCGACCCTGGATCCAGAAAAACAGCCCCAGACCATCACGCTTCCTCCTCCATGTTTGACAGTTGATGCCACACACTGAGGAACCATCCTTTCGCCTACTCGACGGCCTGATGGTCTGTCTCTCTTCCATTGTCACCATTTTTATAGTAACACACTACTTTCTGCAGTACAATACTGTTCAAATGATGCCCACAAGGGTATGGTACCATAGTGTGTTCCAACACTACTTTTATGCAGACAGAGGGGGTTGTAAGTAATCAAGAAACGTTGGAACACCTGTAGGAATTGATAGCACCAACTTTCAAGGCTTGATCAACCTCCATTGCTGCAGAACAGCTTTAAGTTGTTAACCCATTTCTTGTTCCCTGAAAAAGGCCTTTTTGTATAATTCTGAAATGTAAGGTTACCCAAAACTGAAAAATAATATACCTTTTTTTTTTTTTTAACCTCTAGCAGTTCACTACTTACCTTTGTACCATTTCAAGCTATTCATTGGACTTGAACGGCTTGAATTTCAATAAAAAACTGGAAAAATTGGGGTGTTCTAAAACTTTTGACCGGTAGTGTATGTCAAGCATCACTTTATAATGGCTCAGATTTCAATTTTGTGTTCTTTGACCTTCAGTGTATGGCTCCACACCCAGCTTTTATGCGACTCTTTGACATGAGGTGTTTCACGTTGAGCTCGGTGCCATCTAGCGAGGCAGCAGCACATTTTTATTGCATCCAACTCTGCTTCCAGCACGCATTGCATTACAGGGCCTCATCCGGTTTAGTATCAGCACTTATTGTAACGGCATTTTCTGGAAAGGTTTTAGTTGTCATGGAAACTCATTTGAAATAAAACCTTGAGTGATTGGTCAATTGTTACAGTTTTCTTTTCTATTTTTTTTTATCCCGAATTTTAAACCTCAATGGTGCCCTATTGTTTCTGAGAATGTACTGTACTTTACCGGTGGTGGCTTGAGTCCCCTCCAAAAATATTGGAACAGCAAGGCCAAATTCTTCCTTTTTGCAATACACTGAAAAAATTTGGGCAGACATTCAGAATTTCAGCTTTTGTTTCATAGTATTTACACCTTGTTAAACTACTTAGAACATAGAACCTTTGGTATCAGACCACCCAATTCTCAGATGAGCAAAAGTAAATAATATTTGGTTGCATGTTGCTTGCTTGCAATAACTGCATCAAGCCTGCAACCTATTGATATTACCAAACCGTTGCATTCTTCTTTTGTTATGCTTTCCCAGACTATTACTGCAGCCTCTTTCAGTTGTTGTTTGTTGGGGGTTTTTGCTTCAATCACCTCTTCAGGAGGTGAAATGCATGCTGGTGATTGACTTGTCCAGTCTAAGACCTTACACTTTCTCCCTAATGAAGTCCTTTGTTGTGTTGGCAGTGTGTTTTGGGTCGTTGCATTACATTGATGAAATTCCTCCCAATTAGTTTGGATGCATTTCTCTGTAAGTTGGCAGACAGAATGTTTTTGTAGACTTCTGCATGCATCCTGCTGCTACCATCATGAGTTACATCATCAATAAAGACTAGTGAGCCCACTCCAGAAGCAGCCATGGAAGCCGATATGTTTTGGATCATGAGCAGATCCCTTCTTTCTCCACACTTTGGCCTTTCTCCATCACTTTGGTAGAGGTTAATCTTGGTCTCATCAGTGCATAAAGCTTTGTTCCAGAAATGTTGTGGCTCTGTACGTCTTTGCAAATTGTAATCTCGCCTTCCGATTCTTACTACTGATGAGTGGTTTACATCTTGCTACTGGCTTCTTTGAACGGTTGGTTGAGATACCTTCACCCCTGCCCTGTGCAGATTGTTTGTGATGTCACTGACTGATGTTTTGGGGGTTTTCTTCACAGCTCCCGCAATGTTTCTGTCAACTGCTGTTGTTTTCCTTGGTCAGCCTCAGCAATTTTGGCCTCAGCAATTTCTTTATTTTTCTGGACATTTCAGGTTGTTGTACAAGCTATCCTCAATGCTTGTGCAATGGCTCTGATCAATTTCCCCTCTTTTCTAAGCTTCAAAATGGCTTGCTCTTCTCAAGACAGCGCTCTGATCTTCATGTTGGTGTATGTCTTCTAACACAAATGTCTCCACAGCAAAACCCAAGGGAAAACCAAGAGTAGACATTCAGGGCTATTTATTCTTTAACCAATCAATCGAACAGGACAACGAGAAACATCTGTCAGTCACAATACTTTTGCTCACCAAAAAAAATACTTTTGGTGAGGACTGTATATTACTGTGATAGTATGGTATGGTAGCTGCAATTTTCATTTGTCCATTGTATGAATCATGTCTATTATGCCAATTTCAGGTTCTGATAACCCGGCAAGCTTAAAAACTTATGTACCGCCCTAGGAATCCAGCAAACTTGTGGGGACTGTAGGGAGTGTATTAGGAGACGAATGTTAAAAATAGGCATCGCTTGGAATCTGAATGCTGCAAAATAAAGGTTTGCTCTGCGCTACACAAGAAGCCGTTCTGCTTCCTACATTGGACAGCAATGTCTCATGTAGTATTTTGTGCGCGAGAGGCTGCAGGCAAGCAATTACCAGCCCGACTGCCACAGCTGGCCCTCGCTGTCCCTTTCCTTCAGTGACTTGGCCTCTTTCTCAGGTGTATCGCTCAGCGTCGGGCTCCAAGCCCGTCACCAGAGCCCCTGCTCCCCTCCTGCTCCCGTCCCCTGCAGGCACTGCTATTCCCAGCACTGCCTCTGTTCTCCACCGAAAATGCTTTGTAATCACTAAACGCACACACACACACACACACACACACACACACACACACGCACACACACACACACTCACCGATGTCTCCGCTCTAATCTCATTAGAGGCCTTATTATGCATTTGTGCGTGCAAGCGCCTGTTATTTCCTAACTAAAGACGATAGGGAGAAATGTCAGATTGTGTTTTAGCACGACTGTCGACTGATTTAATGTGACTACTGTATTGTATGTCCCTGGCCTATGGTGAGATACTGCAGGCAGTGCCTCTGTTCTCTGCTGATCGGAGAAAGTCGTATATAAAAAAATGACAGTTGGGAAGAGAGGGAGAAGCCATTAAACTTAAACTCAACTTCAGTTTATTCCCACCACTGCTTCTCCAGACCGTAGTACGCTTGGGGCATTTCTGTAAGCACAAGAATGTCCGGTTGTACTTGGTACAATCACATTACGCTAGCCACTTGAGAATGCTACGAGAGTTTTATCGAAACCATATTTCATAAAGGAATTATTTCTAGTGGCACATCCACATTCTTTGTGCAGTGATTGATTTTGTAATGTACTGATACTAATTCTGTCTAATTTCAAAATAACCCACATACTTTACATTGTATTGTCATACATCCATCTTGAGGCTTATACACTCAGTGAGCACTTTATTAGGTATTTATTAGACTTCTTTTTTTAAGACTTCTGCTGCTGTAGTCTATCCACTCAGAGGTTTGATGTGTTGTGTGTTCAGAGATGCTCTTTTGTATACCACTGTTGTAATGTGTGGTAATTTGTTTTACTGTCACCTTCCTGTCAGCTTTCGCAAGTCTGGTCATTCTCCTCGGACCTCTCTAATTAGCAATGCATTTCTGCCCACAGAACTGCTGCTCACTGGATGTTTTTTGTTTTTCACACCATTCTCTGCAACCACTAGAGACTGTTGTGCATGAAAATCCTAGGAGATCAGCAGTTCCTGAGATTTAAACCACCCTGTCTGGCATCAACAATCACTACACGGTCAAAGTCACTTAGATCACATTTCTTCCCCATTCTGACATTTGGTGTGAAAAACAGCTCTACCTCTTGACCACGTCTGCAATGTTTTATGCATTTAGTTACTGCCCTATGATTGGCTGATTAAATATGTGCATTAACAAGCTGGTGTGTACAGGTCTACGTAATAAAGGGATCACTGACTGTATAATGCGTTACCTAACATGTCAGTATTCCTTCCTAAATAAATACTACATTTGTTTGCTTACCAGTCACCTTTATGTAGTATGAGTAACTTGCATATGTCACATTCTAGATCCCTATATAATGCTGGGTTCCTTGCTGAAGAAATTTTGTAAATTGTTACATATTATGAAATTCTTATTGTGCAAATGGTAATTACAATGTTTCATCATTGGTGAAAGTTTTACACCTGCTTCATGGCATTAAGAAATGGTCATAAGTGTACACTTAATATCAAGTGTGGGCAGGTTTTTTTTTTTTTTTTCTTGCCCATTGGTACTAATGTAGAGTATATTGAAAGGCTGTAATGACTGCTGTTCCTGGGCTTGATTCTCGACTGCTGTGTTCCTTTTTGCTTTTGTAAGATAAACGCGTAAAAGTAAAGCGCATTTGCACCCTACCCCTTGCCTAATCAGTGGTCAAATGCAGGGTCCCATAACTCCATATAGTCTGAAAATAGCATAATTGACCATCTTCATCATTACTGCAGTCACCGTCTTTCTTTTGAACCCCTTTTTTGCTTAATTAACAATTTCATTGTGTAAATACCTTAATGAGTAATGGCACCTATTACAGAAATAGATTTTGCGAGGCCAGTGTTACATAATGAAATAAATAGCTTTATACTGAATTTGTCAATGCCTTCCTGTCAAGAGATAATATGGGCATCCTACTGTACTGTATATTACTTTCCCGGATCAAATATATGTTCCACACAGCACTAGAAAAGCACAACTACTGAGCTATAATTGAACATGGTTTTGAACTGAAAGTGGGACTATTGATCATTGGGACATAGTAAAGATTACAAGAAAGCACTCCAGCACTGTGTTTATGTCCTCGTTCTCTATTTGCTGTAGGATAGGATCAGGTAATTTGCACTAGTTTACCCATCTGAAATGTAGAAAATGTTATACATTCTCAGAAATAAAGGTACGAAAAGTGCCTAGAAAGATACAAATGCTTGTCACTGAGGCAGAACACTATATACATAACATTGTACCCCTAGCCAGCAATATTTAACTATTTTCCACATGTTTCCTTGGAAAAAATATTCATTTGTACCCAAAGAGAACATCACTATTTTCCTTGAAGAGCAAAAGTGTACCTCCACTGTCACTTTGTGTCTGAGAGTATAAACTGTGGCAGAAAGTTCATTAGTATGTCCTCAGTCGCACAACTCAACACGTACAAGAGCTGAGTATTTGTTTGAAATGATAATGGTTCGTCAGCACGCTTCTCTGTCAGCGGATTCAAGGCCTTTTCTGGAAGTATCTGACGTGAGAGCGTTTCTCCCCCCTTGTTGTCTATGGAGGAAGAGCCAAGGGAGAGGAAAGCCAAACAGAAATATAAGGCTTGATATGGAAATAACTATGAACCCTTTCAAAGCAGGTGCTTGTAAAGCAAAGACTAACACATCATTTCTGTAATTAGTTTCCTCCCCATGGAGCCTCTGCCTTTAGCCCAGGGTGTTTGGGAGATTTGTTTTCCTTGCCGCTTGGTTGCGTCGGTACGCGTCGAGCACTGGCGCGAGGAGCGCGTGCCCATCTGCTGCTTGCACAACTGGGTAGGAAACACATTTATTTCCTGCTTTTCATAATTGAGCCCCTTAAGGTATGATGTACTGCACTCCATGTTCTTCCATCTGAGGAACTGCCTTTAGTGGTATTGGATGAACAAGAGGAGGTTAAAAACATCAAAAAATACAGGTAATGGAAGAGGATGGAGATTTGTCTGGATCTGAATTCTTTTCAGGGAGAGGGATAGAATATACACTCAGTGAACACTTTATTAGGTATTCATTACAGCTATTATCGGTCTGCTGCTGCTGCTGGTCTTCTGCATACCACTGTTATTTGAATTACTGTCACCTTCCTGTCAGCTTTGACCAGTCTGGCCCTTCTCCACCAACCTTTCTCATTAACAATGTGTTTCTGCCTGCAGAACTGCTGCCATTCTCTGCAAAGTATAGAGACTGTTGTCTGTGAAAATCCCAGATCAGCAGTTTCTGAGCTATTCAATCCACCCTGTCTGGCACCAACAATCATTCCACGGTCAAAGTCACTTAGATCACATTTCTTCCCCATTCTGACATTTGGTGTGAAAAACAGCTGGACCTCTTGACTAAGTCACCATGTTTTTATGCATTTACTGGCTGCCACATGATTGGCCGAATATAAATATTTGCATTAACAGGCTGGTGTACAGGTCTAGCTAATATATGAGTATATGGTGCCATAGTGCATACCTCTATGACCACACCAGAGAGATTCAATATGCTCATACTGAACACCTTTAAGGGTAAAATACATTTCAGTTAATGTCAGAAAAAGAGACCTTTCACCTGAATATTTCAGGGAAGTACCTTCTTCCAACAACTACCGTAGCAAGTCTTTTTGGGCAAGTCCCTTCTCATTTTTGCACACGTCCCTCTTGAGTCAGTCAAGAAGAGCTCAAGCTCTTTCAAATTGCTTACTTGGGATTAATTATGGACAGCAGTTCTCAAGTCCTGCCACAGATTCTCATAGATGATTGCTGGGAGATAAATCTTTGCCCCATTTTTCAGTCTGAAAGGGATTTTGCCTTTACTTTGTGCAGTCCATTCTCTGTTCAACCTTAACAAGCTTTCCAGCTCCTGCTGATGAGAAGCAACCCTATATTTTGATGTCACCACCATGCTTCACAGTACGCATGGTGTTTGCTGGGAGATATGTTGGGACTGCACCAAATATAATGATTGGTATTTAGACCAAATCATTTCATGTTTTTGCTGACAGTAGCTTTGGCCACATTCTTGCTGGATCACACAAGTGCTGTGCTGCAAGTACACAAGCTTTGAGATGTTTTTGAGATGGCTTTCTTTTTGCCTCTGCCATGCAGGCTAGTTTTGTGCGGGGTTCTGGAAATTGCTGACTGATGCATTTTCTGCCATCCAACCCACTAAACTCTTTGAAAGCTGTGGTTGGCCGAACAGCCATCCCTCACCAGTTTGAGGGACCAGTTTAGGCTCCAGGGACTGTCTTATCAAGGCAGTGCTTGCATAGTATGATGACCAGGATATTCAGAGACTTTTTTTGTACCCTTCTCATGATCTTCTCAATAATTTTATCCATAACTTGCTCTGAAAGCTTCTTGCTCTTCATGTTACTTCAAATTGACTGAAGACAGCTGAGTCATTCTACAGGAAATGGACCAGGCTGTCAGGCCTGTTCCTCAGAATCCCTTCATCTTTACCTATCTGTGAATCTGTGCTCCAGATACTGCCTTGTAGTGATTCATCATTTTCAGATGTCTATCTGTGGCAAAAATAAATAATAATAATAATACATTTTATTTGAAGTGGCGCCTTTCTGGACACTCAAGGTCACCTTACATTGTGCAAAATACAAAATAAACATGGTAAAAACATGATACAAAATATCCCATTTAAAATCATCAACAAAAAAGAAAACATGATACAATATATCCAATTAAAAATAATTTACAATGAACATACAATTAATATCAAACAATTTTCAATTCGATTTTGTATAATTACAAGAGCAATCAATATAAGTTATTTACACCTAAAATGTCTGCAAATATTGGTTATGAATGTATAATGGTAATAAATCTTCTGCTGAAGAAAATTACATTTTATATGATTTAATGGAGATATGTACATCGCTAATTTGGGGAAATGGAAATATCACCCTAATTTTGACTTAAAATGATAAATACAGTTATATTGTCTACTTCAATGTATGATATAGTCTTTGGCCACCAGAATCCGCTGTTTAGGTTCAGTGCAGAAACACTACACTTGCAAACTACTGCCCTGTTTTAAAACTATGTACAGTGATGTGAAAAAGTGTTTGCCCCCTTCCTGATTTCTTCTTTTTTTGCATGTTTGTCACACTTAAATGTTTCAGATCATCAAACAAATTTAAATATTAGTCAAATACAACACAAGTAAACACAAAATGCAGTTTTTAAATGAAGGTTTTTATTATTAAGGGAGAAAAAAAATCCAAACCTACATGACCCTGTGTGAAAACGTGATTGCCCCCTATTAGGTATAACTGGTTGGGCCACCCGTAGCAGCAACAACTGCAATCAAGCGTTTGCGATAACTTGCAATGAGTCTCTTACAGCACTGTGGAGGAATTTTGGCCCACTCATCTTTGCAGAATTGTTGTAATTCAGCCACATTGGAGGGTTTTCGAGCATGAACCGCCTTTTTATGGTCATGCCACAGCATCTTTACATTTACATTTTTTACATTTTAGTCATTTGGCAGACGCTTTTAATCCAAAGCGACTTACAAGTGCATAGGTTCTACCATAAGTCAGAGCATCACATCCAGAAACTAGCAAAATACACAGGAAATGCTGTTCTAAACATAGTTGTCATCAGAAGTTTTTTTTTTTTTTTTTTTTTTGGGGGGGGGGTTAGACAAGGATAGGGATATCAGAAAGGAGGGGCACGGGAAATCAGGAGGGAGGACTAAGGTAGAGTTTGAAAAGGTGGGTTTTGAGTCTGCGTCGAAATAGGGGGAGGGATTCTGCTGTTCTGACAGTGGTAGGCAGGTCATTCCACCACTGAGGAACCAGAACGGAAAACAGGCGTGAACGTGCAGCTCGATCGCCAGGTGCACGTAAAGAGGGAACCGTAAGGCGACCAGAGCTGGCAGACCGGAGTGGTCTAGCTGGGGAGTAGGGAGTGATCAGGGATTGTATGTAAGGTGGGGCAGTCCCCTTAGCAGCCTGAAATGCCAACACTAGGGCCTTGAAACGGATGCGTGCGGCAATGGGAAGCCAGTGGAGGCCAATGAGAAGCGGGGTGACATGAGCCGACCTGGGCTGATTGGTGATCAGGCGGGCTGCAGCATTCTGGACCAGCTGGAGGGGCTTGATGGCACATGCTGGGAGACCGGCTAGGAGGGAGTTGCAGTAATCCAGGCGGGAAATGACGAGCGCCTGGACTAGGATTCAGGTCAGGACTTTGACTAGGCCTCTCCAAAGTCTTCATTCAGAGGTGGACTTGCTGGTGTGTTTTGGATCATTGTCCTGCTGCAGAACCCAAGTTCGTTTCAGCTTGAGGTCACGAACAGATGGCCGGACATTCTCCTTCAGGATTTTTTGGTAGACAGCAGAATTCATGGTTCCATTTATCACAGAAAGTCTTCCAGGTCCTGAAGCAGCAAAACAGCCCCAGACCATCACACTACCACCACCATATTTTACTGTTGGTATGATGTTCTTTTTCTGAAATGCGGTGTTACTTTTACGCCAGATGTAATGGGACCCATACCTTCCAAAAAGTTCAACTTTTGTCTCGTCAGACCACAGAGTATTTTCCCAAAAGTCTTGGGGAACATAATGATGTTTTCTGGCAAAATTGAGACGAGCTTTAATGTTCTTTTTGCTCAGCAGTGGTTTTCGTCTTGGAACTCTGCCATGCAGGCCATTTTTGCCCAGTCTCTTTCTTATGGTGGAGTCATGAACACTGACCTTAACTGAGGCAAGTGAGGCCTGCAGTTCTTTGGATGTTGTTGTGGGGTCTTTTGTGACCTCTTGGATGAGTCGTCGCTGCGCTCTTGGGGTCATCACTTTTTCACACAGGGCCATGTAGGTTTGGATTTTTTTTCTCCCTTAATAATAAAAACCTTCATTTAAAAACATTTTTTAATGCATTTTGTGTTTACTTGTGTTGTCTTTGACTAATATTTAAATTTGATTGATGATCTGAAACATTTAAGTGTGACAAACATGCAAAAAAATAAGAAATTAGGAAGGGGGCAAACACTTTTTCACACCACTGTAAAAATGTTTTAATGTTTAATTATTTTGGATTAGAGGAGACACCTCACAAACCAGTCAATCTTCCATTGGCATGACGACAGTTCATAGTTTTCTATCTAAAAGGTTATATTTGTGGGAGAATGCAAACATTAAATATTAAAGCAATGTTGTTGCAGTTTAAAGAACCACTACAAAAATGAGCAGTTCGACTGGTAGTACATCAACCACTGTTCAAATGTCATCTAAGTGAGGAGCTGGTGAAAGTCTCCCCAAGTTTGGTTTGGCCAAGTGGTTTAGCCATGTGGGCAGTAGAGTTCGACTCGGTAGGTAGGTAGCGGTAGATGTTATATTTTGGGCGTGGTCACAGGTGTTTCTATGGTGATAGTCAGTGAGAGAGTAGGAGCACCAGGAACCTACAAGCCAGGATGGTACTGCACTGGGTCCTAAGATGTGCATCTCTCTGGACCAACACTCAGGGCTCTATTTTCCAGAATCAATCTTGCATGGTGCATGGCTCAAGTCAATGGTGACAGAATGCTGGTATTTTTGTGGGAAGTGCATAGCTCGAAGCGTGTGGTACAGATGGCACACGGGCTGGATTATGCTGAATATATTATCGGTGGGTGTTTTGAAACTGAATTCATTCATAGCCAGTCAATTTACCTCAGAGCAGCACGCTGGTGTAGTGGTTAGCACTGGCGCCTGGTAAAAAGGAGTTTCTGGGTTTGAATCGTAAGTGACCAGATACACTCCGGTTTCCTCTCACCCTGAAAGACAGGCATGACAGGCAGACTGAAAGACAAACTGAATAAACTGTTAATTGGCTCTTAATGCATGCATTGCATGTGAAATTAGCAGTATGCCGCAGACTGGGCAGCGACTTGCGCCGTAGACCTGGGTTGAGCAGGTGGGTAGCAAAGGGGGCAAATTGGGGAAATTGCAATAAACTCCACAAAATAGCAATGTGCTGCTCTTCTTGACTGACACACCCCAAGCAATGGCTCCCCACGCACTTTGGGTTATTATTATTGTCAAACGGCACAGGTCCGTAGAAATCCATGGTGCATGATTGCAGTGAGCAACACACCGTGCGCCTGTCAGAAAACTGAGCCCTCAGACTCTCTTTGGCTTAATATAACTCAGTCTAGATGACCTGTCTTGATTCCATCTGTTATTACAGAATTTCAAAGAATTTCAATGTTTTATCAGATGTTTATCTAAAATTACTTTGTTAAATGGGAGACTGTGTATAAGAAAGTGTAAGCCAAACCTAATTATAGTCGTATTCCAACCTTGTGATTAAACGGTAATTAAAATGCCTTCTACTTGCTGAATACCTGGTACTTCATAATAGTGTTTGCTGTCCAGTGCCTATAAAATGTTTTGACAGGCAGTGACCATCAGGATTTTTATATTTAGCTTTCTACAGCATAATTGACATTCTGGAGGAAAATGTTATTGATGGAAAGTGTAATGATCTTTGTGTGTGTTTAGGTTGCGTGCTATTATTTTACAGGTAATGTACTGGTTGTTGAACAGGACTGCATAATGCTGTGAACATAAACCTTACAAAAAACTGTTAACGGCCATGGTATTGTTGTGCGGTTTTTAGGGCAGATATCAGAATATATATGTACAAGCAGAGGCAGCTACAGTTGATTAATATGATTTTTGTTGTTTTTTCAGCCTGTAAAATATGTTATATAGCTCTCTCTGTAATCAACAAGGAATAGAGACCTGGAAAATTCTTAAATACCTTCAATCCGTACGTCAGGGTCTTTAGCATCTAGGCTCTCAGGTGCTGAGATCAGCTTGTTCGGAGAATATTCAATTTAGACAGAGAAAATAAGATCATGTATTGTTGGAGTTAGTTCTGCTGTAGATTCACACATGCCCCAAAAGCCTTTTACATCTACTGTAAATTGTTCAGTTCAAACTTTGCTGTCAAATACCATACATTTGTACATCCTACTAATGTATAGATTTGACAACAGTTTATAAATGCATTTTAAGATGCCACTATTATTTATTATTAATTGCCAGCTAGTGAGTCATGAGTTTGACTTCCGTTAGCTACCTGAGTGATTAAATTAGCATACAGTCTGCCTAGCACTTACTAATTTAATCAGATTCCCAGAGAAAGGGTAGTAGAATTGCTATCTGATATTCAATCTGTACTATCATATAATGGAACACTTGGTAAAAAATCTAAAATGAAGTTTTGTTTTTAATTAGCCTGAAGGCAGGAATACATAAATAATTATTGTAATTCCCATGAAGAGAGCTGGGACTTCACTTAGCTGGTTAGCAATTATAAATCTGCAAAGAGATAAAGGAACTTGATTGTGGTCATTTTTCCCCAATGAATGGGTTTTCCTGTATGTGGTAAATATTAATTTCAGTAACTGGATTGCTATGAGACAAACATTGTACTTTTAATCAATGTCAAACCCCCTCATTTCTTAACACTACAAGTTATAGATCATTACAGGCAATACAGCACTGTAGCGGTGGTACAGATTGAAATGTATACACTTAAATACACTGCTCAAAACACTTAAGGGACACATCAGAAGTTGAAAATATTTACCAATGTGCATTGTATAATTTGTTGAGAACAAAATGACGTAACAACCGTCGAAGGAAACCAAAATCATCAGCCCATTGAGGGCTGGATTCAAAATCACACCGAAAATCTAAGTAAAAAATGTAATTCACAGGCTGATCCAACGTGTGAATTTTATCACGGCAACTCATACTATGACTCAGTAAGTGTGTATGGCCCCCCCGTGCCTGTACACACTCCCGACATGCCCCTGATGAGTCCTCCCAGACCTGGATCAGGGCATCAGTGAGCTCCTGGACAGTCTGTGGCGGTAATTGGCGGCCTCGGATGCACCGGTACATAATTTCCCATAGGTGCTCAATTGGATTTAGGTCAGGGGAAGATGAGGGCCAGTCAATGGCATCAATTTTACATTTACATTTACATTTACATTTATTTTAATTTTTTTGGGGGGTTAGACAAGAGGGATAGGATAACAGAAAGGGGGGCGGGGGAAATCAGGAGGTAGGACTAAGGTACAGTTTGAAAAGGTGTGTTTTTAGTCTGCGTCGAAATAGGGGGAGGGATTCTGCTGTCCTGACAGTGGTAGGCAAGTCATTCCACCACTGAGGAACCAGAACGGAAAACAGGCGTGAACGTGCAGCTCACGTAGGGAGTAGGGAGTGATTAAGCTGTAAGCCAGTAATAAGTAACATTTGGTGTCATGCGCTGGTCAGCTTGCTGACTTCCCCCCCTCCCGGACCATATATTGTTAGCCCCCACCTTTTTGGCACACATGCCTGTGGGGAAACTGGGCAAAAGCTGTCTCTGTAGAAGCCATTTGTTTTAGCTCCCTGACTAAGGTCTCACTGGTGGGAGTTTGGCGGTAAATTACAGATGGGTGACACGTTTCTAGGGTCAAGAACTAAGGCCTAGATTTTGGAGATAAGGAGAAGAAACCAAGCAATCTGGGGTTTTGTCTCCTTTCCTTTCATTCACCCAAATCAGGTTTATCCAAAAGGTATATTACCATGAGAGGCACGAATACATATTTACAGCATAATGCAGTTATCATGAGAACTCCCAACTACAGCATTCATAGATATGATGGGGCGGCCTGTATCGTAGTGGTTAAGGTCAGGAAGGGCTGCCATTTGTGAGGGGCCTGAGAGCTGGGGTTTCTGGTCAATGCTGTTTAGACTACCTTTTGGGGAGTTTCAGGCCATCGGCGCCGAAGGAGATAAGGGTAAGATGGACTGTGGCTGTGTTTTAGTTGAGAGGTCACAGGGGTCATGGGAAGAGAAGGAGCCTGTGACCCACCACCAGGGCACCTCCTATGGGAAATGCTCCGGACACTCCCACAGTGCCCTCATTTTGGCACTGCTGTCATTACACCGGTGACTGCTCTCCTAGATTAAATATTCAAAACTGCTATTAAGATAGTAAATAGACCCAGTAAAACCTTGAAAACATTGCCCATGTGATCCTTGTATTATTGCATTAAGTCTTATGTAATAGTAACAGGAATTGCATGTAAAATGGATAATCAGGAGGGAAGTTTCATGATAACTGCAACATAATAAAACATAAGGGTAATCTGTTTGGTATGGTAAAATCAAGGAATCGGATGAGATACATTTCTTACCAAATGGAGTTTAATAAACCATAGTTTCAGTAACTCAAGGGAAAACCTACACGTCCTCTCTGGGAATCATCTCATTTTCCTTACTTAACAACCCCCAAGGGTGGGGGTCTAAATTCCTCCAGGTTGATTTATGGCACTGCCGCCTGGTTTCAAACGTATGATTTGGCATAAAAGCAAGGGAGACAGACCAATCTGGGAAGATCGTATTCGACTTCCCACACAACATGTCTTGTGTATGTATGTATGTATGTGTAGCAGCGGAAGATCGTATCGACTTCCCACACAGCATACTGTACGTATATGTAAGTATCAGGAAGATTGTAATCGGCTTCCCGCACTCTGCATGTTCTACTCTTTGTCTGTGTGTAGCCGACGCAGGCTAGGTATGATGATTTACTCTATCTCTATTCTTAATTTGTGTATTCTGTAATTGACTATTGGAATTCTAAAGCTAATAACCTACCTGAATAAACTATTTTGTTTGTACTTGCGTGATCTCCATGACTGTAATTAATCTTGTACCTTTTTCAGCCTAAATTACAACTGAATACTCAGGGGGAAATGGTGGCTAAAGACCGACTGATCAGCGGCTTGGTACATTTGTGGTAGTTCTAAGCTGAGAGGCCGTCAAGTTCGGCCCATAAAAGGATTGGTGGTGTATGGCTCTTGTAATTTGGCGTGAAGGGAACCCATGGACGTTTATACGCCGGTTCCTGTCAAGTTAACTCTAAGGAGCCCTCTAAATACACGCTGACCTGGGCTCGCAACTATCAGGGCAGTGTTTTGCATGTATTGTGTTGGCTAGACCCTCAGCCTCTGAGTTCTCCGCCGAACTGAGATTTCAGCAATAATGCTAATCCCGGGAGCATATATTGAGTAATGGTGGCGCAGGTAAGAGTCGAGTGTAATCACTCCCGAGGTTTGCGTATGTTTCAAACCCAAATTTCTAAATGATATCTTAAATGGAGTCAGATAATGAAGGTAGATGTATTGACCCTACTGTGGAGATTCTTGGTCAGCCGAGACCAGTAAAGAGCGGAAGGCAGAGTGGTACTACTGTCTTTGTAACGTGGTTTATTCATTAGCTGATCTAGACTCTCCGCATTGCGGTCATTACTATTTAACCCTACTAATATTCTTCCAGCAACACCAGAAGGACAAGCACGCAAACCCCTTTGGCCCTCGCTAAATTCCGTCATTGGGTTAGCGTGGGGTTTTACAAAGCATCAATGCCTTCCTCATCTAGGAACTGCCTTCACACTCTGGCCACATGAGGCCAGGCATTAGCGCCAGCGTAAGGTCTGACAATAGGTCTGAGGATTTCATCCTGGTTACATAACACCAGTCAGAATACCATTGGCTATGACATGGAGGTATGTGCGAGCCTCAAAGGATATGCCTCCCCAGACCATCACTGACCCACTGCCAAACCGGTCATGCTGGACGATGTTACAGGCAGCATAACGTTCACCACAGCATCTCCAGACTCTTTCACGCCTGTCACATGTGCTCAGTGTGAACCTGCTCTCATCTGTGAAGAGAACAGGGCGCCAGTGGCGGACCTGCCAATTCTGGTCATCTCTAGCGAATGCCAATCGAGCTGCATGGTGCATAGCTGTGAGCACAGGTCCCACAAGAGGACGTGGGGCCCTCATGCCACCCTCATGGAGTCGGTTTCTGACAGTTTGGTCAGAAACATGCACACCAGTAGCCTGCTGGAGGTCATTTTGTAGGGCTCCTCCAGTTCCTTCTCACACAAAGGAGCAGATACCGGTCCTGCTGCTTGGTTGATGCCCTTCTATGGCCCTGTCCAGCTCTCCTTGTGTAATGGCCGGTCTCCTGGTATCTCCTCCATGCTCTTGAGACTGTGCTGGGAGACACAGCAAACCTTCTTGCGACCGCACATATGAATGTGCCATCCTGGAGGAGCTGGACTACCTGTGCGACCTGATTAGGCTGCAAGTACCGCCTCCTGCTACCAGTAGTGACAAGGACACTAGCAGAACACAAAACTAGAGAAGAATCAGTCAGGAAGCATAAGGAGAGAGTGGCCACCACAGGCAAAACCATTTCCTTTTTGGGGGTTGTTTTGCTTTTGCATCTCCATTGCACCTGTTGTCACTTTCATTTGCACCAAAGCAGGTGAAATAGATTCACGATCACTTGTGCTTCCTAAATGGACAGATTGATGTCCCTGAAGTTTAACTGACTTGGTGTTACACTGTGATGATTAAGTGTTCCCTTTAATTTTTTTTGAGCAGTGTGAATATTTTTTCATTTTCATTATTTAGTCTTTCTAAATGCTGCTTACCTTTTACAAGTTTGAACAGTTAAACTTGTATATTTACTTTAAGGGTGGGTGTGGAATCTCAGCTCATAAGTGGCATAACTTTATATTGAAGGATGAACGCAGTTGTTCTGAGTGTCAAAACTACCAAGTGAAGCAGAAAATATGAAGGAGAACCCCCAGGTGTCACAATTACACAAAATAAAACAGCTTACAAGAAAATGCTATTTGATGACTAAAAAGAGTATTTGTGGTTATAAATCAAGAATCTGGTGTGTTAAGGCTAAATGTCATTTTATAATGGTATGATAATTATACACTTTTAGCACATAAGATAACAACGTTGTCTTTTATGATAAATTGTTGTTAATATGACAGGAAGGGTTTTAAATTAGCACTACATACAAGTCGACAAACAGTGCTTCTAAATTGTTTTGTAAATTGGCATTAGATAATTAAAAAAATAAGATAAACAATAAAAAGCTAGAAGCATGTCAAACTTAATAATATTGTATGACAACAAGGCATTGTAATGCATGGATATTGAATTTGAAGAATAATTGTTCACATCACTATACCTCTGATTCTGAAAACATGTATTGTGCTGCAGGTTAATTTATGTTCAAAGGAAATATTTTTATAGTTTTTGAATTTTGTTTGTGTTTTTGAGTGAGAATTCTCCAGTGTTAGCACTGTTGCAGCAGGCTGACATTTATAGCATCTTTGAAGCCAAACCCACTCCACCCCTTCTCCACCTTCTCCCCCATATACTGCTGCTGTCTGTGCAATGCCTACTTCTCCTTTCTTCTCATTTCTATTAAGTGAACACAAGGTGAGCACAATAGTATGCATCCCATATGATAGTGTAGAGGGTGTAGCTCAGAGGGTGTAGCTTAGCTAGCGACATTAGCTCAGTAGGTAAGAGCAGTCGTCTGGCAGTCGGAGGGTTACCGGTTCAATCCCGCCCTGGGTGTGTCGAAGTGTCCCTGAGCAAGACACCTAACCCCAATTGCTCCTGACCAGCTGGTTGGTGCCTTGCATGGCAGCCAATCGTCATTGGTGTGTGAGTGTGTGTTAATGGGTGAATGAGAAACATCAATTGTACAGCACTTTGGATAAAGTTGCTATATAAATTCTTACCATTTACTGTAGTTCACTAGTAAGTACAGTGAGGTGTAGTAAAGCTTGTAGGATGCAGGCGACTGCAACCTTCAAGTACAACACAACGTTGTCCTGAGCTAGAGGAGATCTTACTTTTATCTGATTGTAACACTTTCATCTTTGGAGCCTTTTGGTGAAAGAGAGGCACCGGTTCAAATCTCACCTTTCAGTGAGTGCTTCTCTCATTATAATAGCCCTCATCTAAGTTCCAGCTGCATTGACCGGAACCTTCTCTCAGGATCCTGTAGGAGATGTGATGTGATAGGTCAAGGAGAAATCCTTCCAACAAGGGACCTGTTAAATGTGTGACCTTTCCTGGTCTCTCCCCGTTTGCAGCAAATAATTTTGGGCACAGGAAAAAAAAAACTGTATGGTATGCTGAGATTTAAATTCAAAAGGCGGGTAACGTGACAAAAAAGACATTAAAAAGTCATTGGTTTTGGAGGTCATCTCGAGCCCTTAATGAGGGGCACAAGAGCATGTGAAAGGAAACTTGACAAAGCCAATTTATGTGTCCATCGGGAAAGAAAGTGTAAGGAAAATGTTTGTGGAACTTTGTAGCGTGTGTGATATTTGGATAGTGAAAGGTTGGATAGTTAATAAAATGTCATGTGACTTCTTATGTGAAGCTCCTTAAACAAATGCTATGTCCTCTGTAAAACACTGATGTGTAATCAAACAAAGGAACAGTGGTTGGTTGAGAAATGTTCCCGTCTATTGAGTTATAATCCTTGGGTTTTATGGGTTTGAGGTTTTTATGATATACAGTATAATCCCCTGTCACACACACTGAAAGAGCAAGAGAGGGTGTGAGTGTGTATGTGTGAGACAGAGAGACAGACAGAGAGAAGCGGGGGGGAGTGAGATAGTGTTGTACATTCCTAAGAAGGTCTTCAGAATTAATCAAAAGTGCAGTGGACTTACCAACATTGAAAGTCACGGCTCTGTACAACGGCTAGATCAGGCACCAACTGCTACTATTCAAAAGAACAAGCGATCTGCTCCAAAGGCTGCACAGAGCATTTCTTATTGTTTGAAGAGATTAACTTCCACTGTGTGTGTGTCTGTGTGTGTGTGTGTGTGTGTCTGTCTGTCTGTGTGTGTGTGTGTGTGCTTGTTTGTCTGTGGTGTTTTCCTCTCCCCGCGAGGCAGACATCGACGAGTGCACGGAGGGTCTCATTCAGTGTCACAACCACTCACGCTGCGTCAACCTGCCCGGCTGGTACCACTGTGAGTGCCGGAGCGGTTTCCATGACAATGGGTCGTACTTGCTCGACGGGGGTTCCTGTGTCGGTAAGCAATTTAAAGCTCCTCATCTCGCTCCTCACTTCACAAACACCACGGAAGGCCTTTCAGCCTCCTTCCCAATTAATTCTTATGGGCCTTCGCGAGACGTCGCTGACAAATTCAATGTGCAGAGTCCATTAAAGTCAAGGTTTTTCCTGGCAGTCAAGCTTTTCTGCTCCCGTCCTCACATGTTGGTAATAAGGAAACTGCCCCCAAGGCAATGAGTGATTTGTAATGGGAAAGACTGGAGTAATGAGGTAGTGCTAAGAAGAGGCGCTTTAACATAATTAGTTATTTGTTGGTTGTTTTGTTCAGCCTTGAACACTCATTAGTTCTCTGAGTGATGGAAAGTCAGACTTTTGACTTACAAAAGGAGAACAATATAGGCCTTCATGAAATGGTAGTGTGCAGTGGATTAACATTTGGCTGAGGGCCTGTCACTCCTGCCCCCTGAAAGACCAAACGCCATTCCTCCCCTAGGACCTGTGGCACCCCAGGGCATTTAGCGAGAGAGGAGGGGTAACAGGGGATTATGGCTTCCCTATGGACTGTGTCACGGGTCGCTGACTTTTTAGAGCCCTATGTTGCAATCCCCCAGGGTTGTCAATCTCTAGTCCTGGAGGACCGCAGTGTCTGCTGGTTTTCAGCGGGGTTCAGACCGAGCGATTCGTTGAAGTCATTGATGGGCTAAGGTGTCCCGCCTTATTTCATTGTACAGGTATTAATTGGCTGTTGATTTAAAGGAAACCACAAACCTGGAGACACAGTGTCCCTCCAGGACTCCAGGAGGAGTTTGGCACCCCTGCATTGTTAAACCGAGGGTATGATATAAAAACTAAAGCTGGAAATATACTGTAAGCAATACCAGCAGAAAAACAACAGAACCACACCAACGCAAAAATACAAATGGTGAAAAGAAAAGGAAATAGAAATAGAATTTTGCTCAACGTGCTAGTATGTATTTTTCTTCACGAACTCAAAAATCACACCTTCCTTCCATTGAAGGATTAAATAGATTTACAGTACTGTTACTTTGAATGCTGTTATGTAGTATTCCCCAATGCAGATCGCCCACTCTCTTTTGGAGATTTTTATTTTTATATATCAGCTTCCACACTCCGAGGATAGGCACTTGCAGTGTAACCGAGTGAGCCCTTGTATCCGCTACCTTTATTTGTTTACTGAAAGAGGTTTTAATGCATCATATATTGTAACTTTCCTGGCAGTTTCATAATGTAATTCCCTTAACGCTCTCGTTTTTACAGCTTTCATATTCTCGAGTCTAGAGTCAGAAAAACTGCTCGGATGTCTGCCTGGGAATATATCTGGCTTCCACGCACTACATAAGGAAAATGTACTACTCTGTGTGGGATTCTTGACCCCTTAATAAAACTGCAATTTTGTGAACTGAATGACACTCAGTGGACCTTGTCAAATCCTCCCCAGTTCTCCACCTAGGATTCCAAACAGATCTGGACCACAGCTTGGGCTCCCTGCTCCCTAATGGGTAATCCGTGCACAGAAAGGTTATATTAAGGCACAATGGCTCCTTCAACCCAAAACCCCAACCTCCCTTAAGCCTTGGTGGGTGTTCTTCATCGCTGGCCATACGTTTGACCAGACCTGTATGAAATTCATAATCGTTTTGGATTCAAATACTTTTCTACGCTTTACTGAGCTTGTCAGGTGATTTGTAACCTGTGGAATACTCTCAAAAAGTACAAACCCCGCCTTCTGGTCCTCTTGGTTGTCTCAATTGCACCAGTCAAGATCATTCGAGCACAGAACAGTGTTTGAATCCAAAACAATTACAGACCCAGGTATGCATTCAAAGGTACAATTTTTGTGTTAAAACATTGGTACAACACAATTGTAAATCCCTTTCTATCACTGAAAAAGTCAAAACGTCAGCTTGTTCACAGACAAGGGGTGGGATAACCAGTGTTGTGGTTTGAGGGTGTTTGTTGCTGCAATTTTTCTCTTGACTGTTAGAAGTCCAAAATTACCTCTTTAACTCTATAAAACTACAAAAGGGCGATAGCCTGAATGATTCATTTTTCTACCACCGAGGAGGAACAGATGACAGCCCCAGCCGAGTAATGCACAAGCAAAAAAAATAAAAATGGTTCAGCTTTGTTTGGAGCCTAAATGCTGCCATTCTATTGTGCATTTCTACAGCCCTACCCTCCCTCAAACAAAGATAAATACAGAATCACAGACTCGAATCAATGAATCCCTCCTCAGAAAAAAGTTATCGATTGCCCTTGGATCTTTCCCCCGCTTGCCTGAAGGAGGGTCCAGAATGGTGGGCCAGCGCCATAACACAGAGCCTGTGAGCTTATTAGCTGCTAACACCCTTCCACTCGCTGGAAACCGAGGCAGGAGTCACTCTACCCCTCTGAAGCTTTCCTCTCACCTCACCCTTCACTGCTTTTTTTTGTCACAGGGCCCAAATGACACGGCGAGTAATTTGAATTACATTGCTCCTGACGCCCAGCATTTTGGCCTAATGGCCTTTTAAAAAGAACTACCTGCACAGCAATTTTCGCCTTACCTTATAATCTATATTTCCATGGAAATTATTCTGTAGGTCTTTTTTTTTTTTTTTTTTTACTAAACGTCACAAGAGTGCTGTTCAGCTGTGTTTTCCCTGATATTTTCACCACCCAGATGCTAGCCAGCACTCGTAGTAGGAGTTCACCTCCCTGGGCTTTCACATCACACACTTCAGCATTCACCTCAGCCGTGGGCCTGCTGTGTGTAGCTACGCTTTCCAATTCCCTGCTGCTAACTGACAGTTTTTGTAATTAGTGCGATGCATTGAAATATTTAATGATAATAAAAAAAAAAAAAGCTGACGCTTTTATCCAAGGCAACATACAGTTGATAAGGCTAAGCAGGGGACAATGCCTCCTGGAGCAATGCGGGGTTAAGGGCCTTGCTCAAGGGCCCAACAGCTGTGTGCAACGTGGCACTGGGGATTGCACTACCAATCTTCTTGGTCTCAGTCATGTACCTTAGCCACTAGGCTACAGGCTGCCCCCATATGCTATTTATACTGTGTATAATTATATAACATTACTAACATTACTATGTTACTAAACTACTGTTTACTCAGAGAAGGGATAGCAGTTCCTCAGCGATCAGTTTAGTTATCGATTAGCATTACCTAGTATATACAGAAATATTTAGAGCATAAATTATGTCTAGAAATGTACAGCACAATACACATACAATGTGAGAACTTACAACCTACTGCACAGTATTTTTGCTCTGGTTTAATGAACTGCTACTACCTGTATATTGTATAGTCCATGTACACACACACACACACACACACGCGCACACACACACACACAGAGTGTAACCCGGTGGCAGTTTCCCGATAAGCAGAGGCCTCTCGTGATTGGCAGTGAGGACACTCCTGCCCTTCTACAGCTGAAGCGGAGCCCTCATTTCACAGCTTTTCTGGATGACCTTCAAAAAATCAACACCAATAACACTCCAAAAAAAAAAAACTGCTGTGAGCCTGTCAGTCGCTCGCGATTTCCCAGCATCCTGTTCACCCGCTGCTGTC